>NW_023458562.1:23783848-23866826 GCF_013731165.1 Rhagoletis pomonella
GCCGTTCCCAGTCCCCATGCGCCCTAACACTTATAACAGAGATTTTCTTTTCCAATCAGCGATAGAGCAAAAAAATATTCCCAAACACTGATACAATGCCTAAACAAACACCACCAGCAAATGCATAAATGTCAAATTCACCGTCAACGTTTTGCAATTCCCTTTATGGCCATCAGCAGCCACCAGTCGAGCAGCTAAATACACAACAATGGTTGCTGGAGTTGCATTACACCAATAATAATGGTATGTTTAGTTTGGCAGCAAAGTGGCAACGCATGCGATGACAGATATCGCCTGTCAGCGTGCAAATTTATTTTTATATTAATGCTAAAGAGATCAACACACCCACGCACAAATTACATGTCGTACGTTCGCTGAAGTGCCTAAGTTGTAAACCGTCTCCACCGGCTGAGGGTGGCAGCGAGCTGAGTGGAAGCCAATAAACTAAACGCTGATAAATATTAAAACATACCAAAATAAACCCCAACACCACGAACGCGTAGCGCTGATATCATGCATCAAATCGTGCAAATTTAGGCGGAAAACCTATGTACCATACGCATCCACACCCCTTGTTCAGGGGCTTGCAACGGAGGTAGAAATGGGCAGAAAAAATGACGGCACTTGCTCGGAAAATTCGCACACGCACCACTTTTACGGTGGCGTATAAACTGAGCTGGCGGGTTGCGACGTTACACCGTTGCTCCTTTGTGGCTTATTTTGCAACAATTTTCGCAATCACTACCCTAATTTGGAAGCAGTGAGCTCGGCAGTGGTAGCACAACAAGTTCACCCACTCCCCCGAAGTGAGCAATCACAAGCATGCAGTTATTGTCAAAGTACAGTGGTGCGGAATGGAAAGCAGTATTAAAAAAAAGTTACCATAAGAAGAGGTAGTGCAACAGCCAAGTGAGTTTTTGTAATAGATAACACATCGCAAGCAATTTGCGACATATATCTTGGTAACGTTATGTATTACATTGAAGAAATGTTTTTCCATCGTATTCCTGAGTGTGAGTATTTATGAAATAACTATCTGTAGATCTTTGATGATACCGATGGTCACCATGTATTGTGCCGATGGATTCTGTCTCCCAATCAACCTTTCCCAGGACTCGTAGGTATCTCGCAGCTCGCTCTTGCTCTATTTTAGAAGGAATTTCGCTATTGTCTTGCCTGCCCTTTTCCGGAAACACTTGACTGTGTTGCAAACGTGCGGACTACACCAGTGGCTCTCATGACACTCATTTGTCAATTGCCTGATGTACGGGATAGTGCCTGTGCTCCAGTTGGATCCTTCTAAGAAGCATAATTCGGTAATTCGCCAGTCGGCTAATTGACTTTAAAAGTAATCAATTTTAACGTTTATTTGCATCTATCTAACAAAAAAAAAGCTAAGAGTTTGAGCACGGATTCCAATCCACTATTCCACCGCAGAATGCGTGATGTTCGGTATGACTTAAGCTATTTATGCCCAAACCTGTTCTCAAGCTCTAAGTCTTACTAAAACATCTCAGATCACCTTCGATTACTTTCAGTGGGAAATTTTTCACTTTACTTTTCTAGCGATTCAAAAAGTCCCAAACAAAAAATTAAAAAAAAATCCGTATGTGACAGGAAAGGTTAAAGGGGACCTAGGGTTCGAAAAAATTTATTTAGACTTTTCTAGCGATTTTTCTAGTAGATACTACGCGAAAAAACTCAGATCGATTCGTTGAATTTTGACCCTAATTCCATAATTTCTTGATTTGGGACCAGTGTGCGTCAGGTTTTTGTTTGTTTTAAAGGACCTCGAAGTTTCATAGATATGATTACTTCAAAAAATTATTAAAAAAATTCAGTAAAATATAGAATAGCAATATGGGTACCAAATAAAAGAGCAAACTTTGTGGATTAAAACAAATAATTTTTAGCAAAAAAAAACCGACTTAGAAAAATATATATATTTATATATTTCATGATCCAATGATCGGATCTAAACCAGATTAGACACTACCTTTCCGATGCAAAAAGGATTATCGAAATCGGTAACATAAATAAAAAAAACAAAAAAAAAAACAAAAAAATATTTCGACGAACTGATAACCTCCTCCTTTTTTGGGAATCGGTTAAAAATATTAGTGTACGAGGACGAAGGGGTATTGAAAATGCCCTTTTAATAAATTTTATTTTTTTTAAGCTTATAAAGTTAGAAGGACGCAATTAGAGGATGTGGTCGAGTGTATACTGTATATATTAATTATAATCAACCGCCTAGTTTTGTTCACAACGTTTATATTTTTCGAAAAATTTAGCAATAAGCCTAAAAAATGTCTGGCAACACTGATTGCGACATTTTTAACTTTTTTTCACTTTTCGTTTGACGCTCTCTTTTCTCATTTCCTTTTCGCCACCGAGCCATCGAATTTGTTTCTTATATTATATATGACATTTAATGAATTTGATGACAACTCAGTATTCCAATTTCGTACGATGCGCGGATGACTCACACATGGTGATGTTAACGGCTCAATTACTGAAAGCGTAATAATTTTACTGACATGAAATTCGGTATTTATACCTTCCGCCTGAACACACTCACTCTCTATCTAAAACTCAGTTAAACTTTTTGAGAACCTTAAACCTAAGACAGGTGTTGGGAATATAAAATATCTATCTCTATATTAATTGTATGCTATTATCTAATCATGAACTTGTTCTATATGAAATGGATGCTATTTAAACATTGTTAAACTAACTACCAGCATACATACATATTGTCACCTTAATTCACAAAGGCCCTACCAACAATTATTGCATTCTACTGGAGAAGCAAAAAACCTTATAAATTTAGTATGAAAAACAGATAGGGCTTTTTAAAAGGTGGCATGTAACACCGTTGTTTCTGGTACTAACACATCAAAATTTTTATTGAAGGTGTGTTTAAATACATGCTAAAATCTGTAAAGAACGCAGTTTCGAAAAAAAATGTTGGTTAGGGCTTTTGTGAATTAAGGTAGCGCTGTGTATATCTATTTCACCCCACTGTATCGACCAATTGATTATCTCTTTCATAGTCGATGACAGCATTGCGTGGAACTAGCTAAACAGTGATGGTGCCGGCGATGGCGTCAATGTTGGCCACACCATATTTGATGTGCCCTTTGTATTGTTGCTGTTGTACGCATCGAAAGCATCGAATTACAGTTCATTGCAATTGAATCGAAAATTGGCAAAACATCGATTTCATGCCGCAGAACAATCATAAAGTGCCGACTGCTGGCTACGTACAACCATTATCTATGTACGTACTCAACAACAACAACAACAACCATATCGAACAAGTGGTAAAATTGCGTATGTAAACATGTTGCAAAAATCGTTTGTTGCCTTCAACAAATCCATTCATCCAAGGCATAGCATAGATCAGCCACCTACCCACCCACAAAAATCAACCCCCACGCCAACATGGCATGAGGAGGCAACGATGCCATCGATACTGCCATAAACTTGCAAATTCTGAGTTGCCTAGGTATCAGCGTGCATGTGTGTGTGTGTGTGTGTGTGTATGTGCATGCTGTTACCCTTACTACTCGCTCATTCAATGCCCTTTTACCGGATACTTAGCGCGGCTTTTCACAATGCGATTTTCGGCTTGCCAATTTTCCTGGCGAAAAAATTTCACTCGCTTAACTTTGTCCTCCTACTTCCGATTGTCCTTGTTCTTTTGTTTTTTTTTGCATGTGGGGTTGATTTTCCTTATTTTCTACTTTATTATGTCTCGTACAGTAATAGTTCGCTGAATTTTTGGCAAATATGTTTTTATTGGGTTAAACAAGAGCGCAGATGGGAAGGGTGTTTTGTTGTCTATGCTGATTTAGTGCTGGGATTTGTGGGTTGTACCCACACAGTTTTGCTGTTGTTGTTATCGATGGCATTGTCTAACAGCGTAAATGTGCAAAATAAACCACCTCCGTCATATTTGGATAATCATTAAATCGAATTTACATTAAAATAGCAGTCGATTTTTATTGAGGGGTGTGTTCGATGGCAATTGGTTCGAGACGGGGCATCGGCATTGGCATTGGCGTTGATATTGGGTGCAGTGGTGGTGGTGGCAGCATTGATGTGTAAGTATGTATGTATGTATGTGTGGTGTATGAAATTGATCTGTGGTTTGATACGAGTCAATGATCTTAATTAGCAATAACTATGTTGGAGAGTTTTTTTACTTGGAGCTCAGTTAGTTACTTTTTTAGGGGAAGTGCCATTTTCAGCCATTCCTTAGCTTCGGTCCATCTTTTTCCGCTTGTTTGGCGCTGTAACCGGCTAAGCGATCCTCTTCTGTGGCAAGCGACGTCAATTGCTTTGAAATCACCTAGCACGGTTTTTATATCGCGATGGGCCAAAGCTTATAAATGCTCTATATGCGCTTGTAAAGGGAATCTTTGGACGTCTCGTCGATATCTTGTATCGGGGAGTGGAAATAAGTAAGCGATTGTGAACGACAGTCCAACATCGATTGTGTTTACCTTGCACCTTCCATCGCATTTCTTGAATGACGATGACGTCAGCCTTAGTACTCATGAACAGCCTTAGGACTGCGAAACGTAAATCCCGGTAAAGTTATTGCAAATTAATTGAGGAAACTACGGGTGCGGCCAAATTGCCAATAATTCTTGCAAAGACGCCACGCAACCTGGGCTATACCAAGGATCAAGGGAACATAGGGACTACGCCGAGCGAGGAATCATTAGGTCTCCTACTACACACACTTCCCAGGCAACAACCCGGTGGAACATAACGACTCTACTAATAATTGGAGGAAATTTGATTTACGAAATCGATTGATTACAAATGCGAAAACTGAATGGCCTATTAAAATGTTTGGCCTATTAAAATGTTTGGTCAATTGGTGTCTGGCAGTGGTATCACAATGGACTTGTAGGTTCTAATTGAGTTGGTTATTTGAACCGCTTTCCACACCAACTTAACCTAAACTAAGTACTCTTGACTATATCAATCTACGGGCAAACGCGGCTTCCCCATTAAGGGTCAAGGGCATACCCTCTATTCATAGCCCTTTATCTGAGGTCAGCATAAAAAGGCAGGGAACCTCATCGAGCCTTTTTGAACATTTTCTTAAGAAATTCGGTTTTAAGTGGCGCATTTCAAAATCAGCGAACAACAGAAATTAAGCAGTTTTCGTTGATTAGATCTTCATAGAGCGATCTACTTGCAGAAGAGGTGCTGCAGACTTCAGTGGGCCCACTGAAAGAGAACCTAGACTTTCTACTCATACCCAAGGAACGTACACACAGGAAGCGGGACCGAGCCGTAGGAAGCCGTGCTGAGCGGAGTGAAGCTTTCAAATTGCTGTAGCTATATCAAAGTGTTCATATAGCAAGCTTTTTCCAGGAACTGTTTGAAGCCGAAAGCAACGCAAGTTTTTGACTTTGAATTTTTTATTTGATTTTTCAACTTTATGAGGCAGGTACCAAAAATAAATCACCTGAAGATTCCTCTTTGCTTCTCCATCATGAAACGTAGAGTTAGCTAGTGTAACGGAAAACTTGTTGCAAAGCGCATACTTTTCAAGAATTTTTCAAGAGCACAAAAAGGTCTTAATTAGCTACTCTCATTGACTAAAATCCACTTAGAAGACGCTCCATGAGGGAATCGTGTCGGTCGGGCGGGAAGGAGGGTAAAACTTTTGGGATTAATTAATAAAAAAAATCTAAGTCAATAGAGACACCACACGGGGTCTTCCATCTATACAGAATTCCATGGAAGGAGCCTTCCTAAAGAGGCGCAATGGAACTTCTGCAAACAATACCAATGAAACTCTTAAAGACCTGCTACAAGTAAATTTCCCAGGCTCTTAGTTGGAACAAGGCCGACCGACTCCTATATCTCCGGAGCGTAGGTACCCAGAGGGGAGAAGTCTCAGCAGGTCTGATTGTATTTTTCACAGGGACCAGGTCAAGTGTGGGCAGTAGGGTAATTTGAACCTTTCAAAGCTGCAGACGGTGATGATATTTTTCTGGTACTAATTGAGAGATGCAGTGGTGATATCATCGATAGCCTGGTATATTTTTTTAGAGCTAGTTATTTTTGGGAATGCATAAGGTCTTGGAGCAACTGAGATATTCAACCTTCTTCTTCTTCTTCTTTTTTGGCGCTGTAACCGCCTAAGCGATTTTGGCCGAGTTCAGCAAAGCACGCCAGTCGTTTCTCCTCTGTGCCAACTGACGCCAATTGGAAACGCCAAGTGAAGCCAAGTCCTTTTCCACCTGATCTTTCCATCGCAGTGCGGGCCTCCCTCTTCCTCTGCTACCACCAGCGGGTTCCGAGTTGAATACTTTCAGAGCTGGAGCGCCGGTGTCCATTCGAACGACATGACCAAGCCAGCGGAGCCGCTGTATTTTAATTCGCTGCACTATGTCCATATCGTTGTAAAGCTCATACAGCTCATCGTTCCATCGTCTGCGGTACTCGCCGTCGCCAACGCGCAAAGGCCCGTAAATCTTCCGCAAAATCTTTCTCTCAAACACTCCAAGAGCCGCCTCATCGGATTTTGTCATTGTCCATGCTTCTGCGCCATATACCAGCACGGGCATGATGAGTGACTTATAGAGCGTGGTTTTCGTACGTCGAGAGAGGACTTTACTCCTGAATTGCCTACTCAGTCCAAAGTAGCACTTGTTGGCAAGAGTGATTCTGCGTTGGATTTCAATGCTGACATTATTATCGGTGTTAATGCTGGTTCCCAAGTAAACGAAATTCTCTACTTTCGCGAAATTGTAATTGTCAACAGTGACGTGGGTGCCAAGGCGTGAATCTGCTGACTGTTTGTTTGATGACATGAGATACTTCGTCTTGTCCTCGTTTACCACCAGACCCATTCGCTTTGCTTCCCTATCCAACTTGGAAAAGGCAGAACAGACTTCGCGGTTTTTGTTACCGATGATGTCGATGTCATCGGCATAAGCCAGCAATTGCACGCTCTTGTAGTAAATTGTTTCTGAACGGTTCAGTTCTGCAGCTCTTATTATCTTCTCCAACATCAGATTAAATAAGTCACAGGAAAGGGAGTCGCCCTGTCTGAAACCCCGTTTTGTGGCGAACGGCTCGGAGAGGTCTTTCCCAATTCTGACGGAGCTGGTGGTATTGCTCAACGTCATTTTACACAGCCGTATAAGTTTTGAGGGGATGCCAAATTCAGACATAGCGGCGTATAGGCAACTCCTTTTAGTGCTGTCGAAAGCGGCTTTAAAGTCGACAAATAGGTGGTGAGTGTCGATCCTTTTCTCGCGGGTCTTTTCCAAGATTTGGCCTGGTCTATGGTGGAATTTCCAGGTCTAAAGCCACACTGATAAGGCCCAATCAGTTCATTGACGGTGGGCTTAAGTCTTTCACACAGTACGCTCGATAAGACCTTGTAACCTATGCCTAGAAGGCTGATCCCGCGGTAGTTGGCGCGAATGGCGGGGTCACCTTTCTTGTGGATTGGGCACAGCACACTTAAATTCCAGTCGTCGGGCATGCGAAGATCCCTTCCTTGTCCACCCTGGCATTGAAGCGCTCATAGAAGAGTTCCTTGGATGCCTCATCCTTCTCTTCCGTCGGGGCATGGGCACAGATGAGCGAGATGTTGAAGAATCTCGCTTTGACGCGGATTGTGGCTAGACGCTCGTCCACCGGGGTGAACGACAGTACTCGGCGACGGAGTCTCTCTCCCCCCACAAATCCAACACCGAATTTGCGCTCCTTTACATGGCAGCTGTAGTAGACGTCGCAAGGCCCCAGACATTGCTTGCCTTGCCCCGTCCAACGCATTTCTTGGATGGCGGTGATGTCAGCTTTTGCCCTTACGAGGACATCAACCAGCCGGGCAGAAGCACCTTCCCCATTAAGGGTCCGGACATTCCAGGTGCATGCCCTCAAATCGTAGTCCTTTAAACGTTTGCCGTGGTCGTCATCATAAGGGGGGGTCTCATCCGAGGCTTTGCCTTGCTTCTTCACTGGAAGTGCTTTTTACGTGGCGGGTCCCAAGCCCAGCGCACAACCCATTGCTGGGACGGGGGTGGTTTCGCAACCAAATACACGTTTATATAGCGAGCCGCTTGCTCCAAGCAGACACCCGCTTGCAGCCGCACCTACTGGTGAACAGACGCTGCAGACTTCAGTGAGCCCTTAAACCGAATAAGTCGGAGTGGCCCCACCGAAGCTCCCTCTCTTTCTGCCGTGACCCAAGGCTCCACTCGGATTGGATACCGCATCTCGCACATGGGTTGCTCACGTTGCCCAGAGTGCGCGAACGAGGACGCAAGAGTCGGGATTGAGTATAGCCATGCAACTGTAACTGCATACCCAGCGCAACGACTATACCCCATTGCACTCCGAGATATTCAACCCCCTTACAAAATATTCAGTTTGCAAAGGTTTAAAGGAAATCGATAAATTCTGCTTCGACTCCCTACACCTCCACTTGCTTTAAGCTACAAAATTAAGCCATATTCAGTTATCGATGGACAAACAAATTTATTTTCTCTACCATCGATAGCTATTATGTAACCCTCTTCAAACACTAAAGTAGTAGCTAAATAGGTCGTCCTAATAACTTTATCAAGTGGAATAATTATATTATATACGACTGTTCTCACTGTATAATTTCAATAAAGTTGTGTTATTGAGATATGCATTATATTCAATATAACAATGACATTAGCATTTTAATGCCACATTGAAACCGACAATTAAATTGTTTGGTCAGTAAACGAAGCAGTGACCACAAAGCACAAAGGACACCACACAAGCAGTGTGAGCATTTGACAAGCGGTCAATGACGAGGCGCTTATTGGTTAGATCCCTATTTCAAACATGTAAAGTGGCGATACCCATACCTTTATGAAACGTAAATTAAAAGCAAAACTGGTTATACATACATACTTATGTGCCAGGGTATTCTAATGAAGCGGTGCATGTTTACATATGCATGTGAACACTTCGATAATTTAAAGCTAATCGAGCAAATAACCAAAAAAAAAAGACGATAAACCGGTTCCCACAGTTGACCCTTTCTCAAGAAGCTGACTGCTTGTAGGACCTTCGTGTTGGTAGTATTAGTTTGTCAATGTTTAAGTGTGTTTGTGCAATTATAACTGTTTGTGTTTAATTACCACTACAAATTGTGACTTTAATCAACCAGCAGCATATACTTAATAAAAAACTTGGATACAAGCGCGGAAAACCGGAAATAAGTAACAACGGTAAAGGAAGAAATTATGCCAAAGGCATTCAAAGGTCACTCAATGTCCGTGTGCATGCTTTTGATTAGTGTGAGTTTCAACACAGGCGTCCATAAAAATATACAGACATTCATACAAAAGTGTGAGTTTGTGCCACTCGATTTGAGGTCACTCGGTAATTTACAAAGGGCCATGGCAGGCCGAATAGGGGTGAGTAATACCAAAATAACCACGAAAAGGTAGCTGTAAGTTGTTCATAGTGAAGGCACGGCACATCGAAGAAGCACAAGCAATGGGCAATGAGAGAGAGAAGGAGAAATTTGTGTAGAAATGGAAAAGGGGGCCAACAATAAGCGGACAGCCAAAAGTGACGGGTCATTTATTGTGCAACAATAGTAATTACAACAACAGAAGCAAATGCTAATAATCGGAGTAAGAATAATAAAAGCAAAAAAGCGGCGCCTCGCACGAGAATATGGCACGCGACCAAGATGCGGTCGAACCATTCATGGTCATCAACAATAGTGGCACTTGAAATTCTGTCAGGTAACAGCCCACAAGCGTAGAAGAAGAAGACTAGCTGGCTGGACAGCCAGCTGACTCATTGCCCCATTCAAGGAGCAAGCCAATGGCACGGATGTCGGCCATTGGACCGACGTCGCGTCACTCGTTGGGATTTTGCTGAATTATAATTAAGGGCAGAGCGTTCAAAAAGTTGGGCTGCTGTGTGAGGCGGTCCTCCCTCGAACGTCCATTTGTTTGGTGTCTAAAATCAATTAGGGCCACTGCGAATTCTCTCGAAATAGCAGCGTTAGCAACACGGAATGGACTGGAAGCGTGCTAATTACCAATAGCTAATGGTCATTGTCTTCCAGTGGCCGGCAGTGTTGAGGCAGGTCAGCGCCAATTTCTGCACGGCTGCTGACTCCTGTGGCGTTTTGCCAAACACGTGCGCTTGCCACTTTGAACACAGCATCCCACCTCCTTTCAAGTCAGCGTCTGAACTTGCTTTAAGATTTAAACTCAACTAGCGGGAACGCCTTTAAATATGCAAACATTTTGGCGCTGTACATTAAATGCAGCTAATAAAAACTTAAATACTCAAAAAGTGCCGGAAACGAAGCGTAGCCGCTTGGGGGATGGCGGAAATGCTGCTGGTAGATTTGTTAAAGATTTCAGACTCACTGCTGCGCTGTCGCTCGTTCGCAGTGCGCCATACTGTTGGCGGTTGGCTGTGTCCATGTTTACCGTTTGCTTTGGGCTTTGCGCGCAGTCAAAGTGATGCGAAATTCAAGCGGAAAAAATGGCTGTAATAAAATTCTTTTGTTTCTATTATTATTATTATATTTTTTTTTTGTAAATTTCGTTGTAGTGCCGAGTATTTCGCTGTTGCCTCGCTTTTTCTTTTTTGTTTTGTTGCAAATTTTACGCAAAGAATTTTTATTGCCTTATTGTGGATACGGCGCCCTGTTGCTGCCAAATTGCTTGCAACAGCCACGCATTTAAAATGAGCTCTCCGCTAAGTGGCTGCGGATATCAAAGATATTTGTCTTTGATTTCAAATTTTAGTTGGCGTTTTGGCATCTACCCGTATTTACTTTTTGCCTTTGAATGGTGGTGAAGTGCAAAATGTTTTGGTAACTTGTTGCTCATCTGATGGCGCAAATTTTGCATAAAGATTTGATGGCATTATTTGCCTGTTTGAGTTGTGAAGTTCAGGTATTTATTTAAGCTTTTAAACTTTGAAGAGTCCATAATTTTGGTTTAAGTCAGAACACTCGTTTCCAGTGATCGTGGTGCCACCACTGTGGTGGATGCACTCATGGACCCGTGAGGTCTCGCCTGCCTAACGGTATAGCTTTATGAGAAATAACTTCAGGAGGGAGCATTTCTTCGAGCGTGGGGAAACATAGAATTGCTCCCCTTTTAAATCTAGTTAAACTACCGGATCAGCCAATAGCATATAAGTAGGTCCTTCTGTATGCTTAACACCCTGGGTAAGATCCTCGAATATACGACCGGATTGAGTAATTGCTCAAAAGTTTAAATAGACCTTCCAACAATCAATAGGTAACAAAGATTCAGCGATACCGTTACCAGTCCCCAATATGAAGGAAATTTTGTGAAATGATAGCACTGGATATTAACTTGCTTTAAATGGAGGAACTGGCCACAAATAATGGCAGCTGTTGAAAGCTTTCTCTTTCTAAAAAGGCTAAACTATGGGCGACGTCCGATAAATATCTTCCCTTGGCCTGAATACACCAAAATAGATGGCTATGCAGATGACATTAAATCGTGGCGATACAATAAGATGAAATCTTGGTTGAGTTCCAAAACGTAAATATAAAAGTTTAAGTGTGGCAACACTACTCAATATAAACATCACTGTGACGAAACCGAGATGAATTGTCAAATTCTGGTTTCTATATTTTTTGACATTTCGAGACGTGCCAAAGTACGGCGGCCAATGTCTTATGAAAAATTGTAGCTGACCAGTGGCTGAGTTGCATTGAAAAACTACAGTGAACTTAATTTATACCCGGTAAAAAGGTTACTAAAAAGTGGGAGAAACAGGTGTGCAGTGACCATATACAAATGGCACTGTGCATCATCGCAGGGGCGTATGGCGAAAAGTACAAATTTTTTCAAAACAATTAAAAAAAACAGGAGTACGTACTTATTTTACAGTCATTTTCGTATGACAAGAGATACATTCTAAGTACCAAGTAATTTTTAAGCAAAAAATAAAACCGACTTCAATTCTCATATAAAAATTTAAGATTATCGTTAATTTCTTCACGATCCAATTATTGGATCTAAACAACATTAGTATGGGACCACTCTTGAGGTACCACCTTTCCGAAAAAAAAAGATTGATCGAAATCGGTTAACGTGGTCCAAAGTTATGCGGTAACATAAAAAACAAGTATATATATTCTGACGAACTGATAACCTCCTTCTTTGTTTGAAGTCGGTTAATAAAGAAGATGATATGTTTTATTTACCCATTGATCAATCATTTTATTTTACAGAAATAGCGCCAGATGTAAGAGCCTTCATGGAATTCTACTGCAGGTCGGCCACCATATTCGTTGAAGCAATGTCTCGATATAACAATCTGGATGGAATAGATTTCGCGAGATTTCCGATCTATTTAGTATTGTATTAGTGTAATGGAAATAGGATTTTTGTGAAAATTATAAAATTGATTGCATTATTAAAAAACGAAACCATTATATTTCCATGTACTGCACTTGCTCAGAATAAAGTCATGGAAAACTTACGCCCTTACGTACTTAGCTGTATCGATGGTATGCATGTATGTATGTACGTATTTCCCACCCAACAAATAATTCTATTAGCCAGTACAAGCGTAAAGGATTTTATTCTGTGATCGTTCTGGTAAATTTTCGATTTTTATAAAATGTTCTCCTTTTTATTCATGTGTAGGTTGCCGTCCAATTCAAAATTCCTGTATATGTCCTCTCTGCCGAATGGGAAATCAGCCTCAACCCCCTTTATATCATACCCTACTCTATGCCAAAGCTAAGACAGCTTTTTGCGCTTTTCTGATTCCTTTCGCCATCTACTATTAAGGAGGAGCGGATTCCGCTCATGTGTCCATTTATTGCACCGAGCGGCAGTCAATTTTACACACGAAAAACTCAATATATTTACAAAACTGGGGGCCAAATACAGTAAAACTGCGTTTTTGGTTTTTCTCTCTGACATCAGGAATTTTTTAAAAGGACTTTGAAATTTCTAGAATATGATTGTATAATGACAATATGGGTATCAATTATAAGGAAAAGTTCTGTTGAATAGAAAAAAAATAGTTTTGGGTGCACCATGACGAATAAGTATTAACAATGTTCTTTTAAAACTTTATCCTTGAATATCTTTGGAAATTTTCAATAATTATTTTTGAAAAAAATATATGTCAAGGATATGCATAAATGAAGGTACTGGAATAATTATTATGGAACCATTTATGCGCTCTAAAAGAACAAAGTGTGCGTATGATGTACGGTTTAAATAATTCAATTGTTTTGTTCACCAGGGCGTAGCCAGCCTTTCACCTAGGGGCTGGAGTTTATATAGAGGGAAAATATATTTTTAAGTAAGTTCTATTTTTTTGTGTATACAAATAAAAAATTTAGGGTTTAGGAAAGAATAAGTTTTCTTGTATCCTTTACAACGATACCAATTTTTTTAAAATCGCTCTGTATTTTTTTTGTTTAAAATATTTAAAAAAAGGTATTTTTTGCTTTCAAGTGTTTTTTCCCAAATTTTCATATACAAAGTATACAAATACGCACATCAGAAGAAAGATGGTTTGATTTCGTTTACAACGACATTATTTTTTTAAAATCGGTTAATAATTTTTTTGTTCCAAATATTTTTTTTTTATAAAAACAAAAGTGGTTTTTCCTTTTAAATGCTTTTTCAAGTATACAAATATGCATATCAGAACTTAATCACGTTTACAATTTTTTAAAAATCAGTTAAAAATTTTTTGAAATATAAAACTTTTAATTTTTCGAAGACCCGAACTTTGACCCCTCATAGCACCTGTAATATAAGTTTGCACAAAAAAAGTTATATACCATTTAAATAAGAGCATAAGAGGGACTATGTCTATATTGTTAGTTTTTGAGCTATTTACATATAATAATAAAAAATAATTAAAAATAATTAAATAAAGGTCCAATTCGAACTTCGAAGGCTAACATCGAAAAACGGAGAAATTACTTTGTTACCTATGACTTAATCCCTTAAAAAAATTGGTTTGGTCCAATACGCGGCCGAGTGCTGTACAGTGTAATTATTCCAGTATCTTCATTTATATATATACATATATTGTAACTATCAATATCATAAAATTATTTTATCTAAAACTAATAAAGTTAGCACGAGGAAATTCGAGAATGTGTTAGTTTACATATTAGTCCTTCACATATATTTTTTTTCAAAAATAAATATTGATACTTCCAAGGATATTCAAGGATAAAATTTCAAAAGACACTTTCAACACTTATTCCTCCTGGTGCACCAAAAAGTTATTTATTTCAATTCTACAGAATTTTTCCTTTTAATTGATATCCATATTGTTACTCTACAATGCACCAAATCTTTTTAATAATTTTGTTATTCAATCATATCCTAGAAATTTCAAAGTCCTTTAATAAATCCTGACGTCAGAGAGAAAAATTATAAACGCAGTTATACTATACTTGGCCCCCAGTTTTATCAATACATATATTGATTTTTTCGTGTGTTTTAAAAATTTTTGGTTTTTGTCGCACGGTGTTACCGCTGTAAATTAAGCAAATATCATTTGTAATGTTGAAATTGTGAAAAAATTTAAGTAATGAAGAGCTTTACTTACTTTTCAGGTGAAGAAATTTTGGTTTTTAAAGCATGTTCGCATTTTCGTAATCGTCTCATTCGCAATTTGTGAGCTAATCATACATAGATTTAGTAATTTCGCCTTGTAAAGTTTGTCAATAAACTAAGAAAAAATGAAGTAAGTTGTTGTACGCACTGAAACGGCTTATTTAGTTAGAACTTGCCGCAAACATTGACCGCGTTCTGAATTATAATTTTATCCCAGAATTCTCATGAAAGGCATCAACATATTTCTATAGTTTTCGGCATAATAGATTGAGGTGCACCTGTTACTTTTGATAGCATAACACTAAACCATATAACGCGCGGGTCGGGCCGAGAAGAAAAGCTAGAAAAAGACATAAAAATCCAACGCAAAAAAAAATTAAGTTATACCATTCTTTAGCCAATTAGTTGCAGCAGAAGTAAAATAATGAAAACGGATACAAATAAATGTAATAAACAAAAAATATCCATGAGCAACGATTCTGCAAGAATATTACTTTTTCTGAACCGTAAAAATAAGCTTATTAGAGAAGAAAATATATTTGTTTCTATTTCAATGCCCAATGTGATGGCACATAAGAGTATTAAAAGTGCACCCACACACACACACACACACACAATCGCTCATGCTACACCCACACACTAAGTTACCTCAGCTGAATGTGGCTTTAGCAACCCCAAACAGGCCATCAACCCCACCTGTCACCACACAATCCAACCAATTCTGTCGCTTATCGACCACCCACCCACGCATCCTTTGTCGTCCTTTACTAGCATTTCTATGTAGCATTTTATCAATTCAATTCAATTTCCTTCAAACTCAATGCGATACTTTTTTCAGTTGTGCTGCTTTTATTGTATTTTCTTTTTTCCCTTCTTTTTTTTATTCTTTCTTTTTTTCTATAGAGTATCCAAATGTCATTTTTTATTTCACATTGCTGGCATTTATATTATTTTCCCTCTCATCCTGTCACAAAATGCTTACATATACTCGCATGTATGTATGTGCAACATGCAGCAGCGCCCATCGTCGGGCGCATAGCCAATGAAAAGCCTTGAAACTGTTACAGCAAAGCAGGAGCTCCACAGCTTGGATCTAATGCCAATTCTGAGCTTCCCCGCATACATACACACATGGGTATATACATACATATATACATACATGTTTCTACTTATGTATTTACATACAAACGTACGACTGCATATGTTGCCAGCTTGAAAATAAAAAGTTTTTCCCCATATCCTTGCCGCACTGTTACTGTTACCGCCACACCACCCCTCTTGGAAAAATGTTTGTTTACTTGAGGAGCATATGTATGTATATTGAAGCATGCATGTGTTGGTGCTCTCGAGCACAGTTGCAAGCGAGTGTTGAGCAATAAAAGAGGGAGCAGTGAGAAAAACGGTTAAAATCAATTGGATTTCATATATTTTTTTTCAAATTTCTTTTAGCTGTCCAATCTTTCCTTCAAGTGCGCTCGACTCATTGCCGCTAGACCCCCCAGCTCGTCCAACTCGCTGCAATTCGTCTCCTTTCATTACGTTCAGTTTCCATTCGGTTGAGTTTTTGGGTTCACTTTGGGTTCGCTGAAACTTTTTAACATTTTTCATTGATGAATTCAAATTGCGATCCTTTCCGTGCGATTTTTATATATTCTTCTTTTTTTATTTGCTTCGCCTTTTCTGATATTTGTTTACTGGCTTTGCGCGCATTTTCCATGCCAATTGTTTTATTTTCAATTTGGAAAGTTTTCGCGCATTTTTTGCCAGTTGGGTGTGGCAACAGATTTCCGTTTGAAATAATCTCACTCTGCAGATGCTAGATATGTGTGGAAAGTGCTGCAACTATTGTTGCCAACCACGTTGCTCACTTTCGAAAAGATACAATTGGAGTTTACGCATTTTAATTAAAAGTATTTTGTTAAGGTAAACTTTGTCGAATCGCTGCGTGGCCAGCTGTTACGACAACAAAGGGAGAAAAAGGTTATTTTGGCGTATTTTGCTAAAAAGTTTAGAACAATTCGCAAATACTTTCTAATTAATTTCGTCTTTAATCTAAAATAGAATTTGAAGGGGATAAATAGGTTTTGTGTTTAATGTCAATTTTCGGAAATAGGAACATTGTTCACCCGAACTGTTGTTAAGGTATCCTTTTATTTTAATTAATTTTATCCCAAACTCTTCCCAATAACTTCTGCACAGGTTTGAAAAAATGCTGCTGAATAAGGTTCTGTGGTCAAAAGCAATAGTTGCTTAGTCTGGAGACTGCCTTTCAGGTGATAAAGGGGATATACATATAAGAAATAATTCTAAAAAAACGGCACTAGCGAGGATGGAATAAAGATTTATCAAAGCACTTTATATGCTCTTCTTGGGACGTCTAATAGGCTGGAGTTAACGGGAGCGCCTGTCGAGGGCTTTAATTAATTCCATACATATGTGTTCATGAATGTCTACGAAGCCAGCTGCACCTGCGGTATAAGCCTCTCTTCAGACGCACATCGTGTTCCAGGAAATAAGGAAGTAGCGAGTGCGCGAAGAAAACTACCACGATCTGCTATCCGATTGTGTCGCAAAATACTGTGATACTAAATACCTATGAATAGATTGCAAAGTTTGGGGTGTTTTTTTAATACTGGATTAATGAGAGTTTTCTCAGCAGCGACAACTTCTAAACAATGAAGATATATATACATATCCATAGGAATATTAAAGATTAAAAATAATCAAACTTTCTGAGTCCATAACCGAAGAAATTTGCTTTAGTAAAAACTTGATAGTGAAAATCCGAGATCGGGCAGACTGGATAAACGGACTCCCCGCTATACTAAATACGTCTGTCCTTGCTGTATTAGGCGAGTATAATTTCTTCCTCCTATTATAGTCAATCCAGTGTTCTTAGATTAGTTTGCAAGCTTGTATATCTGGCCACCATCTCCTTGCTAGTTCAATAAAAGCAAACTCATTTCTCTTTAAAGTATTCCGAGAGGGCAGCCTAGTTGAACAGCCCCGAATTTCTCCAAATAGGCTCCTGCGCTTGCCAACTCGTTTGCCATCTCATTGCCTTCTATATTGCTATGGGTTCCCGCAGACGTGAGAGGCACATAAAGACGTATATCGTCGTTTCAAGTACAAAACCACGTATCGTCATTCTTACCGCGTAACTGACATTTGCTGCCAAAAATTGGATTTGCACACACAAGCTCTTGGCTAAATCCTTATCCATTCGTCCTGAAATAAAAAGCCAGAAGTGCGATTTCTTTATAAAAAAGAGAACCATTTTGAAATATGGGTGTTTTTACACTCTAGAAAATGATTTCTAAAACTTCACATACGCGGTTCTGCATTTTTCTGATACGCGGTTTTGCACTTTAAACGACGATATGCATACTGAACTTCTGAATAAGCTGGGTTTGGGAAACAGTATTGCTAACGCTGACAGCCCCGCTTGGCTCTCAGAGTATTTTCGTTGTACTTTCGATGCGTTTTCCTTGAAGCTTTCAAGTCCCGAAGATGCCTAAAACTTCTGATTGGAATATCCGTGCATCACTCCCCAGACTGAGAGACAAGTAGACTTAGCTTCTGCCTCTAAATCGCATAGCTACTTCTGACAGGTGGAGGTCGATAGATATTAGATTTATAATTATGTCTAATGCTTCTGTCGGGCAGGAGTTTGTTCTCCCGTTATTTCTGCCACTGTTTACCCGGCATTAACCATCCGCAGCCAAAGGTCGTTAACACCTATTTTCTTAAGAGAGTCTACATTCGTATTGACCTCGATATTATTGAAATATATGCTTATATGCTGAATAACTCAGAGAGAGGGGAGACCAGAATGCCTGCTCGTATGTATTTATCTATACATATAATAAAATTTTAAAGGCCAAGTCAAATCAACAGTCAAATTTTTGTCTGTCTTCCATATATGTACGCGCATCACTCGAAAACCAATGCATGGAATCGAATGTAGTTTTCATCGACCCATTTCTAAAGGTCTAACCTAAAATATAGAAAACAAATAATTAGAGAGTTGCCATCTGTTCGAAAATTGTATTTTGAGTAAATTGATAATATAAAATAAATACTGCAACATGGCTATCTAAAGACCATCTGTTTGAAAATATTAATTTCCCCGACACATTTCTAAAGGTCTAACTTAAAATATACAAACAAATAACTCAACTTGATTTAATTGATAAGACAAACTAAGTATTACAATATGGGTATCAAACTAAAGAGGTTTATGATAGTTTACTGCCAAAAATATTTTTGAGGTGGTTTGCCACCTGTCTGAAAAATTGTGCTCAACTATCAAATTGACAAAATATATTAAGTATTTCAATGTTGGTATAAAACTAAACAGGTTTAAGAAATTTTAATGCCGAAAATATTTTTTTATTGGGTTCCCCTTAATTTAATAGGTTTATTCAGTTAAAATGATAAGATGAGGTAAATACTGAATTAGTACACCTTTTTAAGAAAGTTTGCGATATAAGAGTATAAGTTAAATAAAATATATTTCATAAATGGAAATTTTGTTTGAAAATCTGAGTTCATAAAGCTCTCCAAATCTATTCTATTTTTTATGAATGAAGGTATAAGAATTTGGAAGGAAGTGACAACACAAAAATTCTTAAAGGCGCAGTGAAGCGCGCCGGGTGTTTACTAGTAAATAATATTTATTCAAGTGAAAGTGGTCGGTAGGCACTGTAGTCATTGGTGGTAACCTCTGCTTGATTGTAAGTAATGCAGAATTTACAATAATCCCCTTAAGCATTGTCCGGAGGATGCATATCAATTAGCACACTGGTGTATAACTTGGTGAAAATTTATGAATTTTGGTAGATTTTTGGAAGATTGCTACTTGAGATGAAACTAGGCCCAACATAATTTGAAGTGCTATCAAAATATAACCTAAGAAAGTTGTATTATATAACAAAAGGTGCATTTTCAAAAATTTGCAAAATTTCTTGAGGGATATTTTTGCACAAGCTGCGATGCATAGCGTTTAGTCACTTGGTGTTAGTAGTCGCACATAAATAAATGCCTTGTGGCTTTGAATTATAGTAAAATGGAGAATCTGATTGCAAATGGAAGAAATTTAAAAAAATAGACTTTTTTTGTGACGGGCATCTGAGCTTTTGTATTTGATATCCATGAATCTATTTCAGTTTACTCGTTAAACCGCAATTCAAAGCATAGTTGCAAATTGCATTGTGAATATTTATGCTTCAAAATATGGCTCATAATCAGTAGCTTTTAAGCCTCTACGAATTTAAAAATTAAAATAACCACAACTCCAATACCAATAAATACATAAGCATTTTTGAGCTCAAGCTACTCAAACTACATTCAATTTTTAATAGTTTACTCTGCAGCGTTGTTTCAGCCTATCGTTCACTACTTACTTGGTTAAGTTTTCAATATCCGCTACTTAAGAAGTAACAAATTTACTCAAAGCAACTGAAAGTGGACTTAAAACTTAAGATCTTCCATTGTTTGTATTTTCTAAATACCACAAAGGCGGCACAATAGTTTTTGATTAAATTTTCAAAGTGCTTTTTACTCGCGCACTTAGGCGCAAAAACAAATAGCAGCGTAACTAGTTACTTTGAGACAACTCAAAGAAAAATATGAGTTCTTAGAGCAAAGAGAAAATTTGAGTGAGTACCGAGTGCTCTTTACATTTATTTTTTTATAATAAAGTGGTCACAAAAGAATATTACAACAAATACAACGCACAAAGTATACAAATCTACTAGACATGAAGCGCTTGAAAGTATGCTTTAAATATTTAATTACGAGTATAAGCGCACTGTGAGCCTTTCTATGTATTTAACGTTAAAAATCGTTACAAATGCGTAGAGGAAATTAGTTACTTCCACAACTTTAAGATTTGGCAACATTGTGGGCGAAAATAAAGGAAGTTTCACTTAAAGCGCCTTAATGTAGGCAATCGCTGACCCCAACGCCAGACATCGATTTGCGCGCGCTGCGTGAAAGTTGCCTTTGCATAACATTTTTGTTCTTACGCGTATTTTTGTTGCGTTTTTTTTGCCTCGTTCTCATTGTTTACTTGCTCCTTCTAGGCGACAGGGCCATTGATGCGCCCGTCTGGGTGTTAGTGGTGCGGTGCGTCTGGTCAAGCGTAAGCGCGTTGGCGTTTGCTAATTTAATTTGGCCACGGCGCGTCGTCGTCATTATTGCATTTTTATTTCTCATTATTACACCGCGCCGGCTGGATGTGGGTCAACTGTGGTCATTGACACGCCAGTGCTGTACTTATTACATAGATGTGGCTTGCAGCTCTTCACACCGCTTCGCAGCATTTCTCTCCGGCGCTAGCTCCAGCTCTTGTTGCTACTGCCGCTCGCTTGCGCCCATTAACTTTGCTGGCGCGCGGGAATTTCCTGTACTATTTCTTTAATTCTTTTGTTTTTGTTCGCATTTTCAACGTAAGTTTTTCTTCTTGTATACTTTGTGTTTTTCTTTTCGTTTTCAAACAAGTTTATTACTTTAAGATTTTGCCTTGACTTTGGCCATAATTCTACTGCACTTTCAGTTTTTTTCTTCGCACTTTTAAGAATTGTTTCCGTGTTTCCGCTAACTGCTGAAGTTACTTTAAAGCTCGGGAGCCGCGAAGAGCGGTAGGGGGAGGTAAAGTTTCAGTAAAATTTGCGCCAAAGTGGCGAGAAGAAAATCTTTTCTTCTCACCGACACGCCTGTTCAATAGCCAACGCTGTGATCATGTCCAGCACTTGCGACACTTCTGCATGATATCCCCGCTACTTGTCTGCACTTTCTGAATTTTATGTTGCATTTGTGTTTTTTTTTTTGCTCCTCTGCAGGTATCCTGCCAGACAGCGCGCTTAGTTGCCTTACCAGCGGCTACCGGTTGCAAAAACTGCAAAGCCTTGGCCGCCAGCGTCGCGCCATAATGACCAATTTCCGTTTCTCTAGAGGTTAACGGCCAGCCGCCATTATGCTTTTACAGCTGCAACAACAAAACAAAAACTACAAAACTATTACTTTTCGCATTTTCTTTAAACACTTTTGACTATGTGCTACTTTGAAGTTTGTAATGCTCTTTCTCGCCCTTTTTTTCTTAGCTGGGACTCTTAAACTTTATTCTTTTATGGGTGTTATTTTAAAGTTCAAACTTGAAAAATCTTAACTTTTTACAGCTGCGTCTGCTGCCAACAAGTTCTTCTATTTTTGCCTTAAATTTACCATTTTTTCCTGAAATAAATTTTAAATTCAATCAGTTACCCTTAAAGCTTTATTGTTAAAAACTTTAGCATTTCTTTTATGGCATTTGCTGCTCCCAACGGCAATCTTCAATCACCGAAATTATTTCTGACACTTTGTTTGACATCAAATTCATAAATTTCAATACTTACAGTTCCCAAGCCACGTGCCAGAACTTCGTATGCATTTGAAAATAAGCTGCAATACATTTGCATATTTACAGGCGCCAACCGCCCCGTCTGCGCGAAGTATACTCACAATTGTGGAGTATTAGCGAAGCTACATATATACATTGAGCCGCGGTATGTGCCAATGCATTTCTTCGAAAAATAATTGATGTTTCTTGGAAGCTTTTCTGACACTCAGCAGCCAATGAAGTGGCGGCACTTGTGTAGTTCAATGCTATTTCATTTTATGGTAGAGTTCGGCGGATCTGACATGCTTTGGTTTTGAAAGTTTAATATTCGACACGTGTCGCTTATTCTTTGTAAGCTTTAATCAAATGAAAACAATAAAAATAGAAACTTGAAGGCCTTATAATGTCGCAGAGAAGTATTTTTCAAACACAATACGGGAGTCGACATTTTTTCAAGCATTATTTTCGTCTTTTCAACCGAAAATTCCGAACATCTCGCAACTTGCATTCAACTCTTAATATATTTCTCAAGTTTACCAGGGTTTTTTAAAAAACTAACCGCTTAACTTTTTTCTTGCCACTCATTTTAGGCTTAACAAGGCCCCAAAGGTTAGATACTGCATCACATGATTATCTAACAAAACTTTCCTATGTAGGCAGATTATTTTGGTTTTTCAACGAGGAAGAAGCATCAAAAGCGTAACTCCAAAAGCCAAACGAGTCAGTAAGAGATTTAACCCACTAAACCTCCTACCGTCATGTACCGTTCCATTCCTAGTACTATCGCCAAGTATTCACCTTGAATAGAGTGTGAAGTAGAGTCATCAACTTGGTACCAACCTTATTTGTAGACCGTAAAGAGCGCACCCTTGTCTCGTCCTTTTGTTCGCGCCCACCATAGTCACGTTCGCTTATTTTGTAGCGCACCTTACCCTTTCTACTACATACTTCATATCGGATCTCATCGTGTGTGCATAACAATGCTGTGCTAAGGCCCTTCTGCTCGGCCTTGATTCAATATTTCTGCGGCGCCTGCTGTCATCTTCTCGCAGCTTCTTTTTTATATAAGAGATAACGATGGCAACTTGCGCTCAGAAAAAAACTTAGTGTTGGCCAGTATCGATACTCCAAACTCGATTCTCAAAAGGATCGACCGAACTCGATTTTTAAAGTATCGATACTGAGTACTCCAAAGAACTCAGTAGTCAAAAAAAGAACTCCAAAATACTCAGTACTCAAAAACTACTCTGCTCCAATCATCGCTTTGACACATGTACTCAGGATCGATTCAATGTACTCAGTATTAAGTGTCGAATAGATTCCTAAAAGTACTGAGTTTCATTTACATTCACCGGTATTCCGAAATGACTGTACTCAATTTGAAGTTTTCAAGTAGATACAGTACTAATTTGAATAAAATGGGTGCCAGCTTTTGAGATTTCTACACTAAGGGCCGTTTTCTCAAGTGACCTGTAACCTTAAAGCTCACTTTATATTTAAAGGTTGCATTAAAATTTTTGATAGTTTCTAAAGTAAAGCATTTGTACATAGGTTAGATTAGGTATGCTGGCCAGGCACTACGTGGCTTCGCAGAGACCATGAAGGTCCATAGCGTTACCACATAAACTACGACCTCTTTAGACAGCTAATCACTGCGAACCAGGAGCAATATTGAAGAACATCGCAGTCCTCTTGGCAAACTGTAATAACTTGTTATAACCTAACATGATGGCGGCTTCCAGATTAGGTAGAAAACCTGCCCCCAGTAGCCCGCAGTCTTCTAAGAGCAGCATACTCGCAGAGGATATGCTCCACTGTCTCCTCCTGCGTCCTTAGTCTCCTACATAACTTATCGTTTGTCAGAGCCCGTTTATAGGCGTGCGATGGCAGCAAGCAATATCCAGTTAGAACACCCACAAGTAGCCTAGCATCCTCCCTCTTGAAACTGTGTGAGCTTCATGTCATGCACATAACTCTGGACAATTTGCAGCCGTGAGTTTTGTTCCACGCCTTCTGCGCCTCCGTATCATGGACAGGTCGAGTTCCCGTTTAATCGCTTGGAGGGATATCGGCACCTCTTCTATCGGCATGGTTTCCGAGAGAGCACCCTCTTTGGCCAGCCTGTCGGCCTCTTCGTTGCTCGCTACGCCGGTTTTCCCCGGAACCCAGTACAGATGTATGCTACTATTGGAATGTAGCAAATTCAGAGCTGCTTTATTGCAGCCTATCTGTCTATATAGAGATTCACCCGCTTGTTATCTGTATTGCTGTTCAGTAGCTCCGCCGTCCTCCTTATAGACAATACCTCCGCCTGGAAAATGCTGCAATAGTTTGGTAGCTTATAAGATTTGTTGGCGCCGAGCTCCGCGTATACGACTGCCACCCCTACGGCTTTATCCATCTTATATCCATCAGTATAGACATTTACCGAGCCAGCCTTCGACCTCTATGGTGGCTTCGGAACTCGCCTCAAAGTACAGATCCGGAACACATAGTCAATCCGCCCAAGGAAAGTCGACGCTGTACTATACTGGCGGCAGTTTTCGCCGCTATATTCTTGGTCGATAGGTCCGCCGGCAAGAGATGCATTTGTAGATATTTGCCCCCACTCTCCTTAAGGGTACATCTAATGGCGTTTTATTTTCTACAAAAAATTTTGCCTTTTCATTGCCCTCTCTTTAGTATTTGTGCCTAGAGTGCAGTGAGGAGGCAACATTTTTCAGTAGAAAAAAAGGCGCTTTTAGCTCTTAATTTATACTTAAGAAGTGCTGCCACTGCTTAGTGCATTTTTTATTTTACTCTCCAAGCCCGGAGACCAGAAAGCTAAGTTAAGCTTAGTCCATATTTGGCCTCGTTTGAGACCGCAATAAAATAAACCCAATTGATAAGAATAACGCAACTAATTTATACAATACATACATACCTAGCAAAAAACATGGATGCACGCGAATGTAGTGTGCGACATTTGCCGCATTCCACCAAAAAAAAACAATAACAAATACATTTGGTGCATTTGGCATGCAGTTGCTGCTGTTGGTATTCATTGCAGTTGCTCTGCATAATTTACAATCTGACAAGGTCAATTTGTACTGCACTCGCCTCGGCGTGGCACAATGCAGAATGCGCTTTCATACACACATACATACATACATATGTAGGTACGACATACCTACACATGTTCATGTAGAAATTCCTTTTTTACGCGACGAAACAGAAGGAGTTCACATTCTGGAGCAAGCCGACCTGCAACGCCACTCCACAGCGGCAATTTGCTAAAACGTGTCGTAGTTGAACTTCGCGGCACCCATACAACGCTGGTGTTGGCATCACCAATTACAATGCAAGCATATAGCGGCAGCAGCAGAGGCCGCAGTAACATCTGCCGTTGTTGCATGATCTAAATATGCACATCTCCATCATGCATATGCCATGCCACACAATAGCTCAGCACAGCGCACAGTACGCGCAAGCAACGTGCCACAGCGCCACCACCAAAGAGCCAGCCAACAATTCAGCGGGCATGTGCAGCGCCACATACTCCACGGCGGTGCGCGGGCTGTTGACTGTTTGGGACTTGGAGTTCTATGTATATCCATGCCAGCCGCTGGTCTGCTATAACCAACGGTGAGTGGCCAGTCAAACAATGCAATGGAGTGTTGCACGTTGATAGCTTTCGTTTATGTTGTTGTTGCTGCTGTGAATACGAGTGCACATGAATCGCATGAAGAATGGATTTAGTCTCCAGTTACAATTGTTTGGATAATTCTGTACAGGCGCAGTTCGTTTAAGTATTCATAAAGACAAAAAATAAATAATAATTCGGTGTCCTGTTCATATGCATGTGTATCATTTACTTGCATACATTCATGTGCTTGTGTGTTTTTTTCTTGCTATAAAAACAAATTTTCCGCATATTAGTCGCTATTGTTATTGTTTGTTATTATTGCATTACTGTTTGGAGTATGACAAATGCTCGTCATGGGATGAGTTTATTACAATTACTTTGCGTGTAGGAGAGATATGTATGTGTGGGCTTTTTCGTGATGTAAGGCAGAACTAAAGAAGCATGGGTATGTCGTTCCCCATACAAGTAAGCAACAAAGAGTACACTCACTCTTAGAAAATCTGCTTCTTCTAATGTGGCACTACAACTAGAGTCCGACCGGTTCCAATTTTTTTTCAGGTACCGATGCCGATTAATCGGCTTACGGGGAAAGAATCGGCCGATGCCGATTCCATAAAAATTACAAATAAATGTATTAATTCATAAAATCAGTTCATTTCACAGAGTTAAAAAAAACAAAAGAAAATAAATAATTGAATTAATTGGCTTGTTATAGCTTTTGGGGGTAAAGGACTGAGACACGCTAGAATGTATTTAATAGATTTTAATATAAGTTGGTCTTGTTACCCACCAATGACATGCTAAATAGTACAAAGGTACATTATTACTTGCTCCTGACATTATTTTGTGTTACTTGCCGGGATTCTGACTAGAGTCAATAACAAGGGCTATATCTATCAATATTTTTTGTGAAGGATGGGTTCATGTGAAATAGAATATACATGAGTTGTTTGATGAAAAATTTATTCATTTATTGATAAAATATGCTCAAATTGGCGACCTTCTACTCTAATACAAGCTCGGCACCTTTTAAGAAAATACGCTTTCAGAGGTCCTAAACTCAATTGGGCTATCTCAGCAGCAGCTCAATTTATTTGTTCCCGAAAATGCTCTTCGTTTTGAATTATTTTTGAATAAATTTTGTCCTTAAGACAGCCCCAGTAGAAAAAATCGAATGGATTCAGGTCTGGCGATCGAGCGGGCCACGCGATTGGCCAGTATCGTCCAATCCATCGGCGAGGATAAGTTTCGTCTAAATGAGCTCTTACTTCACGCCCGTAGTGAGCAGGGCATCCGTCCATAGTCTTCGCCGCAGGTTTAAGGGTACATCTTCTAAAAGAGTTGGAAGCCGTTCCTGCAGGAACTTTAAATAACTGTGGGAGTTGAGCGTTGGCGGCAGTTCCACAGGTCCCAATATCTGACAATTAAAAATACCGCACCATAAATTTATTTTGTGCTGGTACTGCGAACGATCTTATCTCATTTCATGAGGATTGTCTATGTGCCAACTGTGAAGGTTATGTAAATTAAAATAACCATCACGTTTGCATGATGATTCATCGCTCCAAATTATTTTATTAAAAAAGTTGGGGTCTGATTCATGCATTCGCAACATTTCACGGCAAAATCTAACTCTCGACAGGTAATCTCTTTCTTGTAGAGCCTGAACACGTTGAATGTGGTATGGATGAAATCGATGGTCTTGTAAAGCTTTGTGAACTGTAGTTTTTGGTATTCCAGTCCGTCTTTCCATCATTCTCACTGAAGTCGATGGACCTAGTTCCACTTCCTCTAACACAACTTTAACATCTACCGTTGCAGGACGTCCTGTCTCGCCGCCACGCCTTCCAGGTATGCGACCTTAAAAAAGTTAAAAATGATAGTTAAAAGCAGAATGGCTTCAAAAAAGAAACGTGTAAAAATTACTTACCTTCATATATTTCTATATGGGTCCGGGCGAATACTTCACGGCCCGGATGCCGACGATTGGGGAATCGCTCTGCATAAAGTCTTTGAGCTGCTCTGGCATTACAGCAAGCTTCACCGTAAATTAGGTGAATATCGGCATATTCATGCGACGTATACTGCGTGTTCTTTGTCATAGTATTAATAACACAATGTTCGAAGGGTCCAATTTCACAAAATCCACTTTCTTCAATTCCGGTAAGTAACATAAAATAATGTCAGGAGCAAGCAATAATGTACCTTTGTACTATTTAGCATGTCATTGGTCGGTAACATGACCAGCTTAAATTTAAATCTATTAAATACATTCTAGCGTGCCTCAGTCCTTTACCCACAAAAGCGGCTATAACTTTTTTTCTATTCAAAACAGTAAGTGTGGCACCTTTCTGAAATCTTTATTAAATGGGCAATTTTTTTATGCAACGTAAAGTTATAGCTCAGTACATTTTTTTTCACCAGAGATAGTCAAAGCTGGGGAAGAAAATATCAAAAAGTTAAAAATCGCAATATAGTCCTAATTTTATAATGGTTCCTTAATATATTTTAACTACATTGCATTTGAGTATGGAGAAGCAACTATCTGAAAGTATTTTACATAAAAAATTTACTAAGAATAGGCTTGTTTGTAGATGCAGTTAAAGAAAATACATGAAAGGGCACGATTTTTCTTTAGTTCAAAAAAATTTCAATATTTCAAAAACGGTGACACTTTTACCTGAAAAATGTTTGCTTATCAGGGAGCTCAAGTTTGGCAGGTTACTTCTGGGACACCCTGTATAATCAATAAATTAAATGAAACAAGTCAAGCGAGAGATGTTTAAGAAAATATTTTTAAAATTTGTTTCCATCTTTTTAGAGGTCTATTTAGGTTTAATCAGTTACTTTAATGAAATATGACAATATCGATGTCAAAAGAAAACCGACTGATAAAAGATTTATTTTGAAGATGACTGCCGCCTATTAAAACGTTAAATTTAATTTAGTGAAATATTACAGTGTGGATCTCAAACGAAAGATGTTTAAGAAAGTTTTTCTACGAAACAATTTTTGAAGAGGGTAACACCTGTTTAAAAAATCTCAAATCAAGTTTAGGTAACTATTTGTACAATGGAATATCTTTCATCTTTACTACAAAGGTTTTCCACGTTTCCTAAATTTATTTATTCCGTTGATTTTAATGAAATATTGAAATAAATTAAAAATTGTTGTTCTGTATATACATTTACTAAGATACATTTTTTACAAGAATTGCCACCTAAATATAAAAATATTAGAAAGTATTTACAAAATACAAAAGCTAACTACGAACTGGTTCTTAAACAGAAATGGCAAATTTAGTTGAAATTCGACGGACTGACCATGTTTTGGGACGTCGAAACAGTAAGCAAAGGCTTTTTTTTTTTTTTTAAATAAAACTTACATATTCAGCCTTATCATGAGTTTCATGTTCCCCGAACCGGTTCAATTTTCACTTTTGGTTTCCATGTTTTACTATGGGCGGATGACAAATTTTCGGGTAACTTTCTTAGTCAGGGTTTATTGATTTTGGCGACTTTAATTTTTTCAATTACGGTGGTACGTTAGGGATAGAGCAGTTAAGCTTTTGGTGTAAATGGAATATTACGTTCGACCAAAAAAATAGTTTTTTTTTCGAAATTACCTTGCAAAAACACTTTAGACTTACATATGTATGTATAGTTATATATAAATGTGGAATAGTGATACAGAAATGTGGAGATCCAATAATTATGGGCATATCTCAATTGTCTCAACTATAGAAACGTGATCACGTAGATGATCCAAATTCCATATAATTGAACACCAGCAAATCAATTTTAAAGAACCAATTGATTTTTATTGCTACATCAAAATATTTGTACATGCTGTAGGGTCCATAAGTTCGACCCTAAACTCATTTAAAGGTGACTCTACTTGGCCTACTTAGGCTGCTGTATATTCCGTAGCTAGCAATCAAAGCGTGAAATCACATACAAATTGATCATAAAACGGCGTACGTAAGTATTCAATCGCACATATGTATGTACCTACGAGTATGTGCCACATATAGCACTGAAATTAACGGTCAAGTAGCAAAACAAATATGTATGGCACGAAAAAGAATTTGTATTGTATCAAGCTAGGGTGTTCTTTAGTTGGTGGTGTCCTCACTGGCTGGAGGTACGTGACTGAGATGTGCGCCATAGTCCCCGGTTGAGCCGTTGAAACAATGTGGAAAATGCTCATAATGGATGATAATCGTTTATTGTGGCGCTTCATTGTTGTAACGTGAACTTCAATGCGATATGCAACTGCACATACATAACTTGTTGCACGAGTTGCACAAACTATTGCAGCGCTGAGTTGAGCGTCGTTTTCTCAGCTTTGAGTGTGTGTGTGTGTGCGTTTGACTGCTCTGTGACCCAAGCATATGCCCTGTGTTGTTGCTGTTGTGTGCCACATCGTGTAGCGCCACTTGATGATGTCGATCAATGCACGGCCGCTTCCTTGCGCCCTTGGTCCCTCTACTCGTGGTGTGTTGGTTGCCCTTTCAGTTTATTGAGTTCCCAGTTAGCCTTTTCGTAACGTTAGTTCGATCATGTGCAGCGAGTTTTCGCCTTGGTTGTTGTTGTTGGCTTTTTCTTCTCGTGTGAGGAAGTAATTTCGATTTGGATATGTAAATTGCAAAACAATCAAAAATTAGCCTCGCAGCGCCAACAATGAATGTGAAGGATTTATGAGCCCAGAAAATTATTCAACGAGTATATAAGCTTCTCAAAATTATTATTTGTTTTACTCTTTGGGATCCATTGGCTATTCTATTTGGTAGTTCTCATCAACATGGCTATGAGAATCGTGTTTATTTTGGCGGGCGGTAGTTAGATCGTGTCTTATTTGGGTTACTCGGCGCTAGAATAACTAATCCAATATTTGCTCAAAGGCGCCACTGTAATGAGGCAACGTGCATGTAAGTAAGTATGTGTGTGGCCAATAAACAGTGCAATTTGCCAAATTTGAATAAAGCTCCGCCAGAAAGCATACATACATATATGTACATGCTAGTTAAGTACTTATTGTTATGCAATAGTTAACTTTTGATGCATTCATTTATATTTCAGTGAGAACAAAATTTTTCCAAAGCCAAGGAAATCGCGAAGAATTTTGTTTGTTTGTGTAGGTGGAATTTTAACAGCCACTTCCCTGAGTATTAGTAACTTTATAATACCGGCATTAGCCGTGGCGTTAGGCGAGTGGTTTGTACTCAATTAGTCCTTGACTTCTACAAATACAGGTGAAAACCAATAAATATTTTAATAGAAAAATAGTAAAGAATCGAAAATGAAAAAGTTTTACTTAGTAGCAGAGCTCGAAGATAACTATTAACCAATTCAAATGCTCGCATAATAACTCTTATCAAAGGAGAAATAAAGTAGCACTCGGAGATTAACCGAAACTTTTTAACAATGCTTTATTGGTTTCTATCAGAGGGAAACCTTTACCGAAGAGAAATAAAAGTTCTTCTCAGTCAACGAGGAATATAAATGAGAAATTAAAATAAATCTCCTTCGGTTGTATACGTTCTAGAGGGCTGCATGAATTCATTTCAAACCCGAAAAACCTTTTACCGAAATTAGTTTGAATGACTTGAATGTTTTTCATTCATTCATTCACATTCTTCCATTTGAAGATAGAAAATTTAAAACAAAATGTATATTCATAACTTAAAAAAATTCAAACGTTGAGTGTTTTGTATGTGAAGTAAAATATTCAAATCTACTGTACTCTGTTTGGCTAGAATTTGAATGAATACCATATGTAAGTACAACCTACTTGTGCTTCATTCTTAATCTATTATTCAGGCAGGTTGTGCTAATCACTCCCCGGATGAAGATTATAAATAAAACTTCTTACCTGGGTACCTGAGATACAAGTAACCCGCTACCTGTGACCTAGTTAACCAAATTGTTATTACCATCTAAGAAGAATAAGAAAAAGAAGCGGATAATTTTCGCCAGCGTGGGGCAAGGGCCACGATGTCAGATGCTTCTTATAAATAAAATCCTTTAATGATCTGAATACTTGGTTACCTGCAAACGAAGTTGCTGCAGTAATTTGGTGCACTATATTTCGATGTATCGTAAATACTGACATCGATGCCGAAAAAAATCGCCCTAAAACTATCAATACATCGATATTTTCCGATGTTTCTCTTCTTTAATAAGTATGTTACAGGTGCTTCATGACTTGCAGGTTTTTACAGGAAGCTGTTAACGTACGCCACCTTCCATAAGGTTTATTAATGCCGAATACCGCTTTACCTGTAAAACCTGCAAATCCTGAAATACCTGGAACTGACTTAATGCTTGTTAAAATTTCAAGAAAAACCTAGTGTCCATCTAAACAGCTACACTGTTAACATTTCAATGGGTGGTTTTTTGAATTTAATTAGATTCCCTTCCAATGTCATAATAGATTTGCTGTTTACGCGCAGATAATACTTATACTCACCTTAAGCCGTATTGAAATACTGTAACTACGTTATGGAAATCGCCTATGTTCAACGTTGCTAATTGCTTTTATTAAGTGCAGGGCTGCCATCACCCGTAATACGCTCACCCAAAGGGCTCTGTCCCACGGTCAGTAATTATCACAATATTTGGATCGCGATCCATATTCATGGATTGATGGATCGCACACGAATGCTACATGTTCAATATTTATCGCGTCAGTATTTGCATATTTTTTTTTGCTGAACGCTTATTATGACGCAAGAAAATATTTTTATTTTGTACGTATAATTTAGAGATAATGCACTCCACAATTATTTTAAGATTTGTTCAATTTGTTTTGAAAGATTTTAAGCCCCGAGAGTGAAGGCAGAGCCGATGTTTACATTATGAGAGTAAAATATGTACTGAAGAAATGTATGGATCGCGTTTTGAGAGTGATACACGTTCAATATTTATTGACGGTATTGCGATCCGCGATCCAGATTTCAAAATTTTTAGAAATTTTGCGATATGGATCACGATCCATCAATACTGCATACTACACCGTCAATAAATATCGCGATACTTGGATCACGTCAATAAATACTGACCGTGTGACAGAGCCCAAAGAATATAAGATAAAGACGTGAACGCAATGCCAATTTTGAACCGAAACTAAAGTCGATGTTCAAAACATCGTTAAAATTGACATCGATATATCGTCAATTTTACGATATTGAGTAATTTTCAAATATCGATGGTAAACATCGGTTTTTTGGCCGATGTTATCGATGTTTCAGAAACAAATCAAAGTCCTAACTGATGACATGGCAAACCACTAGATGATTTGATGGAAATTTGGACGGGATTATAAATTTTACTTTCGAGGATCTTCCCCATTTAGTCGGCCATGCAAAGGAACGGTAGCTGCGCGAATCATTTGGCTACTTTTTAGGCATTGGGATAAGTTTTGGTGTAGTCGCTTCAATGTTTTTGGGATTTCCCCCTGTTAAATGCAGACGTCTTACATTTCGGTGAAAATTAAATTGTGCTAAGAGACGGCCATTTCGATTGTGGAAATAGGAATTAGATCTGGGTTTGGAGTTTTTTTGAACATGCTTTTAAAACTTCTTCAGCGGTTACCCGGGGGCGAGCTACTGCTAAGAGAGGCGACCTACTGCTTTAAACACATTGAAAATGGAAAGACATTATGGTATAAACGGAGGTCCATGGAGAAGTTCCAGCATAAAGCTAACTCGGCAGAGGTTGACCACCCTAACCACGTATGTGCATGTGATGATGATATACCTCAAAGAGTGATGAAGGAATATAATTCTCTATGCTACTAGTGGAATAGAGATTTAAGAATACTTAGACGTCAGTATTTGACTGCCAGACGCAGAATGTAGCATAGCAGAGGAAGGCCAGACTTTAACAAAAACCTACAATCCTAGGAACGGCGAGGAAGAGCTTAAAAAACGCCACAACAGTCAGCAAGCGTGAAAGCTTTAAGAAAATATGTGAAGAAGAGTATAGAGTAGTATTGGCAAAAGTAAAGGCAATAAAACACCGAATATCACGAGTCCAGAAAGGCGGCGCGATATAATAACGACCCTATTTCCACAAAGAGAAGAAGTAGTACCAAACTGTATGCGATACGAAATTGTCGATGTCCCAGTAATCACGGGTAACGAATTAGAGTTCGCATGCAAGATGATCCAAGACGGAAAAACCCCTGGACCAGACGGAACATCCAACAAGGCTATAAATGCTGCAATTGAAATAAGGCCAGATATATTTGCAAAAGTGTTGCTTGTCTTAATGAGATAATTTTCCCGAAAAGATGGAAGGTGTAAAAACTAGTCTTATTACCAAAGGGAAATAAACAATCTGGGGAACCCTCGTCTTATCGGTTAATATGCCTATTGGACAAATTGGGAAAAATCATCGAACAAATTATTTGCAACAAGAGAGACGCTTACTGTCGTTATACTAGTTTGGCTTTAGGAACTCTCGTTCAACAATTGATGCCGTTAAATCCGTGGTTGGCATAGCCAAAGAAGCCATCGAGGGGAAAAGGTGGCGTGGAGCCAAAAAGGAATACTCTGCTGTTGTGAAGTTAGATGTGAAAAACGCATTTAACACTGCGAGCTGGCAGCACATATTGGAAACACTTATCCAAATGGAGGCCCCGAATTATATTATAAGAATCGTTAGGCGCTATATCTCTGTACGAGAACTGAATTACCGGAGCGATAGAGGCATAGTTTTTCCGCAAGTGTACCCCAGAATACGTTCTCGGATCTCTCCTGTGGAAGTTAATATATGACGAGGTTCGAAGCGCCGATATGCCTCCTTTGGCAAAAATAATAAGATTAGCAGACGATATCGCTGTAGTAATAGTAGCGAAGCATATACATGATATTAAAATGGAAGCCAGCGAAGCTATAAAGAGAGTGAAGGCATGGTTATCATTAAGATATCTAGAGCTCGCTGAACACACAAAACAGAGGCAGTATTGATAAGTAGGAGAAATACCGTAGAGACAATACAACTCAATGTTGGATAAGAAAATATAATATCAAATTCCGCAATCAAATATTTGGGGGGAAATGATTGATGGCCGTTGAAGGCCCACCTGGAGTATGCAGCAATGAAAGCACTGAATTTACAGTGCTTTTCTAGAATGATGCCAATATCGGCGGTCCCAAACATAGTAGAAAGGTAGTGCTTACTAAAGTGGTTAGCTCAGTCTATTCTACGGTGCTCGAATTTGGGCTGAAGCCATGATCCTAAAATATTATGCGAAAATACTCACATCTGTGTATCGCCTAAGCACACTAATGACTATTTGTGGATTCCGAACAATATCTGACGAAGCATCCTTCCTAATTTACGAAGTGATTCCCGTAGATATCTTGGAAAATGAGATTTAAAGTTTTAAAGAAATCGCAAACCCGAAAAGATGTCGCTCTATAGAGATCTAGCAAAAGCGTTGGAATGAATTACAAAGGCGTAGGTGAGGTGGGCTCATACGCTCACTCCATGCATTAGAAACAGTCTAGAAAGAGCCCATGGAGACTCAAACTGCTACTTAACACAGTTTCTTTCGGGACATGGCCTCTATCGAGAGTATCTAAAAAGATTTGGGCATGGAGATTCCTCACACTGTCCGACTTGCAGAGGTCCTGCTGAAAACGCGGAGCACATAGTATTATTTTGTCCTCGCTATACCCGAAATATACTGCAGGGTAGTAACATTGTAGACTAAATGTTGAAATCAACAGAGAAAAGGCATAAAATGTACGCACATATCTCTAGAGTTCTTAAAGATTTAAGACGACCTGAACAAGCTAGAACCGGTGAAATAACGTAGCGAGCCTATTGGCTAACCAGCTCCGTGAGGTAATACCTTAAATGGCAGTACCGCGGAGAGAGTGGAGAGTTTTTAGTACGTGTGTATGTATGTGTAGCTATGAGGATGCAAATCGTGCATACTACTATGCCAGGGGAAATATTTGTACTCACTCCAGTAATATAATGGGAAATATGTATGGCAAGTACTCGCTGCAGCGAATCCAAGTGCAAAACACTCATTCGTTGGAAGCACATTAAACATTAATTTCGCAAAAAGTACAAAACGATATAAAGCAACAAAATAATACTAAAACCTATATATGAAAATACATATGAATGCATAAAAGAGTACGAAATAAGAAGCAACAAACGAATGGATGCATGAACAAATCACCAAATGCGGCAGTCAGTTGCTGGTTGTGTGTTGAGCAGCGCCAACTTGCAGAAAATATCCATAAACATACATAAATGCTTACATATGTACATACATATGTATATCTAAATATATGAGAGCATGGCTACACGACAGCCAAGCCAAGCAAAGAGTACTTCGACGGCACAGCATGAGACACCCGGCCAAAATGTGGCATGAAGCGAAAAAAGGCGGAGTCTAACTGCTTGCGATTGGAGCTGGCTGGCTGCCTGGCTGACTGGCTGAAAGGCGAAAGATTAGGGAGGGCAGCGCCACTTCAGGTGGGATGGGGGCGAAAAAATCATACATACTTACGAAAAAAATGAGCAACAACACATAGGTGCCCACACACATACACACACACACATGTATGTACATGTCATATATAAGAGCTCAGTGTGCACTCATATGTACATACATATATGTACATGGCTATGTTATATACGAAGTTAACAACACAATAGCTGGGATATAAACTCTTCCAACTCGTGTGCAACACTCACACACACACACCCGCACTGGCATACACTGGTACAAATGCACGTCGTGCAATCATGCAACACACATCACAACACATTACTTGGCTACATATGAGGCATTCGGTGCTCAAAGTGCGCCGGCCGCCAGTTTGAAAACAGTCAACAAAAATAAAAATAGAAACAAGCCAACAATATTCGTAGCAGTGAGCAGCAGCACTAAAAACGAGTGTAAAACATTCAACAGCACGACTCACGTCCCCACCAACTACTTTGCTCGGTTGGGCTGTGCACTTTTTGTTTTTGAGAGTGAGTTTTGCGTGGGAATTGAGTGGTGGGTGTGAGCGACACACTAACTCCTCTAGTAGCTTACCTACTCTTGATGGGTGATTACGCAGTTGAGTTTGGAGATCTTTGGGGGCCGAAGTGATAATGGCACATGAGCCGCATGTGTATGAGTGCAGCTGAAAAATAATTATATTTTGTGTGTACTCAGCTAAACCAAGAGTTTTTTCACATCTGGTGCCAATGTATTAAATAATATAATAATAGTAATAATAATAGATTGGCGCTTACACATATGTTAGTGTTTGGCCGAGCTTCTCCTCCGATTTGTGGCGGGCGCGTTGATGTTGTCACACAAAGCGGAGGGACCTACAGTTTTACGCCGACTCCGAACGGCGATTGTATTTTTATGAGAAGCTGTTTTCCATGGCAGAAATACACTCGTAGGTTTGCCATTGCCTGCCGACGGACGACCGCTGTTAAGAAAAAACCTTTTTCTATATATTTTGCGATGTTGCTTTGACCAGGGCTTGAACCCAGGTGCTGATGAGTGAAAGCGCGCACTGCTTACCACTACACCACAGCGACCGACATAATAGTGAAGCATTTATCGAAAAAGATAACTTTGGGGAGTGTTATTTTAGAGAGCACTAAGAAGAGTCTTGAAATCTTTATAAAATAGTCGAATGCCACTTGATCGCATAGAGTTTAATATTTCCTTACTGGCGCCAATACTTCAAATACAGATTTGTATCAACGAAAATGGGTTGAAAAAGCTTTAACACATCTGAGTACCGAACCATAGTGATATCGCAAGAAACTGCGTGATTGATGAGCTGGCCAGAAGCGGCACCCTCGATGCGGTATCACCAAGAAAATATAGATCGGTAGTTCCTCTGACTACTTATAGATTGTCCTGGGAATCATGGGCCTTGTGTCAACTCAGAAAATGCCGGGGAAAATCAAGGCATGTACCTTGCTCTGCTTGGGGCTAAACCGCGGAAGGTATATATGGTTTTTTTAGACTCTCAATTCCGGAGGGTGTACCGGAGCGTGCACCGACAGGTGACTGTCCTATCGGAACTAGTCGCAGCTGCATGGAGGACGACGAGGTGGAATCATCTCAAAGACTAGACTGCCCAGTTTTCGCTAGATTACCGGAGCTAAGATTTGCTGCTCTTGAAGCTTCGTTCTCGACCCGCAGAGATTCTTGCTTTAACGTAGTAGTTACCATTCACAGTGGTGTCACAAAGGACCAACGCGTATGGTCTAAGTGAGCTCCTTGACAAGGCGTGGTTGCCTTAGACTAACCCAACCATACAACAAATGACATTACAATTAATTTTTAATTAACTTAACTTCATGAATTAATGAAATGGCAGCTCTTTCACATAGGGATGGGTAATGAGCTTCCTTCCATACGGTCCCTGCTTCCAAGGAAAAGTGCAAAAAAAAACAAATTTTAAATCAAGACGTGAGTACATCACGAAAAGTTACATCGTCTGATGAAGCGACGCTTGTAGTAGTCTAAAACGACATCGACATAGTGCAGCGAATTAAAATACATCGGCTCCACTAGCTAGGCTATAGGTGATACGAATACGGGAAAATGTTCCAGCTCTGAGAGTATTGAGCATGGTTCCCGCTGGTGGTAGAGGAGGAGAAGGTAGGTTAGATTAAGTTATCTTTTCTAACCTCATCCAACACAGGAAAAGGACACACTTTGACCACCCTGAGCTCATTTTGATGCCATATTAGAGACTTCTTACGCCCTCCTCTACCCTGTAAATAAAAAAAAACATTTTACAGATCTGATGAAGCGCACAAAGTCATATATACTAGATGAATACTAGCTCAATCCAGTTCAGCCAAACATTCCAAGCAATAGTGGAGAAACGAGCATCAAAGAGCTCTCGCCAATGCAGGATAGTGTACATCACGAAAGCTACGATAGAAGTACTTTGACTGTATACCCATTCCAATGTTGTTTCGACTATTTGGAGGCGTTGTAGTGCCCCCTATTTTATATTTACGGGTTCCGTTGGTTCCCATCAGGCAGTTTCCAGTGAGAAATCAAAGTACATGCCAAATACGATTTGCTATCCTGCAGGTCGGTTCAGCCGCATATCTTAAATTTCGTCTGTTCGATAAAGTTATTTTCCAGCCAGACTTTGCTGGAAGATAGCCAGAATGCCCGCATTTTGAGCGGTACTGTTTGCAGGCAATAAGGTTAATTTCCTTGCTAATTCATCCGTAGGAGGAAAGTATTATCTGGGATGATAAGACCAGATGAAGAAGGACTTGTCTTCACTAGGCACAGCCAAAACAAACGGGCATCCTTCGCTGGACCTGGGCAATCTCTTAGGTGGTTACAGCGTCAAACAAGGAAAAGAAAAACAGTTTCGAATAAAGGTTTTTCTCTCAAGAAGACGGCACGCCGACGAGATTGGTTACTTTCCAAACCAAGTTTGGCAAGGCTCCACCCAACTTAAGAGCCCGAAGATCATACGTTCCCACATTTTGAAAAGTCTGGTCAGCACAAATGGAAAAAGTTTTGTTTTGGCAAAGCTTAAAACTTTTTTTGAAGAGTTTTTTATGCTGATTAGGAATCCGTAAGTAAGTTTCCTTTAGCTCCAGATTTTGATAAAAACGATATCAAAGTGTCTAAAAATCACGTTTTTCGCACTATTTGAGAAGCTCTAGAAAAAAAAACAGATTGAAAGCACCTACCAATTCTGGTGATATGTTCTCCGTTTTTACGTCCGTGGGTAACTCCGCTTTTATATCCATTTATTGAACAGCAAAAACAGATTTTGGCATAGGGAATAAGGTAAGTATAAAGATTAAGATTAGTATAAAGATAAGTTTGAGATTAAGATTAATATTATGATTAAGATTAAGATTACGTCGTATATAAAGATTAGGGTTAGTATTAAGATTAAGATTAAAATTAACGTTAAGATTAAGTTTGAGATTAGGATTAAGATTAAGGTAAGTATAAATATTAAGATTAGATTTAAGATTAACATTAACATTAAAATTAATATTAGTATTAGGTTTCTGATTACGATTGAGATTAAGGAAAGTATAAATATTAAGATTAGATAAAGTTTCAGATCAAGATAAATATTATGATTATGATTAAGATTAAGATTCGTATAAAGATTAAGATTAAGCCTAAGATTAATATTTACATTAGGATTAAGTTTGAGGTTAAGAATAAGGCAACTATAATATTAAGATTAAATTTGTGTTTAAGATTAAGGTAAGCATAAAGATTAAGATTAGTATAAGGATAAAGTTTGAGATTAAGATTAATATTATGATGAAGATTAAGATAAGGATTAAGATTAAAATTAGAATTGGATTAGGTTAAAGATTAAGATCAAAATTATCATTATGATTAAGATTAAAAATAAAATTAAGATTAGGTTTGAGAATAAGATTAATATTATGGATAAGATTAAACTTGAGATTAAGATTAAAACAAAGATTAAAATCAAAATTAGGATTAAAATTAAAATTAAAATTTATATTAAGATTAAAATTAATGTTTAGAATAAGTTGAGATTGAGATTAAGATTAAGATTAAAATTAAGATTGAAATAGAGATTTTGGTCGAGATCAAGATTAAGACTCAGGCTGATTTGTGATTGTTCCTTATTATGCAGAAAAATGTGCTTGTAATATGGTGACCTATACGGGTAATAGAAAGAAGAAATTTCACTTCATGCGCGCTCGAGATCCACACACATGTAACATTGATTTTGTGTATTAGGTGAAAATAAATTAATTTTAATTTTTTGAGTCCCCATAGAGGAACTTGAAATTTGCCCCCTGTGCGACACGCCTTAACCGTCTCCGATCGGGATCAAGATTTAATTTTTTATCTTCGGCTGTAGTGGCATCGATGTAAGGTTTGAGGTTTACGAAATCTGATGTAAAAATTTGTTTCATATATTTAAGGACCACCCATACTTATAGTATGCGCATTCAAATTTAAAAATCTTATGGTCTGATTATGGCAACTTAACGTAATTTCAGCTCTCCCATAAAATTTTGTTAAATGGATGTTGCTTATAATTAAACAGCCGAAACTTAACGTAACTTAATGCCACGTTGAAATCTGTTTCATTTTGATTCTCTAAGGGCCAAATTCACAGTGCGTAGTTAACTCAGAATCGGCAGTTAACTGCAGATTTTTGTACTGAAAAACTTTAGTTAACTGCCGATTCCGATTTAACTACGCACTGTGAATTTGGCCCTAAGTTCTACGTTCCTTTAAGTTAAGTTGCCATAATCAGGCTAATACTCCTACATACGAATACATTGTACTTTTGTATGTACTTGAGAATCTATACAAAAGTATGCTGGTGTGTATATTTGTAAGGATAGTCATAAATTAAATACTTGGAAATGTTTACGTATAAGGTATGAGTGGCTCCTGTGCGACTAAAAACTAATTGGGACACCCGAATACCATTAGCAACAACGAGGGAGTACCCTTACAGCCCATTGTCTCCTACAAAATCTCCATTGGTAAGAAACATTATGACGTAGGCTCGGCAGCTACTGCTCCACCGATTACGCTACTCGCATTTCCAGTGGCGCTCCGACAGAGCTGCCTGCTGAGAGTATTTACGACACCAAACATTCCATTGACGTCGTCGCCGTGTCTGCCGTGAGCTCTGCTATACTCAAAGCTGCAGCATGGCCAACAGCAACAAACAAAACTGGAATGAATTGCCGAACGCAGCACTGTAAACTGCTCCCTCTCCCCACTGGGGGGCCAAACGCGCGGAGCGTGTAGTAATGTAGTCGCTCATAAGAGGAAGAGCACGAGAGCACGTAAGCATGCGCAGTGTTGAGTCGAGTGGGTTTCGTTGGAGCAGTAATTGTTTTTTTTTTGTTGAGGCATTTACTTATTTACGCTTTCGCACTCACATTAATGTCTATTTCAAATGTTACTGCCGTGAGTTTTTTTCTTTAAAGACTATCTTTATTTTTGTAAATATATGTATATGTACATATGTACATATTTATATGTACTTCCATACTGCAAGTACTCAGCTGCAGTGCGAATTCTATTTTGATTTTATTTTTATAGTTTTATTTATCTAATAACAATTCGTATTTTAGGTGTTTGTATGTAAGTGGGTGTATACCTACATAAGTATATATGTACATACATATGAGAGTAAGAAAGGGTTAAAAACCGGCGGTTCTCGGCAGCTGGGTAGTGCAAAATATTGATTAATTGTTGCAGTCGTCGCGTTGGCATACAATTTATTTTTGAAGGCAGACACAATTTTTGGTTAATTGTGATTTTCAACCCAGACTCAGCTTATTGTTATTTCATACCTAATGAATTCGTGTATTCACTTTCTAATATTATCTAATGTTCACAATTCTAATTTAAACAGTATTTAAATTGAAACGAAAACTTTGTATATTTTTGAAGGCAAATATTTCGTTTATTGATATTCTACGCTGGCTGTCATAGAGAATTTAGAGTGAGCTGTGAGGTCTTTACACTCGCACATATCTGTAAGGGAGACAGGAGGAATTGCGTAGGTGGAGCATTGAGCTCAGTCGTCAAAAAAGTATTGCGGACGCCATGATCTTCTTTTGGACAACGGTAAAATTTTAAGTTCCGATATGTGAAACGTTGACCCATGTCGTTAGAGTACCCTTAGCCCTGGGCGGGTTGCAATGCGGTATTATTATTCTGCTGAGTATGCAGTTATGGTTGCATTACTTAATTCAATTCCGATTCTTGCGTCCCCGTTCGCGAACTCTGGGTAACGTGAGCAACACGTGCGGAGCCTTAGGTCACGGCAAAAAGAGTGACAACTTCGGTTGATTACTCCGACTTATTAGGTTTAATAGATTTTCTAAGTTGGCAGCGTATGCTCACCAGTAGGTACGCCTGTCAGCCAATTTTGGAGTAGGCAACTCGCTTTAAAAAATGTGAATTTTAACCAAATTCCTCCAAGCAATATTTTGTGCATTCATCTTCTTCTTCTTACTACAACCGTTTGTCGGTTTGGGCCGAGACCAAAACGCTTCTCCAATCGCCTTTCTCCTTTGATAATTTGCGCCAGTTGCTTATCCCGAGTACAGACATGTCCTTCTGTACTTCGTCCTTCCATGGTATTCGTGGGTGCCCTTGCTTTCGTTTTCCATCCATGGGTGCGGGCCGACGATAAGCTTTGCGCTTTAACCGCCTAAGCGATTTTCACCGAATTCATAAAACAACCTCACGCATTTTTCTTCTGCGCAAATAGGAACTGCCAAGTGAAGCCAATACTCCAAATACTCCAAGGGCCATCTCATCGGACGTTGTCATTTGTTGTAAAAAAGTGTTCCAGAGCGTTTCACTTCTCCGGCTCTTACTATCTTCTCCAACATCAGAATAAAGAAACCATACGAGAGAGAGTCTGAAATCTCGTTTGGTATCAGACGTCGCGGCATAGAGGCAACTCCTTTTTGCGCTGTCGAATGCTCTTATAAAGTATGTTCAAAGATTTCAGGTATAAAGCTACACTCTTAAAGCCCAATTAGATCGTTAACGATGAGCTTCAGTATTTCACACAATACGCTCAATAATACGCTGTATTTGATGTTTAAAGGAACATCCCGGGAGAGTTGGCGCGCATGGTAGGATCACACTTTTTGTAGATTGGACAGAGCACATTTCAATTCCAGTAGTTGGAAAAGCATTCGCGTAACCAACCGCTACCGCACTTTACGGGGGTTAACTCAAATTCGGCAGTTAACTTTCAATTTTCGTGCTGAAAACCTGTAGTTAAATGCCGAATGAGAGTTAAATCGTTACTGTAAAAACGGCCCTAAGTGCGCTGCCAGACCGACAACCCCAGATGCTTGGTTATTTTTCAGTAGCGTAATTGCTATGCATGCCTCGTCATGGTCAAGTCATGGGACATCGACTCCGTCATCTTCGACTGAGGGCTCGAGTTCATCTTCCTCACTGCGTTCAGTGCTGCCTCCATTCAGTAGGGTTCATTCCATAATTTAAGTATATTCTAGACATCGGTACGTAATGAGCGAGAAATGTGGTTTCACTGCCTCCATATGCCTGTTTATGGAATAGTGTTCTCTGAGAGCAGGTGTGAGAGTCGAGGGGCGAATACAGTGGCTGTCTGCTATGATTGCAACTTTTCGAATTTTTGCTTTCATTGCGTTGTTAGACGCACATAGAAGTGCTCTCGTATCGGTGTTGCAACGAAATAGCTGTCGAAGTCGATGTTTGGATCTCGGAGTGTACGTTCGTCTAAGACACTGTAAGCATGCATTCCGTTTATCAAAACATGATCGATTTCATTTCTCCTTTTTATATCTGGAGACAACAAAGTACCTTAATGGATGTTTTTATTCATGAACCTAGTACTGAATACGTTTCGGGTTCCGGCGAAGACGACCTGGCATCCTGACATTTAAATCGCCAAGCGAGATTTTGATATCGCGACGGAGCAGCGCTTATATACGTATGCTCTCCAAGCGATCATAGAATAGATCCTTGAATGCCTCGTCCTTCTCTTCCGTCTGGGCGAGGACACAAAAAAGCGAGAAGTTGAGGAATCCCGCTTTGGTGCGGACTTTGGCGAGACGTTCGTCCTCTTTGCTGCACGGCAGTACTCGGCAACGTAGTTCCTCTCCCACCACAATTCCACGCGAAGTTTGCACCCCTTTAGGCGGCAACTGTAGTACCACGTGTCTTTCGTCTTGACCAGTTCAGTGGAGTTCCTGGCTGGCGGTGTTGTCAGCCCTTAGTGTTACAAAGGAGAACAACCATTAAGAGTCTGGGCATTCCAGTTGTATACCCTCAAGCCTTAGTCATCTACACGTCTTACTTGTTTATTTATTTAAAAATGAATTGGTCATTTCTGGTTTTGAAAGCGACATTGTAGTGAAAAATTCACTGGACCTAAATGCACGTATCTGATCAAGTAGAACCTTAGATTGCTGGTTCCTTTCATCATTCGCTACAAATCATTCTGCAGCTAATAGTCAAATATTTTCTAACTTTTAAGTTAACTTTTCTCATTTCTCTAATTAAACAGTTTTTAGATGGGTGTATGTATGTAGAATTACAACTACCAAAATTACTTTCATTTTCTTTGATTTGTGTGCCAGCATTATTTATTTTCTAATCATATTTAGCCGATTAGCTTTAACTCGTTTGCAAAAAGACAAATGGGCCGTTGACTACAAAAACAAATATGCCTACTATTTAGAACCGGGCACAGGTGAATATTCTCCTGACTACTCCCACCGCAGGCGAACACAATGAAGCCCGCTAATCACTTAATTAGTGATGGCATCGCTGGCTAATGGCCAGATCCATTTGCTATTAAGGCACTGATTGATGTGCAGCGCATTTGTTCTTTTCAAATGATTGAATGAATGAATTGAATGCCTTCCAAATCAAAGAAGTGGAGGTACATAAGAAAACTTTCACTTTTGCCAGAAGTGAAAATTCAATTTACAAACTGCCAAACTGACTGACGACGGTGGTGGGGTGTGACGGCGTTGGCTTTGGTTTGGTGTGGTTGTAATGGCACGGGAGCAGATAAGCTAACTACTTGAGGCGGTGGCAGCAGCGGGCGGATATGTCATTGGCGCGTGCTGGCGCTCACCTCAGAGCAAAGGGCTTTTAGTGATCGGTGCTGATAACTGCAATAAAAAATTGTTACAAATCCGTCAAATTCTACTTTAGAAAAATAAATAAAGATTTATTATGAGTAAATACATATTCACTTAAAACAGGTGTGTTGGGTATGAGATTGTCGAAGGAGTGTAGCACTCAGTATTAAGCAGGTGGTATACATACATTTTGGTGGTTGCGAAATCTCAAAATTAATTTGGCACACAGAGACTGAACTTAAACTGGCAAACGAGTGTTAGGCTCATTAAATGCTTGGAGCTCAAAGTTCTGCTTGTAGGTAGGTGTTTTATTTTTTAGTTTTTTACTGCTGCTGATACTCGTAATAACTGTCACACACACCTATAAACTTGACGCCATTTTCTTTTTCATATCCTGCAAAATCATAAAATGTATGTAAATGTATTACAAAGTCATGCCTGCGCGTTTATGTATGCTTGTGTATTCTTATAACCTCCCACAAGCAGGCTCATCCGCCAAGTATCAATTTTCTTATAGTCTGCTACGCTTCTATCCCTTCAGCCGCTTGTCTATAAACCTCCATCTGTGTTGGTGTTTAATGTTCTTCATGTTTTCTAATTAAACTGCAAAGATAAATCCTTTTATCGTTGCGACGTTTGCGGGAAATTTCGGCTACAATAATGGCGTATAAACATACTTAGTACTCGTATATTCTTGGAAATAATTTAATGAAATCACACACCATTGTCGTAGGCAAGGTTTTATATATACATACTCATTAATTGAGAAACGCATACCCAACAACAACAAACAAAATGTATCAAAAGCTTACTATGAACTTGTGAGCTGTAAGGGGGCGGTTGAACGTAGCTTGGGCCTGCCCCCTACCATCATGCATTAGCTATACATCATAGTATTTGTTAGGGCTATTCTGCTGTACGGGATTTGGGTATGGTGGCCAAGTCTCGACAAGAAATCTACAATAGACGCACTTATAAGGATGCAACTACTTGCGATTCTCTGCTTCTACGGGGCTCTACGAACAAATACATTGGTGGTTTTACTCAATAATCTGCCAATCGAAATTGTTGGGATGCCCGCCTTGAGGCTGCGGGAATTAACTGACTGAAGAGGAACTCACGATGGACTCACCGCAATCTCAAAGAATATCGACTTACCTTGCACGGATTTCTTTGTATTAACTCAAAACTTCTCAAAGACGTATAGAATTCCTATTCGCCTACTTAACCTTTTGCAGTGTCTTTCAAGCTGATTTTGTTGCCATAAAGGAGGTACTTACATACATGAGAAAATGTAACAATATCTTCGCCAACTCAGGCAGTCAGGCGGCACTGGAAGCGCTTGACTCGGTCACATGCAGTTCAAAAACCGTAGCAGACTGTCGCAGATCTGAAATGGCTGAGCGGTATGCTCTTCGCTTGCTATGGGTGCCGGGTCACCGGGAAATACCAGGCTAAGTGTGGGCCTTCCGTTCCACTTTCTCTATCCCGCAAGGGTTTAGACATGCCGTTCGCTACTTGCATCTAAGGGATATATGTCTTAATCTTTGAAGACTTTGGAGTTATAATTGATCCCCATTTTTTCTTTTAATAGCCATATGAATTTTATTCTTTCTAAATCTTACTATGTTTTAGGTTTTATTCGTCGAAACCTATTTTTTTCGTCTTTTAATATTTTTATTGAGCTTTGTACCACGATTTTGTTTATTAGAAAAATTGAAAAAGCAAAGAAGTTAACTTCTACCGCTTTGACTTTGTTGCTTTTTCAATTTTCCCCAATAAACAAAAACTCGGTACAAAGCTCAATAAAAGTATTAAAATAAAAATGTTAGTAAGCCACAATAAAATTGGCAAATACATTTTTCTCGTGCTTTGTGATGTATGTACCTGTTTTCTAACCGATGTGAGAAATAAAAAAGCGATTTGAAAACAAATTCAAGTCAATACACTTTTGAATTTCTGAACGTATTGAAAGTTGGTTTATGCTTCCGTTTTGAATCACAGCGATCTGGGTCAAAGCGCTTTATGTGTTGGTATAAACAAGGTATATGTTATTTCAGTTCCTTCTCTCCGGATAAAGTCAGGACTAATTATGTAAGGAATGCTCCTTGGTCACATGCTCTCTGCGAATTCAACGAGATCTCGAATGCTATCTACCTTGATTTCCCATTATCTAAAATTTCTTTTCTCTCTTTGTTATATTTATTCCTATTTTTAAGACATTATAGTAATTTGTTATTGGAAAATGTAAAAGAACTCACCACTGACCTACTAAATATCTACTGATTGGACCAAAACAAAAACATGTGTTAGGAAACTCCACTCTAAGAGATACAAATTATCAGAATTCCTCAATGGATAAGGACGTAACCATAGTTCTGTTAACCAACCATGAAGAAATCGAATAGAAAAATCACGGCTCAAAAATAACAAACATGCCAACGCCGATGGTTTACCAGTTGAGTCATATAAATATGTCATATAGTAACTGTACAATCAGACGAAATACCACTTACCGATCTACAATAGTCGCCAGCTTTAGCGGGATCAGCTTTCTGAATATCGCAGACAAGGTCGTATGTTAAAATCTAGAACCCAAGGTCACGGTGGCTTAACAACCCGAACTCATCGTACGCCAAATTATGTACCGCAATGTGTGAATTTGGTATTCCTGAAAAACCATACGTCTATGTAAAATATCGTTCACTAATACCACTAATACCACGAGGTGCTTCAGAATTGGAAAGGATCTTCGCGTAGCAAACGTAGTTTTAGACTAAATGATTTTATATGGTGTGATCTTCTTAATCTCTTTATATAGAAGACCGACAGGTCCCTAGTCTTTGCAGTAACTTATCATGATCCCGGTGCCCAAAAACTTGTAGATTAACTGAGCCCAGAGATAGTGACTTTTGATTAATTTTCAAATGCTTCAGTGTTTTAGGGTTATCCTTGTACATACAGTCTTTCGCGAAGCCCTGCAGAAGAGTCCAACACGGCCAGATCGAAATCGCATAGCCTCGGTGGTCAGTTGACTTAGCCACGACGTGAAATTACGTCTCTTAAGAAAGCCAAATTCGTTGGAGTTGTAGGACATATAGCCATATCGTTTTGAAGCTACATGTGGTGCAAGGGATAATATTGAAAACGCAGGTGTAACTCTAAGGCATCCTAAAATATGCAGGCCCTACAATCCTTTGTGTAGGAATGTGTGGCCCACCTACTGCCCACATCCGATATAAGTTATCATCTATTTGGACGTGGAAGATTTTTCCCTACTAGCTGCCGGCTTACCACCATATTTGTGAGATACTGTGCCCCACCTTATTGTAAAGCTCGAAACTTGGACACGTTTTAACTATCATTTTTGTGGTATCTTTAACCAAATTTGGCTCGTTGTTCAGTACCCAAGCGATCCATTTTCGTATATGCTAGACTAATGAGTAAAAACCCCACTTAAATATGTATTTCGGCAGCTTAATGTCATAAGTAAAAATATCAATTGTTTCAGGTAAGGCGATAAAATCTTGTTGGGCGTTTTCAATCTCATGCAGGAGCATGAAATAATAGCTGCCAATCAGATTGTCAGATGATATCTACTCGTCGGTGCCAAACGGATGTTTGTTCAGCATTTTCAATCCTACAAAAATAAGCTAAATATGTTGTCTAGCGACGAACGAGGGCAAGACAAAGTACCTGGCAACACATAAAAAGTGTTTGCGTATTAAGACGCACGTCACTCTTGGCAATTATAACTTTGAAATAGTGAAAGACTTGGTCTGCCTAGGAACAAGCATAAACACCACCAATAATGCCAGCCTTCAGATAGCCAACATAGCACCTGTAGGACTCGGTAGTCATTTGAAAAGCAGAGCTCTCTCTCGGCGATCAAAAACCTCGCTCTACAAGTCTCTTATCATGCCCGCTATTTTATATAGCGCAGAAACGTGGACGATTTCGAACAAAGTAGATAAGGCTTTGGACCTTTCGAGAGAACTATTCCACGCAAGAGCTACGGTCCTGTTTGCATGGACGATGGATACCGAAGAAGATAGAATGATAAACTGTATGAGCTTTTTAACGATATGGACTTAGTTAAGCGCGTAATAATACAACAATTTCGCTGTATTTTCAATAAATATCATTTGCTTTCAATTTTGCATTATATAGTATCGAGAAATGAATGTGTTTTAATACGAAATTTTTGGAACTTTTTGAATACATTAAAATGATGATTACATAGTTAGCAATAATATAATCGAGAATTCATAAGAAAAACATTATATTATTTATCACCCATGTAAGGCATTACTACTTTTCCGACTGGGTTAAAAAAAACAACACCATGCACCTTAGGATAAAATGATCGCGACGATTGATCGTTTAGCGCGCTATGGGCTGAATCACTAGCCGGTTGTATAAAGCGCAATTTTTTCGCTTTGGGCTCAGACTTTTTTCCTTTTGTTTCACAGCTTTGGAAACTTGTAGTGAAGCGTTGTCGGAGGATTAAAAACTATGTAAATATAATATTGGTAAATTACAACAAGTGCTACTTTGGACTGAGTAGGAAATTCAGGAGTAAAGTCCTCTATCGACGTATGAAAACCACACTCTATAAGTCACTCATTATGCCCGTGCTGGTATATGGCGCAGAAGCATGGACAATGACCACATCTGATGAGGCGGCTGTTGGAGTATTCGACAGAAGGATTTTGCGGAAGATTTAGGGGCCTTTACGCGTTGGCGAGGGCGAGTACCGCAGACGATGGAACGATGAGCTGTATGAGCTTTACAAAGACATGGACATAGTGCAGCGAATTAAAATACAGCGGCTCCGCTGGCTTGGTCATGTCGTTCGAATGGATACTGACGCTCCAGTTCTGAAAGTATTCATCTCGGAACCCGCTGGTGGTAGCAGAGGAAGAGGAAGGCCCCCACTGCGATGGAAAGACCAGATGGAGAAGGACTAGGGTTCGCTTGGCATTTCCAATTGCGCCAATTGGCGCAGAAAAGAAACGACTGGCGCGCTTTGTTGAACTCGACCAAAATCGCTTAGGCGGGTACAGCGCCAAATAAGAAGAAGAATAAATGACTAAGGGCCAGTTTTTCAATGCTGGTTTAAAGTAAGTTTTAACGAAGTTTAGTTATACTTAGTTTAAATTTGAACTAAGTTTTAACTACTGACGAGTTTTTAGTGTGAGTTTAAGGCCGCTTTGGTTGTTTTGTAGGGCAACACTGTTTTTTCTTTATGCAAACACAAAAATTCAGCTTATTTATTTTCACTTTTGATACGATCGCGTTTAAAGTTCGGCACGATTACACTGTGGAACACAAAAACCTAGAGTGCTCACATATCAGGATTGATAGCTGTTGGCCATACGAACAACGAACAATGCCTCATACTCAGATTTACTAGATCAATTCGTATATAGTGTAGCAGTCAAATCTTTTTTCTTCAAATTTTGAAAATTCGTCGTTTTTGGTCTATATTTGCTTAGTATGCTATTTTCAACAAATATAGGCCAAAAAAAGAAAAATTTTCAAAATTTGGAGAAAAAAATCGAGTTTTTTGAATCCCGAAAACTTGTTTCCTCAAGAACACTAATTGATCTAGTAAATTTGAGTTTGAGGCATGGTTCGTATGGCCAACAGCTATCAAACCTGATATATGCGCACTCTAGACATTTTTTTGTGTTCCACAGTGTTATAGACGTAAATTTAAAGATTTTGTTAGATGCTTCATGATGAGTCTGTTTTCGTGTATTTCGCAAACAACTTTAATTTTTTTCCTCCATTTCCATCTAAATTTTTACAAATATATGACTCAACAGCTGATAGTTTAAACTCGGTTTAACCCAGCCAGATCGGCCGTTTAAACTCAGTTCAAATTCGATTGAAAAACTACTGAGTTAAACTCGCACGGATAAACTGGACCTAAGTGATGCTCAGCAGAAGTTAAGGCGAAATGAAAAAGAATTTTATATGATGTTATAAATACTTAAGCAGGGATCACACGATTTGTACATTTGTACCGATTCGTACGCTTTTTCAGTTACAGAGTGGTGTTGTTTGGAAGTTTGTTATTGAGCTTAACACATTCTCGAAAAAATTTCTACATAGACAACAACTGATTGAGTTTTGGTAGTCGTAAAAATCTATACTATTTTTGTTTACCAGACGTTGGGATAAGGAAACTATCCATCACTCCATCGCTCCTCGCTCTTTGCGGCGTTGCTCTCTAATCCTTAGTTTTGCCGTTATTTCTCTACTTAGATCATTAAATGCTTCCAAGACTTCTTTATAATTCAACATATGTATGTATGTCGTGGCTACCAAGTAATTGAGTCATATAAGAATCATGTCCATGCTTCCATGGATTTTTAGTGGGAGAGTTCTTTCGTTTACCTTGGTGGACGAGCAATCAATGAGAATGAGCCCGAAAGAATACTGGCATGTCGAGGAACGCCACGCTGCGCAGAGAAAAAGATGTCACAACGCGAGCTATGTGTGATCGATTTAGCAAGCAGAAGAGGGATGAGAGACATATTGTTTCGTAATAAAAAAGTGACGAATACATATGTGAGCTGTATGGAGGACGATGAGGTAAAATTATCTCGACGTTTCCTCCTATACTGCCCAGCTTTTTCCAGACTGCGGCTTAGGCACTTGGGTTCAAACTTTGGACAAGTCCGGAGGAGCTCTCCTGGACTAACACTTGCCGATGGCAAAACTTCGTTCTAGACACTCAGCGACTCAAGCTCTAACTTTGCAGTTGCGATCGTCCACGGTTTAAAGGTGCCACTTAATAAGAGGCAGCCAATTATAATCTAACAGTTTTCGACATACAAAAACCACACTCACCATGCCGTGCTGGTTTATGGCGTAGAACCATGGACAGTGACAACATCCGATCAGGCCCTTGGTGTACTCGAAGCTTGGTCACGTTTTACGAATGGACGCTACTACTCCTGCCCTGAAAGTCGTCAATAGGGGCCACGAAGCTGGTGATAGAGGAAGTGCAAGGTCTCTCTGCGATGGAAAGGTTAAATCGTAAATGACTTGGCTTCGAATTGGAGTTATCACAGAGGTGCAATGACTGTCGTGATTTATTGGATAGTTTACAGCGCCAAACAAAAAGATGATGTATTCAGAGAGCAGATACCGAAAACGGTTTGTCTCTAAACAAAATTTAAAAGAGGTGCCGGAAATTCGTTTCAAAATACAACTAGTATTCATCCTCAGAGCATCCCTAGCCATAGGAAAAGGGACTCTCTCTATATTGGCCAAACAGAAGCAAACAGTTTACAGAAAATCGCCTCTTGAGCAACATCCCCCCGGTCCCAAGCAACTCAAGGCGCTTACAAGGGTGTTTAGTTCAAAACGATTTTAAGAATAATTCAATGATCAACTACTATAGAACATTGCGTGCAGAACTTGACTCAACTGGGAATTTATTCGTATAAGCGTGGAAGATTCAACAATACGAATAACAAAAATGCATGGCACATATTGGAACGGTGCACAAAAGCAAAATATACCTTGGTAAATATCTTGCAACTCAGTATCTCTCGGATAAGGGGCTACAACAGGTATTGAGGACGCCTTGATCTTTCCTATTATAGGAAGTTAAAAGACTATTTTGCGGTTTGTTTTTTTTCTGTAATTGTCTTATATCCCAACTTTTTCCAGAAAATTTAATAAATGGGCAACACAATTTCCTCTCCACCCCACTACATCAATTTAGGCACTGCATCCGGAATGACGAAGCAGTATTTCTCACATTGCTGTTGTTGCCGCCGCAGCAGCGCATGTGCTGCTCAGGTCGAAATACAAAATTAGCTGCAGGGCAAATTGTGGGGAGGTGTTCATATTCGTCGGCTTTAGCGTATTTGTCGATACCAACGATCTTATTTCATTTAATTTTTCCCACTTTTTTGTGCACCTTTTTTCATCGCGCCTCTTTTCAGTTTTCTTCGCAAATATTTAATTTATGACTTTGTCGATATTTCGAGCTGCCAGCTGCATTAAAGTCACTGTGATTGTGCATAGGCATTCAATGTGCCCAGGAGTAGATAGCCGCCTCGCTGTTATTTTTGCTGTGAAGTGATTGCTGGGCAATGAGCGGCAGGCGCAAAGCATTCAGGCATTCCACGGCAGCAGTGCAGCCACAGCCTGTGCAGTCCGACAGCCCGGCCAGCGCGAGCAGCGCGAGCAGCCGTCAATTCACGGTAAACACGGTGGTTAAACTCATTTGCTAATGAGTCTCTGATTTGCTTACTTTTCGTGGCAATTGGCCGACTACAGCTGAAGACTGGCGACTCTTTCTGTGTTTGTCTTGATTTTTCTGCGCGTTTTTTTTTGTAGTATTTTATTTGCGCGCTTAGTTGTTGTTGGTTTTTAATTTATTAAAAATATCCAACAAATTTATTGTGATTTATTTTTTCGCCTGGTGATTTTTAGCAGCAAATGTGGGTCGCTTTAGTATAAGCTTAAGATAGAGGGCATCCGATTTTAGTGACTTCCACGCTTTATTGCCACTAAGTAGATTCGTCTCCATAAGTATGTATGTATAAGTAGGTGCATTTAGGTATGAAAATATGTTATTATATTTTTTTTGAATTACTTAACATTTACTTGTTTTTTATTCCTTCATTTTTCTGCCTGCCGATTATGCCAGTCCAGTTATCTGCTTCAATTACTCGCCAGCCTCAGCTAATATTTGGTTGGTAGCTTCTTTTTGTTATTTCGTTGATTTTTGGCATGGCAAATTATATGTTTATATATATTATTTATATGTATGAGTGCATGTAGTTGCTTTCAGTTTCTAGTTCTCATTGTATTCTTGTTACGCTGATTGCTTGTTTACTTGCGAATTTAGTTGTAAAATGTCATTTCGTGCAGACAAGTTAACAAACCAATAATAATCACCCATTGCAACTGCTGCTCTTCAGTGCATTTTCAGGTCTGTGGTATGCTTTATTTTACGTTTCTTAATTTTTCTTTATTTATTATAATTTTTTTGTTCTCGTTTTGTATTTGGTTATTGGGTCGATCTGTGTGATTATTCGGCAAAACAGTTCCAAGTCTCATTTCGTTTGGTGGTAAATTTTAGCGAGTGTCGAAATATTTCGAGAGGACAATAAATTATCTTACAGATTAGCTATATGATTGCGCATGCGCTCAACCATTAGCAACTGCATGTACAGTTGTTATACATATATATCTACTTATGAGTGTATAATAGGGTGGTCAAAAAAAGTTAAGTCGAAATTTTAATTCTTTCAGTGTCGAAAAAGTTTTACAGTAAGCTAACAATCTAAAAGTTTGTATATCAGGAAAACTCAACCCCTTGAACGTGAGAATTTTTTTTTTCGGAAATTGTTAAAACCACAAATAAATAATTAAATATTACTAAGTTAAATTCAGCCTTATTTCCATATGGTTTCAGTGAAATATAAACAAAAAAGAATGATTTGGACTTTGAAAAGACAAATTCTAGGGGTCAGAGCATTAAAATTCCGAATCTACTTTTCACATTCATTTTTGGTTCACCCTAGTATAGAGCCTTAAATGCACCACTACTATAGAATTTCAATAAAAGTTTTATTTTCTCACAGTAAGAACTATGTATTATTTGATTTTGTGAAAGTTTGTTAAAATAAGACGTTGGTAACACTTTTTTTTAATTTTTATGCAACTGATTTAAAATTTGTGAAGGATTCAAAAAAGTATTTGCACTTTGAGCACTGTGGCTGGTTGATTAGATTTGCATACTACCATTCCGTCGGAACTACGCTCGGACTCTAGTGGGCTCAAATGAGCGAGATGTTAGAGAATCTCACTTTGTTGCGGATTGTGGGTAGACGCTAAATTACTGGGGGAACCATAAATCCAATATTGAATTCGCGCTGCTTTACGTGGCAGCTGTAGTAGACGTCGCAGGTCACCAGGGCTTTCTTGCCTTGCCTCGCATGTCGCATTTATTGTATAGCGGTGATATCAGCCTTTGCCTTCGAGGGGACATTAACCAGCCAGGCAGAGGCATCTTCCCCATTAAGGGTCCGAACATTCCATGCTGCATAGCCTCAAAATGTAGTCCTTTAAAGGTTTTGCCATGCTCGTTAATAAACAAAAATTTAGTTTTGAAAATTAATTTAAAAAAGGTGAATTTCGAAGATTTTACTGCCATATTGGATCCGCCATTTTGAATTTAAAAAAAATTTACTTCAGATTCGTAATCAGCGACCTCAAAAACTCTCGAGTGCCGAGTTTTGAACAAAATTAATATATTTTTTTTTGAATTGGTCACCATTTTGGATCCGCCGTTTTGAATTTTGGAAAATTGACTTGAGATTTCTAATTAGCAACCCTAAAAACCCCCTGGTAACAAGTTCCAACCCTTGGTAATGCTTAAATCGTTCAGTATCAACATTTTAATTTGAGGAGTATCTTTTCGAGAGTATATTTCCGGGAACTAGGCCCATTCTAACTGTCCAGGACAGGTGTGTAATTAAGGGAATATTCCACAATAATACCAGAGTAATTATATGTAAAAATCACATTTTTAACTGCATTTTAACATTTCAATAAAATAAACAAAATCAGAACATCAACGTTTTCATAAAAAATCGACCAGCGCGACCTCCACAAAACCTTTTTTTCAAAATAAAACAACACGTTTCACTTTTTTATCACAAATAACTATAATTTGAGGTAGCGTTTATGAATTTCCAAAAAAAAATTGAACCACTCTAATATATATATATTAGAATGCATTAGCGCACACAAGGGGCGGATTTTGGGGTTCAAACCCCCCTAAAGCTAATAACCTCAAATACAAACCGTATCTTAAAGCTTAAGAATCCAGCCCTCAAGAAAAATCACAAAAAGTATTTTGCTTGAAAAATAACTTTCCTTTTGCTGTAAATTTTCTTGAAGAAATTAATATACGAGCATTTTTTTCTTGAGAGCTGCAAACTGATTTAAGAAATTTTTATAAAGGATGTAAGAAATATCTGTGCGTCATTTTATATGAATTTTTCGCTTTTCTTGACAGCTGTTAAAAGTTTAGAAATCACCATCTCCAGTATACTTTTAGGCCCACTTCTTTTCATTTAGATAATTTTGGCGACGAAAATTTAGCGTAGGGACCAGAATCGAGGAAAATGATCATTAAAACCCTTTTTTAAATTTTTGTTATTACTTTTGAAAGTTGGGTGCATCTTGTGTTTATAGAACTTGTTATTAAACAAATAATTTTTAAGCAAAAACACAGCCAACTTCAATTATCATACAAATTTAGGAATACCGTTAATTTTTTCATAGTCCAATAATTGGATCTAAACGAAATCACGGGACGACCCTTGATAAAAAGAGAATTTGAAATCGGCTCACGTGGTCCAAAGTTATGCCGAATTAATAACCTCCCTCTTTTTTGAAGTCGGTTGAAAAATGTTTGAGTTCTTTGTTAATTTTATTTAAATAAAGTTCAAGTTATGAAACTTTAAAAGGTTTATTTGTTTATTACATACTGTACATAAAACTTGCATAAATGTATTTTAAAGAGCATATTATCTGAAGCGAATTTTCAGAAGTATAAACCCCTCCCAAAATATATTCCTGGGTGCGCCCCTGTTATAATGTATCAAATAAAACGACTTTAAAAATTATACACTTCCAGTTCGGAATACTCAGTTTACTTTAGATCCTTTATTAGCGCAGTAAAAAATGACCGAGTTAAATTTGCGGATTGTCATTTTTCTTAGTACTGCTCAATGAACATGCCCAATTAACCGGGTATTTCGTATAACTTAAAACTGAAAATTTCAAAACCCGGTTGTATTACACGGATATTTTTTTTTCTTTCGGTCCAATAGGAAATTTTCATTGACAGTCTCAAAAAATATCTAATTGTGGCAAAATTTCAGCCTTCTATCTTCATATATTAGAAAACACCTCGTAGCTCATTCAACTTAAGTAAACTACGTAAGTGCAAGCTTGAACTAGCGAGGACTTATCGTTTACTTTTGGCAATTATTTGTTGCTAAACATTTCGTTAATTTTTTTTAAACAGGAACTGATTTATCTGAGTTTTCGAATTTCTGTAAATTACCGTTATATGGGAGGTGGGCGTGATTCTGGACCGGATTTTCCCCATTTTCAATGCTTCCCGTCCTTATCCAAATATATTGGGTATACAAATAAGTTTTAAAGGATTCTCAACAGAGGGCACCAGTAGTGTTTAAACATAGTGGACAAAGGTGCTGCTAACTTTATGAAAGGTCTTACCATTTAATCAATTTTTAAAGTTTCTGTTATTTTATCATAATGTAAAGAACATTTTTTGGTTCCTACAGAACCCCATTCGGCGAGATGTATTAGTGTTTCGCTTCCATCTGAAGAAAAGTGCATCAGAAAATGACCTAAAAATTTCAAACTGCAAATGTCGGTTATAACATGAATGAAAAAATAAAGATCAAAAATAGCCTTAAAAAATTTATCGAAAAATATGAATCCAAAATAACAATAATTCTTTCGATTGAACTTGATCGGAAAAATAGAAATCAAATTTCAACGGTTAAAGTAGAATATTTATTAAAAAGATCATAACCGTTACGGTCCCTGATTGAAAGCCATTGGTATGATACAGAAATTCGCCAACCGGGTACTTCCCGAACTCCCAGACCATGCACTACCAGACTACCATATGTTTCGGTCGATGCCGAACGCCTTAACGGGAGTACGTTTCACCTCAGTTGAAGTATCAAAAGTTGACTTGATACTTTCTTGGTCTCAAAATACGAGCAGTTTTTTGGCGAGGAATCTATGCATTTGCCAGAAAAGTGGGAAAAACTCACAGCTATACTTTCAATAAAATACATTGCACCAATTGTGTACAATAAAGTTTCAAAATTGAAAACAAGCCAAAACATCAGATGAAAACTATCGCACGAAGTAGAATTCAGTTCAAGATATGTCACTCTCCGTTACTGCATTAACTCTTTATTTTAACCGACGGTTTTTGGTTCAATCAAGAGCGTTAATGCACATGAGAATAGCCCGAACACAAATTGTCAAATTATTTTTCCACGTATTCTCATGTATATAATTATTTTGGCGACGACAGGGCTACGCGACGACTGTGGTTGTGGCCAGATTAGATCTATTTCCATTTTTCCAGCGACAGATAAGGTTCGTTCTCTTTTTTTATGTCAAACTCATACAAATTCATGATGTCGCTGCCGCGTTCAAAAAACCCTTGTCGCCATCGACAAAGCGTCTAGATCAGAGGTTCCCAAACTTTATTTTCTCGTAGACCCCTTTCTAAAATTTACTGGTTTCGGTGGACCCCCTGCTGATACATTTCAAAATATTCCCAAAGCTCGTAAATAAATTAAATGTGAAAATTAGATCTAACAATGTAAATTTGCATCCCGGGGGAATTCAAAAACTAAACTCAGAGTGGCCAAAATATAAGTAAAATATTTTCTTGTGTTCTCGAAATAGTTATATTTTTTAAGAGCACTGCGAGCGCTAGCGTCATTTACATTATCTTCTTCATAAACTCATCAAATGTTCGGCTTACTGATCACTTTTGGCGTGGAGTATATGTAAAATAGTTTATTTGTGTTAAAGGCATCATTTTTATTTTTATCGCACAAAATTATTTTTTAACACAAAACTTAAAACATCAAAACGGCCAAGCTTTTCACGCCAAACTTTCAATTCAGAAACTGACAATAGAGAAAAGAACGAGTTAAAAAAAATCGATGACAAATAAGCAAGCACGCAAGAAACATAAAAAGTGTTCCACTGTCTCATCTTCTTCAAGGCAAGATGGGCAAATGGACTTGTCATTTACGCCTATCACAGTCAGGTGTTTGTGCCACGTGAAGTGACCAGTCAGCAGTCCAGCAAGTTGTCTGCAGTGTCGTCTGCTCAGTGAGAGCAAAAAATTAGATAGACCTTGTGAGATTGAAGGCAACATGAATTTTGCCCACCTGCATCCCCTCGATGCCTCTCAGTCATTTCTGAACGAAGTATTCACCAAGATTCTGATGGTGGCCGAAGGTGGGAGTGCTAAAACTGGTTGCGGACCGAGAAATGCATGGTCTGAGCCAACTCTGGCCAAATGATCAGATGTCTCATAACCAGGTGCTCCAAAGTGACCTGGCACCCAGAGTAAAACAACCTCGTTATGTTCACCATCATATTTTAGTCGAGGCTTGTATTGCCGAACTAGTTTGGAAGTACTTAAACAGAGGGCTGGTCAATGCCTTAAGTGCAGCTTGGTTGTCACTGCAGTCAGTAAACTCCTTCTCCTCCACATATGTTCCACCACGTAGTCCATGGCTTTGAGTATTGCAATTACCTCAGCCTGAAAGACCGAAGCATATTCGCCCACAGAAAAGTGAAGCTTATATCCATTAACCTCGAAAAAGACCCCAGATCATGACCCAGAGTCAGTTTTTGAGCCATCAGTGAAGATTCGACAATGTGTGGGTCCGATCTCAGCGATGGAATCAAACCAGCATTCAGTCTCAGGGAACTCAACATAATAGGATCTCTTCAACAAAGGTTATGGTGGCACACTATCCTGTAGCATTGAAATGACACAGGTGCTTAAATCTCTGCCGCCAACAATTTTCGCCGCGCCTCGCTCATTGTCATACCAGCATCCGGTTCTTTTTAGTCTGCAGGTGGCCTTAAAACACAAAGTGACGGTAAGTCAAGAGCAGTATACACCACTCATAAAAATTCAAGTTAAATAAAGAGGCTATCAAGCAACCATTTTGGTTCTTTACATTGAAACCTGATACATTTTCGTGGACCCCCATTTACAACTCATGGACCCCCAAATTTTTTTCACGTCACCGTCGACCCCCGTCGAGTCTTCCGTGGACGCCTGGGGGTCCACCTGGACCACTTTAGGAATCACTGGTTTAGATAATGAAGATAACAAATTGGAAGCTGTGCCCGGAGCGCGCCGTTTTCAATGTGTTCAGCACTTCGAAATAAAAGTGAAGGAATGACATCTCACTGAATTTTGGCAAATGTTTCGAGTTTTTGTGCCCATATTCAAAATGCCTAATCTTTAAATACCTATTAAGCGTATCTATACATACATAGCTACATATTTTAAAATTAAAATTTTGTGGGAATCATATTCACATCATGCATGTACTTAATCGTTTGAACGATACTACATATAATGCTGCATTCAACTCGCATCTCACAATTCAGGTTCAAACGAATTGGTTACCTAACAGTATATGTATTAACTCAGATATGAGTTAGTAGATACTCCTAAGTATGTGCTTAATATATTCCCAGCGATATAAGTGATAAAATCATTGTTTGGCTTTCGCATTGCAAACAACCATTAGCGATATGCCAGCAAGTAGGATGATCTCTTCTCCTTACAGATACGGATAATGTGGATGCTGGCAACAAAGTATCAAAAGGGCTCCTACAACTTGCCACAGTTCACAAGAGCAAATTGTTAATCGTATCGGTGCAGTCGCCGCGGCAATGGCAGGCAGCCGCAGTTACAGCAGTTGGCAGTCGCTTCTGCCAAATCATAAAATGTGATCGCACAACAATGAAATTGAGTGCAACCAAATGCGCAACAGCAGCAACAACGAAACCAGAGCAACAACAGAAGCAAAAAGGTTTGCAGGCAACAACAACTTACCAACAAACAACAAGCGCAGCAAATAAATCGTGATCATGTGGTCAACAAAGAACGAATGGGGCAACAACAACCAGTATGCAGACGGCCCAAATTTTTTTACCCCAAAAATTGCAACTCTTGCCAGCGGATGTGTGGCGCGGGTGGTTTAATGTGCTGCGCATGTGTGTGTTTGATTACTTGCAGCAATTTTGCCACACAATGTGAGTGTTCCAACAGCAATTGCAGCAGCGGCAACAACAACCACTTGGACAATAAAACCAGACCTTTGGCAGTAGATCGAAGCGCATGTTTGTCGTGTCACACGACGCACTGTGGAGCATTTTAATGTATTTGTGTATGTACATACAGTTCAATTTGAAAACTAAAAATATTTTGGTATTTTCGAAGTTATGGCATGAAATAAAGTATCGCAGTCATGTACGAGTAGCACCGGATGAACTCATCTTCACTTTTGAGCAAATTCCTTAGAGGCTTGAGCACGCGATAAGAATGAAGATAATCAGTTCAACACACGAGTCGTTTGCTAACACAAAAAGCCGACTTATCTTTCTTACAGCTTACAATGTCTACTACAACTGTTATGTTAAAGGATGCAAATTAGTTGATGGACTTATATTTGGACGAAAGTCGCCGCAATTTGTATTAAAGTGAAATTTTTCAGCCACCCCGCCGACGAGCTGCGACTAATCAAGTTCACCGGGGTTGTCTCCAGATTGAAAGACGAGAAACCAAAATAGACAAAACGCCCCTTCTAGGGTTTTGTATATACATATTCTTCGAGGGCCAAGGAACGAACATATCCCATTGCAATTCAATGATTTCGCAGAGACAAAATGAACGCTGCAGGGCCACTATGTGATGGGGCTCATAGCGAGATGGATACAGGCAACAGAAAGCGCAACATATTTACTATAATAAAGGAAGTGAGAACGAAATAGGTCAGTGCGAAGAACTTGAAATGCTGGCTCACGGGAAAAACTGTCAAGTGTTTGCCAGATATTTACGCGACTTACGGAAGCTTTCAATACCAGGGCGAACTCATGTAAAGCAACTATGCCGACCAAGCAACCGATGTACATATAATAGTACTTAAATTATGGAAGTTTAAATGGTAACAGCAACAAACCAGTCGAGTAGATAAAGCAGAAACCCTTCTGGAGCTGTCAGCTTTCCAGCTAAGCTAATCAAGTACAACGCTGAGCTGAGATTAAGTGAATACCCCAAGCCTCTGAGAATTAAAATCTGATTCGTGCTTCACTTTCTTATAACTATGTGTTTCCAGTTAAGCCATTTTGTTGCACGGTACCCTTCTGTTAAATGTGCACACATACGCGTTCGCCTAGTTTCAACAAGCCTAAACGACTGTTTACAGACCCCGAAGGTGGTATTCAAATTCATCGTTTTTGTCGATGCTTGTTACGAGTTCAGAGTTGAAGTTGAAGCCCACTTGGAGGCAATCTGCAACACAGGCCCCCATTTACACATACAAACACACGTGTGTATACGAGTACATATGGGCGAAGCCCGCCCATGAGAGCAGTATAGACGTTGGCTCGATTCGCTGAGCAGTACTACACTGAAGGCAAGAAAAGAAAAACAGTAATTGCGCGGCGTGCATGTGAGCCTGTTGCATGGCGATCAAAATCAAGACAAAATCCCATCAAATCGCATATGTTGCACGTCGTTGGTTACAGCCTCCCAATCGCCTAACATATTGCCATTTCTGCGCCCACCACTAATCTGCCCTTTGATAACTTCAAGTCTACTAGTCTACTAGACACAACAAAAACTAGATCTATTTACCATCGTTACAGCCGCCCGGCTATCCGTCCGTCCGTCCAAGCTTGTTTGTCGTGTGTTGTATCGCTGATCATTGTGCACCAATTTGATTCTAATTGCAGCAGCAGCAGAAGCAGTACCAACAGCGGCAGTAACGATGCTCATCACGCCGTGAACTTCCCTGCTGTTATGTTGGATGCTTCGCCGCTTCTTCTACTACATCTGCTTCGTTACTTGCTGTTGCAACGCCGCTCATATCATACACCGAAAATCGGGATAAACGCGTTGATGTGATCTTGCCACACTGATCTGGCGGGCTGATCTTGTGTGGACACAATGGCTTCCAGATACGAAGATACCATGTGATGCGATGCGATCACAAAACAGACTAAGAAAAAAACGAAAAGTAGGAAAGCGTGCATTGTCCGACGTTGGTCTACAACCGTTAAGGTTGGAGTTAAAATTGAAGAAGTGTGGGAGCTGAAAAGTTCTGTGGCAATTCGACAGCTTCAATTTCGTCGGCTACATGACAATAATGACGATCATCGTACATACACATCATCATCGCACTCATCAAAAACATGATCTGCGCGTTCTTCGATTACACACGTACGAACTCCCGCTTTCATACGTGTAAGTAGGTGGTACGTGAATCGTTCAATCGAGTTTGGCTAGTTCACCGTTAGTTGGTGTTGATGTGGCGCGTTATTGTTTTGTTGCTTGCGTACAAAGCGCGGGTGATTCACAATTGTCTTTGTTGCAGCTTGTTACACGCGTGATTAAGCGATCGCACTGCGCTCCCCTTATGTGCCCGATGCCGCCTGCACCCACTTACCTTTGATCGATTTGCGCTATATTCCTTCGCTCTGCTTTGTTTGCTGATCAACCAAATCCAAGGTGTGTGTTTTATGTTGTTGGTTTTGTTTTCGTTCTTCACCGCATCAAATGCAGCTATCATGCGCGCTGAGTCTGTTATGTTTTGTGCTTTCATTCGAGTGTGCAGATCAATTTCATGGCATATTAAGCGCTTCAACTACATCAAAATTTGAGATTATCTATATTAAACACACACTTTTGTTGAATTGTTGCACATAAACAATACGAGATCATTTTTTAAAGAAATTTTTTATCCAACAAAATTGTAAGAGCCTTTTCGCGTACATAACTTAAATAATAAAATGTGAGAAATGTGTGGGAAAATACTTTGAAAATGGAATTCGCTAAAGATTGTATTGCCGAATTCACACTAGTCGAATTCCTGATACCCACCTTCATCATGCCCATGAACACTCGTATACATATGTAGTATATGTATCTAGATCCAGTTGGGTCCGTAGTCAATGAATAATTCCGGTTGCTTCGACGCTGGTTAAAGGAGTATCGAGTGACATCTACGGTTTAGAGTCACGGTGGAGCACCAAAATCATCCTTTAAGATCGTTTAAGTTTCAAGGAAAGTCAATGTGATTTCACTGAAGTCTACCTTGGGCAAGAACTGACAAGCGAAATCGAATGTACATACATACTTCATCGTAAAACGATTCGGGATGAAGTCAGCAGAACCAATAACAATGCAGAGTACCTTAGTGCTCTCACTCTTAATAAAGCATCAACTATAGCTTCGAAAAGGTTATCCTCGCGGTATGCCAGCCCTAGGGCCTTTCGAGGCGTCCGAAGGGCAGTATATTAAAGAAGCTCTCATAAGTGCCAAGAGCGCTGTGGCGTAAGCTCTTTTGCAATTCTATAATCACAATCAGATACTTCAGATTAAACTCTAGCACTCGAAAGCGGTTCAGGATGAGATCAGCAAGACCAAAACCCGAGTCGTCTGAGAGCTGATTCTGCTCTACGCAGAGGACCTTAGTGCTCTCATTCTTAATAAGGGGACAATCAACTATAGATTAGAAAAGATTATCCTCGCGGTTTGCCTTCAAAGGTATCGGCAGGGCAGAATATTTAAGAAGCCGCCGTAAGCGCCGAGAAATCTGGGGCGCATCCTCTTTTTTAATTCCATAATCATAATCAGATCCTTCAGATTAATCTCTGGTACTCGAAGGTGGCACTCGGTAACATTTTGGCCTGTTTCTGGCTGATCAAGGAACGGTGGAAGAGCAATAGCGCTATATTTGGAACCTGGACGAAGAATTAAAACTGGATGCATCATTAAGAAGGAACTATAAATTTTATTTCGCGAAGTTAAGGTCTGTATTTTCTTTACGACTATTTATATTTAACCAAGTAACTTCTGCGATGACGACATGGTGACAGCTTGCCCAGAGGGACGGCCTGAAAAGCTCTGGCTGATTTCCGTCTGCTTGAGCTAATTATAACGAAGCCTAACCACCTCATAAGCTACTGAGATAAGGTTTGACTAACTCAAGGCGCGGAACGCGCATGGCCATTATCGCGATCCACGAAAATTCATTACTCTAGTTCGGAATCGCGAGCTGGATCACTTTTTGATTTACTCACAAGGGAAGATATAGATGTTTGTAATATAGGAAATGTCTTCGGTTGAGTTGACCGCCCCCTTGTGATTGAACTGGACGGTTCTCAACGCTCACTTTCTTTCGGTCCATAGGTACATATATCTGAGTGCGTAGCTCGTGGAGTATGAGCTGGGATTTCCAGTACTGGAAGTTCAGTTCAGAGAATAGGCTCCCGGTCACAGTATATGACCAAACTTGAAGTTAATGATTAAGTGATCTGTGTGAGTCGACTTGCCGCGAAGCCTATTAAGACGGAACTACATAGTTTGGTCTACCAAGAAGTATCAGAAATCCCAATTAAGGCTTTCCTCATGTCGGGGCATTCGTCTTACGCTTTCTGACATAGTCTAGTATATTGGATTTGATTCCAGATTAATAGTCCCTTGGAAGGCGCTACTGGTTTTTTAATTTTGGTGGAGTCGTTTTATAAAAAATAGGGCATCCTCTCTGGTTGAACGCGTTACGGAAGATTATGATAGTTATGAAGTTTGCCCGGCGCCTTTTCCCACGGCGATACTTACCTTTACTTTTAATATAGCGCCTGTAGGACTCGCAGTTAAGGTCGCTTCCGAAAAGGCTGTGATCAAAAATAAAGATAAGCACAATTGAACTTTTACTCCTATAGGACATAGCTTAATGGAGATCTTTTATAGGTAACTTATTGATGGCGTCCATCCCAAAATCAGACTTGTTATTGTAGGATCGGCGGTAGCTATCAATAAAGAAGCAGCTGGTTAGCTTTTCAGCTGTGTGATGTCGTTAAAGGAGGTAAACAGGTACTGCAATAGTCAAGCGGTAGTCAGAGGGGATTGTCTAAACTATTTTTCGTGTTCGTCTGATTATTTTCTAGTTAGGTTTGTAGGAACGAATACCTTAACTGCATGTGGACTACCCTCGGGCAGATGAGTTTCCTGCCAATTCAGTCAGCGCTAGGTTTCTTAATGCTGGTTCCCAAGTACACTAAACTCTATACTTTCTCGAAATTATAGATCTCAACAGCGAATGCTGCTTGATTGCAGAATATACTTCGTCTTGTCTTCGTTTGGCACCCGACCCTTTCACTTTACTCCCTTATCCAAATTGGAAAGGGCAGAACAGAATATGCGGTTTTGGTTACCGATGTTGTCGATATCATCGGTATACGCCAGAAATTGCACGCTTTTGTAGAAAATTGCTCTTCGGAGAGGTCCTTCGCGATTCTGACGGAGTTGGTGTCATTTTATACAGTTTTTCCGGGATAAATTCAGACATCGCGGCATATAGGCAACTCCTTTTAGAGCTGCGAAAATCGGCTTTGAAGTCGACAAATACATATAAGGTGAGTGTCGATCCTTTTATTGCAGGTATTTTCCAAGATTTGGCGATAGGTGAACACCTGGTTTATAGTGGATTTAGACGTGGTAACGCCACGCTGATAAGGCCCAGTCAGTTCGTTGACAGTGGGCTACAGTCTTTCACATAATGCGCTCGATAAGGCCTTGTAACCTATGCTTAGAAAGCTAATCCCGCGGTAATTCGCACGAATGGAAGGCGGCCTTTCTTGTGGATTGGGCAGGGCACACTTGAATTCCATCCGTTAGGCGTGCGTTCATCTGACCATATTCTGCATAAGAGTTTATGCATGCGCCTCATCAACTCCTCGCTCGTCAGCTCCAGCAGCTTTGTCGTTTTTCAGCCGCGTAACCGCTATTCGTTCCTCGTCATAGTCAGGCGGTGGAACATCGACTCCGTCATCTTCGACTGTGGGCTCGGGCTCATTTTCTACACCACTTTCAGTGCCGCTACTAATCAGTAGGGTGGAAAAGTGTTACCTTCATAATTTAGGCATTTTAGGTACATTGCTCATTAGGTCGCCGTGGTTGTTCTTACAGGAGTTCGGCCAGTCTTGAAACCTTCCCTAAGTCGCCTAACTATGTGGTTAAATTTTCGGCCATTCTTCTTGTCGGCCATCATTTCAAGCTCTTCGTATCCATGTATTTCAGCCCGTCTCTTTTTATTTCAGCGAATACGTCCCACTTCCTTCCTCAGTTCCCTGTAACGGTCGCACATAGTTGGAAGCTTGAGCCTGTAGGCGGCATCTTTTTCTCTGCAGCTTTTTAAGTCCTCATCATTACCAGTTATTCTTCGGGCTCGCTGAAATCCGATTACTCTTCGGAGTACACGTATGTACGTCTAAAGCACTGGAAGCATGCGTTTCGTCTGTCAGAACATAATCGATTTTGTTTCTAGTTTTTGGATCCGGAGGCAGCCAATTAGCTTGATGAATCGTTTTACGAGCCTAGTACTTCATAATACCACGTTTCGGGCCGCATCGAATTCGTTTAGCCTCAGTCCGTTATCGGACGTTACGTCGTGGAGCCTGAATTTTCCGACAGCAGTTCCAAATATCCCTTCCTTGCCCACTTTGGCATTGAAATCGCCAAGCACGATTTTGTAATGCCAAATGTGCGCAACCACAGTTAGATGCTAATTTTCAACAAGGTTTGTATTTTGACGTTTGCGAATGCACTCTTACTGTGGTGAGGTAACGCTCGTAATTAGGTTCCCAGCGCTCATAGAAGAGATCCTTTGATGCTTCGTGATTCTCTGCCGTCGGGGCTTGGGCGCAGATTAGCGAGATGTTGTAGAATCTCGAGTTGATGCGCACTGTGGCTACAAGCTCGTCCATCGGGGTGAACGACAATACTCAGCGACGGAAGCACACGAAGAGATTAAATATACGCAGCCGTTTTGATGATTATCCAGGCCTAAATTAGCAGTAATATCAAAACGCTTGGGACCCAAGTTCGGACCTTGATTTAGACTATCACCTTAACTTAAACCAGTCCTATGTTAATTTTAACTTTTAATTTTTCCTGGTAAACTGATAAACTATGTAATAACGTACATATATCAGAAGTTTCTAGGTATGATAAATTTTACTTTAAGCGGCGGCACTGTAATTTTTATACATACATAGTGTCTACTTATAACACCAACCCAATTGGTTATCGATTTCATAAGTTAGCCAATTAAAATCAACAGCTAAGTGCTTAAACGCTTAAGCGGCAGCCAATTAGTTATCATTAATGCGGCGGTCTAACTCAAAATAAAGCAACACAAGTTGGCACACATCAATATTTGTATTTGAGTTTGTGTTGGTGCTTCCATGTGAGGTGAGAAGCAGCAATTACACACAAAAAAAAAGTTGTCCACATGCTCGCAACACTCTAAACAAGTATGGGCTACACAAAATGGGCTATACACTAATCCAAACACAATCAGTCAGTAAATGTGGCCAAAAGCAAAAAGTGGTTAAACCCACTGGACCGGCTCGGCGACGTCCAACCGAAACAGCTTTTTAGCCAACCAACTGCCAGCGAATGCGCTCGAAATGCGGCTCCAATCCCAGGCGAGCGGCGGACAAAAGCTTGGAGTGAGACTTTTAGCCAGCTCAGAATTTGTAACCAGAATCAGTTGCTGGAAAGCGGCGCAGCGGCCAACAACAAGAAGCGCGTAAACGCAATTCAAAAAAAAAAAACGGTCAACAACGAACGCGAGCGCCTAGTGTAAAGCAAAAAATTCTCACCTTACTCTTTCACCGCGCATGCGTGTGCTGACTATTAACCGTTTGGCGGGTTACCATTGGTTATGTTAGTAAATAAGAATATCATCGGTAACAAATATTGCACATGTGCGACGGTTTTTTGCGACTTCCAAGGACTTTTGTTGAAAAAAGAATGCGGAAGAAAAATTTCGGTGTAGAAAAACTAAATTATGTGCGAAATAAAGTGCTTTTAGTGGATAAAGAAAAGATTAGTGCATATAAAAATAGTATTTTCTAAGAATACTCGTTAAAAATACTCTGAGCACTGAGTTTGTGTATTTAATTTAATATAAAACATCTCCACAAGAAACAAGCAGAAGTAAAAAATTGTATTAAAGCAAAAAAACTAAATCGAAAACGCAGTTTTGGGATTGTGGTAAAGAAATGCATACATTCAAAAACGAGGAACCGCAATTACGTAACAAATTGATAAAAGGTAGTCGAAATATTTATTAATGAAAAAGTCACTTTTTAGCAAATTACTTTTCTAAAAAGCTTCGAGATGTTTAATTAATAGAAAAAATCGTGTAACAAAATTTTGTGCGCTACTAGTTAAATACCGCAACAGAAATAATATTTTATACTTGCAAACACCGAATCCGTAGTCCATTTAACGTCATTACATAGACCTAAATTGAAAAGGTCTTTGCAGTTCGCAAAGTTAAGTAAAAGTTCTCGCCTAACCTTCTGCAAAAGTCTTTATCTTTCCAATGACTGAGATGTAAGGGCTCGAATAATCTTCGGCTCGCGACCATAGATTTGGACACCACTGGTATAAGCCAATATCTTTTAAGCATCCAAATTACTTTTGCGATCTCACCCCAGTAAGTGTTAGAAAGAATTCATAAAATATATTTGCCGTTCTGAGGCGGCGTAAAATTGTAGGCCCGTCCATTTGTGTTATAACATCAAAACGCGCACCACAAATTAGAGGATCAGCTTGGCCAAGTGCTTGGGAAAAGTGTAAGCGCCAAACAATTTTTTTTTTGTTTCCTCCTGTACTTTGCCTTCTTTATGGCCCAAAATTTGTTCAAAAAAATATAATGACGGCTCGTATCTTGGCAAAGTGTTTGTTGAGTCCCTCAAGTGGGCAGCTTTTTCATGGTAGATTATCATCGACCGCTGCCAGTGCATTTTAAGTAATGACCGTCTTAAAAAACAATTGTCTGAATGTTGCTCAGTTTAGGCATCAAATCTGAGAATTACCGACAATTCGACTACTCATGCAAAAGGTTAGGTCAGGTAAAAGTAGTTGAAGAATTGAACCTTCCCATATATAGGCCACCAATCTCTGTGATGTTAAACAGCTCAACCCGGTACACAAACAACATTGTCGAAGGAATGATCTTCAATGCTCTTGAAACTTCGGCCATGATACAGTGTATCTCCTCCTGTCTTGGGGCATCTGAGTTAATTATGCATAGAGATGATGCGATACCATGAAGGTATCGATACTTTCACCTGGAATTAGTATCGAAATAAAGTATCGATACCTGAATAATTGGTTGTAAAGTATCGATATCTACTCGTACGGCGTACATAAATACATATATTCATGTAGATTTAAAAACGAAAAATTTTCTAGTAGCTGGGCTACTTTGAATATCTTAGTTTCTTCTGAGCGATTATTCGATTACTCGAGAAAGTTAATTAATAAGTTGTTCGGTTAATCAATTAAATACTCGTGTAACCAGGTTTTCGTTTACTCCAAACGATCATTAATCGAGTTACTTAAAATATGATTACTCAAGAAAATGAATATAACTCGTTAAAAGAGTTTGCTTTAGAAAATGCTTATATTCTTTTTGAAAACAAAAGAAAAATTTTTTTAAGACACGTTGTATTCAAAATATAAAGGGACTTCTACTTCTTTTTATGCAAAGAGTACTTTATTTGATAACTCATTTTACTCATAATGCTGATTAATCATAAAGCAAATCACTCAAACATTTAATTTTTTTGCTGGCCAAAATCTTTATTACTCGAGTAACTGAACTTTTGAGTTATCATAATTTCCAATTAGTTAGTCGAATTATTGAGTTACTTACTTTGTGATTAATTAAAATTTTGAATAATCAATAAATCGTACAGCCTTTTTTATGGCTGGACGTTCATACATCCTCGACTTTGGTGAAGCAACTGGATCGTGAATACTTTTTCTCCCCTGGCAGAAGGCGATTAATATTAGAGATAAAGGCAGATTCATCGTTCGTGTTCGGACCACTTTTTATTTGCTCTCAACACTTTGTTTTGTCGGAAAGGGCTCTTAAGCACGGTTCACCGTTCAGTTCGGCACATTTTAGTTTGTTCTGAAGCAAACAGCTTATGTTATTGTTATCGTATCGTTTCATCCGTAATTATGCAGTGACCCGTAAGTGTATTCATAAGGAAGGGCTCTGTTTAAAGACCAAAGATGTGCCTTTACTTTAATAAGAGGACCCAGGAATCCTCGTAGTTTTACGAACGAAAAGTCCAATGTTCTTTGGCTACTATAGGTACATATGGGTTCATCAGAAAACTCTTTAGCTGTTTGGTTGGTCCCATATTTCCTCACCACTGCATAAGCTTGCATCAATAATATATTCATGCATTCATGACTACTGGTCCGGCTCGAAGGACCATGAAAAACCCTGGCGACTTGGTGGATGCAAACTCAATAAGCGCACCAGTGTCCGTAATCGCTGGTGATTAAAATCCAATAGAATATTTAAAGAATAAAAAACTGAAGTCGAATCCTCAAAACGGTTTGAAGAGTTCCGTTTTCAGGGGATATTTAACGAAAGTGCACTGACAGGAAAAGTGCAGTTTTTCTTTTTGTCTTGTTTCACATACGAATGTGTATGTGTGTGCATCTGTTAAATAAACATTAGGGTGGTACACCCGATAATTTAATTTAAGAATTTGATTTAGCGTGGAGGCCTAAACAATAACTAACAAAAAAAATTTTCCGTAAAAATTACAATACTGAGTTTTATGATATTCTTCAGCATAATTTATAGTATACTCTTGTACATATACGCTCAAACCAATTGGTAAGGCATTTTCCTGCAGGCAAGTCGGTACTTCAAAAACATGGTTTTTGAACGCGTTAACAACTTCTTCCGGTGATGCAAAACGTTGTCTGCGGAGTTTATCCTTCATGTAGGGGAACAAACAGAATATTATCGGTTTTCAATGCTTGTCCTCGATTCGTCCAAAATAGTTACCAAAATATTGATGTGAACCAATGGTTGTTAGTAAAAGGCAAAACGAAACGAGATAGATAATGTATACATAAGTGATCAGAATGAAAAAGGAAATCGATTAAGCAGTGATTTTCTGTCCGTCCGTCTGTGTACACGATAACTCCAGTAAAAATTGAGATATCTTAACAAAACTTAGTATGTGTACTTCTTTCGGGCGATGGTTAGTATTGAAAATGGGAAAAATCGGACAATAACCTCGCCTGCCCCCCATATAACGGTAGTTTTCAGAAAGACGATTAGTAACTATTGAAGATTATTCACTAAAAAATTAATATTTACAATGAATGAATATTATAAATTTCTGGAAAATGGGCGTAGCCACGCCCACTTATGATGAATAGTGGGTTTTTCCCATATATACGGGCCGATACTGAACAGAAACTCCCCGGGATTTTCCTCTCTTTTCCCTTTCCTCCTATCATGAATAAAAATTCTCTGAGGATTTTTTACATTAAATGGCGGAGTTGATCTCTCAAAAGTGTCAAACAGCTTTTTTGAAGTTGGAAATTCCTCCTCCTAAGTTTTCGGGGAAAATGCTACTACCTGGGAGTTAATTATTGGTGGATTTCTTTCTCAAGAGAAACAAACTCCCGGAGAACAAACTCCCCGGGAGTATTAAGAATTGGCCTGATAATGGATGGAAAACTTTGACCCCTTTGAGCGACCTCTAAATATTTTTTGATTTCAAAATAAAAAAGTAGGGGTATATTTTATTCGATATAGAACAGTCGTAGTGGGTGAGGGCAAAAAAATTCCAACTTTGCTTTTTCACATGCACTTTGGGGCCACCGTTTGTGTATATATCACTTAGAATTAACTGTTCTACGTTCCCCTAATGCCACGTTAGCCACATGGTCCATTATTGCGCAGAAACAGATGATAATTTTTTCAAAATGCTTTTGGCTCGCACGACCTTTTTAGTTCGTTTTTTATTTTGGAATGTCAATTCGGCCATGATTTAACTGTCTAGAATCGACGCGAGCCTTTTTTTGAGCCATTACCGAACATTTTGATGCAATATTCTACATTTGTATGTATGGTAGGAGCGTGAATGCCTAGGCCCTAGGGCCTCCCCAATATCAATAGACATACATTTGTCACATGACGATTTTCTATCATCTTCCTGCACACAGCGTCGATATTTTCAGGCGTACAAACCGATATTAGAAAACCTTATCGATGTTCATCAGCAAACGAAGGTAGGTACCAACAGTCATGGGTGTATTAAACCAGTTATAAACATAGGATTTTGATGGTTTTTCATCACCAAAAATCGAAACAAATTCATCGAGGCACTGTTGTTGTGTTAGGTTAGACTTGTGAATTCCCTCCTTCTAACTGAAGTTATTCCATTTAGTCAGTATAATGCCTGTTAAACCAATTATTATCCCGAATGAAGCTTTGGAGCTCCAATACTTTCGCTTCCGCCACCTCCTCCAAACTATTGAAAAACCGTGACGCCAAATGCTTCAGAGCTGGGCATTGACACAGGAAGTGATGAATCGATTCATCTTCTTCCTCATCGCGATAACTTCTACAAAAGCGAGCTTGTTGTGCCCTGCGATTACGCCGATAAGAGCCCTGACTATTTTCTAGGAGTAATTTCATAGTGTATGAAATTATTAGAGTTTTTTTTTTTGAAAATCAAACTAAACTCTTTTCATTTTCTTTAAGTTCATTACAACAAAAAAACGCTGCTTCCATGCATGCAACTTAAGTGCTGACATTTTAATTAAAATATGTACTACGAATCAACTGTTTAAATTAAAAACACTATGAAATAGAATTATTAAAATTTTTTAAATTTATCGAGCAAACCCCATCAGCTAGGCGACATGTGGTGTTTAAGAAAAAAAAATCAAACATTAAACTTACGTTAGCACCTCATAAAACACTGGAATAGCTCATTAATTACGCGGCGCTCATCACACGACGCTATTTCTATGCAAAATTAATCGCAATTAAGTAACATTTGCAATGCAAATCCGGCAGCGCGTGCAACTAGAAATTTAAAAACAACAGAAAAAAACAATCAACACCAAACAAAAACATTAAAAACTAACACACGCAATGCAATACAAAATTGGCAACGCCTGCAGTTGAAAAAAATAATAATTGAAAAACATCGCAGAATCAAAATTTCGCAACAAAAGGCGTTGGCCGGTCAATACATATTATCGACTTTCCTGCCCATTGTTGATGTCGCCGGACTGTTTTACTCATGGTCGCATACCACCCAACCCACCCCACATGCATCATGCAATGCACTTTCGTTGTTGTTATTGCTATTATTATTATTGTTGTATATGCCGTGTGTGTGAAGTTGCACACCTTAAGCCTCTTGAAAATTGCATGTTTACAAATGAAATCGAATAGCGAATATAATTTGTTATTAACATTTGAATTTTTGCAGTTTTGTCTTTGTTGCTGCATGCAATCCAATTGTGTTCAAATCAAATACTATCTAACATTAAACTGCATAAATACGAGTATGTACATATGTATGTATATGAATTGAAGGTGGTGTCTTACATGCGCATACACTTTGCTGTTATGCATGCATGCCTTCGCGCACTCGTAGCTCCCCAAAAAAAAAAAAACAAAAGTAAACGTCAATTGTACGAGCGTGTGTGTACTCGTACATCATCGCCTGCAGTACTGTATGCCTTTTTGCATTTTTCTCATGATTTAAATGAATTTCGATTTTCATATTCATATTCAGTTGCATTCGTACTGTTTGCAGATTTAACCTTTTCACTACTAGCCTGTCTCTAGCAGCTTGTCCGCCAAGTGGCTTGCCAGCTTGCCCTTCACATCTGCTACACGGATCGACGTGCAAGTTCATTGAATTCTGCATAAATTCATTAACATTCGAGGCGAGAAATTTGATATTGACAGACTGGCATTCAAGGTGAGTTGCAAAGTACTAAATATTTTATTGTATTCTTTATAACTTATAAATAGATTTATCTTTCTGTTAAGGGGTATATGCGCAGATTTTTTTGGATAACTAATAATACAGAACAACAGAAAAATCTTTGTATACTTCTGAAAGAAAACATTAAGTTGATCATTTTTGCTGTACCACGTTCGAGTTTATTAATCGCTTACAAAGGGTTAAAAGTCACAAACAGAAAGAAACATTTATAAGGAGCTATGTATAGTTTTGATCAGGGTACGAAAATAAACTGTACAAAACAATTCCCATTTGCTCATCGATTATCATATCATTTGTGGTTTTGTACAGTTTTGTAAATAGTCAGAAACAAATTGTAAGATTCACTGTCATTTTCCCCAACGAGAAACGTTTGCTTTTCGTTTGTGACAATTGTACCATAGGGTACGTTTTATATGTATGCAAACGTTTCAATTACGTGAAAAATAATTTTTTCTGTAAATTTTCATATCCATTTCAATTAAAAAACATTTTTATTTTTTTATTCATTGCAGCCATTCGTTTTGTATTTGTTTATTGCATATATGTGCATACATAAATATATTTTCCCTGCACGATTCATTTCGTTTGTTGTTTCGTCTGTAACTACTAAACTACTGTAGTGTACTATCGCCAAAGTGAACTCAGCCGTTTTGTTTCGTATTGTACCGAACTGTTAAAGTAATAAACGAAACGAAATAGTAACGTACAATATAGTTTATTTTCGTACACTGGTTTTGATATCCTAAGGAAACTTCTTTCTCATAAAAACTTTAAAAATTTAAGTAAAATTTGTATTTGATAATTGAAGTCGGTTTTGTTTTTTTGCTTAAAACTAGATATATACACTGAGCCAAAAGCACAACGGTTTTTTCAACTAAGTTATGGTTTGGTGTTTTCATAGTTAATTCACCGGTTGTACGAAATGTGATTCAAGTTGAACATTTGAAAAAACATTAAAAAGCGGCTGTAGCTGAGTGGGCAGAGATGCTTGCTGTTAATTGCTAACTTTCGGAAGATGCTGTGAGTTTAAATTCCGTCAGAGGCAACACGTTAAAATGATAATAAACATTTTTGTTTTGTATATCCGAATAATGAAAAAGCATCTGTGAAGTGCACAACATAAGCGTATTCAAACGAAAAAATCGACAACCAAAAGTTTGATTAATGTATACAAAAATGTGGTCAGTATTACCAAATCATTGTTGAAAATATTAAACAAAAATAAAATATTAAAAATAAAAAATCACGTTGATTCCTTTTCATGTTTGAATTTGGTAATATTAACCAATTTTTGGTAAGTTTTTTTCTCAGTGTAGATATTATAATGAGATATACACCTCAACGTAATCACCTATTGTGTCCACCGCTCTCACGATACTTCCTCTAAGCCTATATAACTCAGAAAGTTCCATAGAGTTGATCTACACTTCTCTCATGTGTTCTGCAGACTGCTTCATAGTCCATGAGGATGTGGACTGGGGTTTCACTGCTAGAGTCGCAGAACCGGCAAAGGTCAGACTCTTTGCCTGATGCATTGCTATCGAACTATGCCAGCTTAAATCCCTCATAGTGTTCCTATCTCTCCTGAGCTCCTCCTTTATAGTATTGGGACCTAGTCCCAGGAATGGCTCGGGGCCACCTGGAGTGATAAGAGATGTTACCGGAAAACGTTGGACAACGTAATCTTTCAAATTATGACTCTTTCCTTTCTTTGACAGAAAAAATACGAAATAAGTAGTAACTCCTAAGTACCTGTCGGTTTGGTAACAACTAAGCATATGTCGATTTTCCACAGAAAAATATGATTATTTTTAAGCTCTATCCGCTATATAACTCAAAAACCATGAAATTTTGAGTTGAGCCCTTACTGCAGAGGACCATCGATATGAGCACTGAAGTCGGTCGGTTTTTTTTTTTTGTTTTGCTTAAATAAATATATGCTACTTTCTTAATTTTTATCTTCATCTTTGTTACCACGAGTAGATAGTAGATACATACATATGTAGATCTTAATAGAAAGGAATCGTACGACAGTTTTATTTTTAAGTATGCCTATGAAAATTAGAGAAGTGTGTTTTGAAATTCTACTTCTCGTAGTGGATCCTTGATTCAATATATGTAGTCCAATACGTTCAGGAAAATGTTATATGAGATTGCATCCTAAAGTGCGGCAAGGCAAAAAAAAAAAAGTATTATCCCTCAGTTTTTACAAACAACAAAACAAAATCCAACAGCCAGTGAACAAGAAACTTAAAATCTGATGTGGAACGAGTAAACAGACCAGATATAGGCATAACATTTTCTTCAGGCTTATTTATTATCCTTGCAGGTAGTTGATAGAAAAATTCCGGGAGCACTTATTTCATTTACTTAATTTTTTTACAAGAAATTTTTGTAAAAACATATATTTGCACGCATAATACGCCTTTGATTGAGCATTGTAGCAATGCTTGATTGCAAAATGAAAGAAAAAAGTATGCAATTATTTTACATAATTACTAGTTATGTACATCATTACAAATATTTCAAGAAGAAATTAAGTGATTACCAACCAAATCAGCATTATATTTTGCTGAAAAGTGTGCATGTGAACGAGATACTTATCGATAATACATATACAAAATTCAAATATGCTTAATCTGTTCATTCTCTGCATCTGCGAATTTCGCATTTTAGGTGTACTGAAAAACCAAAATTTCCACTAACATAACCATAATCCGCAATACTCTGCATAAACCCAGAGATTTTACCCAGACGCCACACAAATTTTGCTATCAAAAGCCTCGTCATCGAAATTAGTACGCAAATGTCAAAATTCTGCATTATACATAACTGCACTTTAAAGAAACAAAGCACATAAAATGTGTTTTTACATTGATCTCATCTAATTTTCAGGCTAATCCCTACAGGCGTTCTACTGTCGTATGCTTCCCTTTCTTACCGGCTACCTCGCTCATCTTTCGACTGCACTCGTCATTTGACCTAATTCACTGCACTCAATGGATTAGTGCAACAACAAAACCGAAAACGGCACTCAGACGCACTATGGTGTCTTTTTACATCCTTCCGCATCCCCCATATATCCTTGCTGCTTAACCTTTTGTTTGCGGTTTGATGTGCGGTCATCACCGGTCGTGCATCGATAATGGCTACTTATTTGCATTGACCAATATGCTTTGTTGTTGTCTTAGCCTCATCGTTTGCAGTTTGTTTTCCAAGTGGGTGTGTTTCTGCTTAATGTGCCTAGACGATGTCTATCTTAACTTCTTCGCCCAAATAGATGCTTTGGACAGCCTAAACAGTGAATATCGATCTGCACAAAACCTTTGGTGTGTTTATTTGTTTTTGTAGTTTTGTTTCCATTAATTCGGTGCGAGTAAATGTTTGCCTTCGAATTTAGGGTTTTTGTTTTTACTTCTCACTTTAGCTTAGTCCATTGTTTGAGAACGTAGCGCCAGGATTTAGCTGGCGCTGTGGTATTGCTCCAGGATAATCTTATATTTAGACGTACTAGTCACAAGTCTAGACAATGAACCGCTTTGTCTGGCTGTATGTTTGTTTAATGGGCTTTTAATGATTTGGCACAATGGCGACAGTGAATTTTGTTTTGACTTACCTTTTAAGGTAGTACAAAGATGAAAACGCATGCTCAAATTGTGCAAAAATGGAATAACCCTAGTGGACCACATACTTTTAGTGACTTCTTGGTTAAAGCATAATAACCAGGGGGACAATGGAAAATTTAAACTTAGTAAACATTTTATTTTTTTATCATTTGATATATCATTTTAATCGATTCTGAAGTATTACAGGTTTTTCCATAAATTTCTTAAAAATAATTATTCGGTAAACTGTATCGTGCGATATTAAATTTTACACACAAAAAAGTGAATGAAATATATTCGCGAAACTACATACATACGAGTAGGTGCCAAAAATATTTAAAACTGCGTTCTCTGACGCCTGGATTTTTCAAATTTATGATTAACTGCAAAAATTATTTAAAACATTTTGTTGAATATGGAATAACAATATGGGCATCAAATAGAAGAGAAAATTCTTCTTTATCAGACAAGACTGTGGTAAAGGATCTGTCTACTTAGAGATTGGTCTGATAGGCATTGGACTAAGTCGTTCTATTCGGGTAGATGGCATCAGCCCAATGTTGTTCAAGCAGGGTTTGGTACTCCACCTGCCATACCTTGTTAGCATACTGAGAGAAAATCTATTTCTATTTTACCATGCTGAGGTGTGAATGACAGGTTGAAAGCAAAGACTTCTCACTAGTAAAACTATTTAAACGCGTAAGGCTAGCATCGTTCTTACTAAAATCAATGCAGACGGTTATAGACCATGAAATTAGATGTCACACTCTCAATAATGCTAATATGCTATCTGGGTCAAGTCCAGAACGCTAAGCTTATGTGGAAGTCTCTCATATATGCGACCACATCAAAAGCAACACGGGCGTGAGCAATATACATTTAAGTGAAGCCGTCATCAATGCATTCGCCAAGGTTAATTATCCAGGACTCTTAAGCTTCTGTGGAAGTCGCGCACATGGGCACTACTGGTGTACAGGCGCCTTGGGGATCAGATCAAAGATCCTAAGTTGGATATACACCATAATAGTATGGCCGGTAGTTACCTATGGAGCTTTGATTTTGGTTTCGAGAACTGCCTTTGCCGCGGTAAGACAGTCCCTCAAATAAACTCCAAAACCTGGCCTAGAGGTATTTCCCGAAATCGAAAACCTTAAAATCGCCACCGAGAAGACGGCTTAGTGTACGCTCTAAAACTTTGCAAGAGATGGGTACCGCAGAGATGAAGTCCTATTTTCTAGTAATATAAAGAAACTAGGATCCCAGCTCACATTATCTCGAGAGAAGATAAAAATAAGATAATTGATTCAAAAAGAAACTCAAATTAGAGCTCTTCAGGAAATTTCCCCATGAGGAGGGGCATGTATAGGCCAGCACTATGCAGTGGTACACCGATAGCTCCAAAACCAAAGAAAGCATTGGGGCCGTGCCTTTGTGCAACTTCTCGAGCTTCTTCTAAGTGGAGGCCTATGCTTCCAATCAGAGGCTTCCAATCAGAGTGTAGGGATTAACCTGCAGAGACCTACCCTATTGTGAGACTCCTAAATCCTTAGTGATAGAATAAGAAGAGAACAGCATTTGCATTTACAGACAGAACTTCGCCAAGCCAAAATAATACAAACTTATAATTAACTTCCCTAACTGCTGAGCAGGCAACTAGAATATTCACTGCCTCTGGGACTAGCGGATTTCAGCGATGAAGAGGAATGTCACGCTGCTGTAAGAAAATATATGCCGCTTAATTTGCTTATTAAAAAGAGAATGACCAAAATACGGAAATGAGAAGAGCTTTGAATGCTAGCCGACAGAAAAAACACCCGAAAATTATATCAGAAATTTGTGTGGCTTATGGAACATTTTAAGACGAGGGTAACCTTCTGTTAAAAAAGCCTTCGCCGAACTAGTAACTCATTTTGATAACATACCGAAATTATGCAGGGAGAACTTTTCTACTCTGGTAAATAGTAGATGAACCCAAGTTCCTAGACGAAACTAAACAATCGATTTCACACTATGTGGCATGCACCAATGACGAGGCATGAAAAGCAGTTTACTGACTGAAAACCAACATAGCTTGAAGTACGGCGGCGAGGGGTTGATAGTACTTGCATCAAGCCTTGTGCCGAAAATGGACGCCTGCCTGAAGACTGGAAATTAAGTGTCCTCTGCCGAATCCACAACAAGGGCTAACCTACTATACGCGCCAACTACCCCGGGACCACCCTTCTATTCTTCCGATATATGCATGATCTGATAGAGCATGTTGTGTGAAAGACTGAGGCCCGCCGTAAAAGAACTGATTAGACCTTATTAGTGTGGGCTTAGACCTGGTAAAATCACCATTGGATATACATATATTGATTAAACCTCAAATCTTGATATTACTTGCTAGAGAAGGTTAGATTTTATAACCGGCTTCGATAGCACAAAGAGGAACTGCCTTTACAGCGCATTATCTGAATTTAACAAACCCGCGAAACTGCTGTGCCGACGTTGAGCAACAGTATCGCTTCGTGAGAGTTGTGTAGCAGCTGTTCGAGCCGTTCGAGGTTTCTAACAGGGCTACGCTGTACCGTGTGACTCCTGTGGCTGAAAAATCATTATCCTAATGATATTTTATGCAATTAAAATTTGTTAGGCCTAACTGCTGATTAAATAATATAAAATGTAAAAACTTTTTAAGATTTGTAGTTTCTCAATTATGGCTTCAATATATTGAAGTCGTAACCTCACAAATAACACTACTCATAAAAGCGTCACCACAACACATAACAGCTCAATTTAAAGAGAGGAAGACATATCCGAACAATGAAAATATAATAAATATAGACGCCACCATCACATTGTGAAGCCACAAATGAAGCAAATAAAATGGATGCATGGATGATATTTACTACGATATATACATACATATGTACATTGAGCAAAAATAACAATAATATGTATGTAGTATGTAGCCCGACTCACCTTTTGGCGGCAAAAGTCATTGAGATGCAAACTGAGTAAAGACATCAAGTCTGACCTCGTCTTACCGCAACGTCAATAAAATCGAAATATAATAAAATAATAGTAACTCCGTGAACACAATAACAATAACAATGAGCAAACAATGTTGAATGAAATGCTGTTATTGTTGCTTTTTTCAAAAAGTGGCATGAAATGTGTGTAGAAAATGTATACATACATACAACTACTCACCGGGTTACCACTGATATGTATGAAAACCGGATTATTCGGCCAAAATCGCACATTGTGCCGAAATAAGGTTAACGCCACACCGACAAAATGGGAAAATCGAAATCGGCGAATTTCATTGTGGTGTGGCACATTCAACAGATATCAGATGTTCGCTGGATGCCAAGAACATATCCTCGGGGAACAAAATAAACATACACACAAAGGCAGGAGACTTACTACTTATGTATGTATATAAATATGTGCCATTGAATGGGATAGTAACCAAAAGTAAACGAACATATGCACATGGGCACATACATATTTATACCCAAATATACATATTTACAACCATTGAAAGGTTATCAATGCAACGGCATCAAAATAAATCGAAACGAATTTATCATGAAAGATAGCGAAGGTAACTTGATAGGCGAGTCAGTCAGACATACAGCCACTCGCTAACACAATTTCATACAAATTGCAATCAACATACCGTCCTGCTGCTAGCTGCCTTTTGTCTGACATAGTTTTCTTCGCTAAGGATATCTTAATCCTTATCACCGCCACAGAATTGAAACAAGATTCGAGCAAATCGATGAATGCAAGCAGACGCCATCAGCATTCGGTTGAATTATGAAAGTTCGGCGGTGTATTGTTGAAGCCTAAACAGCACTCGAAATATTAACGTGCTACGAGTACCTCAGCGCCAGAGTATTTAGCAGAGGAGCATCATCAGTTTTCATACCAGCTAAGTGCAGTAGTTGAGTCCAGTAAATATTTTGCTGATAATTTTCTGCTGAATCTACAGATAAGCAATTGTGTATAATGGATATAGTAGCAGTTGCTGTGGTTATGAAGAGTCCACTTCGCAAAGAGTGCACTTTGCAGGTAAGCGCATCCTTTGGTAGCTGCATGACGCTGGCGACAAGGCAGATTAAAAAAAAAATCAATACAAAAGAGATGACCTTCCCCATAGTACCTATGGTGGGCGATTTATATTTCCACTACATACACTAAGAGTACATAGTCATTTCGATATTACGAGTAACTATATGTACAATATGCTGTAATATAATATGCTCTTAGACATTTCTGATCCTTCGTCAAGTTGTTCAGGTTGACTTGCCACCCATTTCACTGCACAGCGTATCAGCCATATTTAACGACAAATTCAATTATACATA
>NW_023458562.1:23866926-23877839 GCF_013731165.1 Rhagoletis pomonella
TTTTTGAATCGAATTCTGAAATAGGGCGTTCCTCAACCAAATTCTGAGATAGAGTATTTTTCAGTAAAATTCTGAAATAGGGCGTTCTTGGAAAGTTTTTTGGGATAGGGCGTTTTCGAACTGGCTGTCGAGATAAGTCGATCTTCCACTCAGCAGTCGAAATATAGTTACCATGAAAAAGTGATTAAAAAACCATTGGGTCGGAAGGCATACATCCAGGGTCGTCATAAATAACCTAATGAAAGTGTTGTGCGCGGGAAGAATTTCTTGGAATTTCCGCAACGAGCTGGCGTTTCATAACACGGTTAATCGAATAGCAAAATAAATTCTAAGATATGTTTCCCCTTCACTCCCTAGCGGCAACAATGATCAGCTTCGATGGTGAGTCGGTGCGTGAAACTGTCTAGTGTAGCGGGAGTAAATTTCAAAATGCGGGAGCATCGCAATGTATCGTTGGTCTACAGAAATCCAATATACATATGGGGTATTCACAACGGTGTCGTAAGTGTCGTATTGTTGTATGTCGTAAACTTTAAATGGCCAAAAATATATCAAGGAGATTCGTAAAGTACCATCAAAGTCATATTATGCATTTTCGCAGTGTTAAAAAATAGTTGGTTGTGGTTTCAAGTTCTCTAAATATTTATTTAAGCTTTTAAAGTTTACGACATGCAACAATACGACACCGTTGTGAAACCCTCAATAGACTTATTTCCGACAAAATATCATACATTCCTTATCGAGAAGCGCAATAGTTGTGGTGGTTGATTTAACGGAAGTCATTTGAGATTGACTCCTGGATAACTCAATCCTAGTGTCTCCGAATGAAGCTTTAACGAACAGTTATATTGGTCAATCACAACCATTGTGCTAGTCGGAGCACACAGGAGGTCGATATACTCAGTGGTGCAGTAGGTCGGCATAATCGGGCATTCACGACACTTTTTATCACTTGACGCTTTTTAATAATAAACCGACTCCAGCGCCACCTGGCAGCTCTTTTTGGAAAAAGTATTCCTTTCCATTACCAATAAATACCCCGAATATCCTGAGCCACTTGGCACACAGCAATATTTCCCTTTACGATACGAATGCATATTTCGGATAAAAGCCAAATCGGATCATAAATAAAATGTTAAGTAATAACTCGACTCCCGCTCCAACTGGAGGGTAAAATCGTGAGCTGAAACTATCCATAGACCCCCTCAAACACACACAACGCTCTCTTTTCAAATAGTCCCATTTTTCTCCATGAGTATTTGATTGCTTTAATATTCATAAATATCTCCATAACATTTTTGAGTACTTTACCATGAATACTTTCAGAGATGTACGATATGAAAAATTCGGTTTGTATGTGAGTTGCCCCACCCCTCTGTCGAATTGTTTTTAGCCTATGACCATCTTTGCAAAAACTGCAGTAGGTGTGCAAAATTAAAAAAATAAAAACATTCCTCCCCTTACCAATAGATACAAACATAGAATATGACCGAAATCGGACTGTAAATACGATTATTGGTAATAACGTGGTTCCAGCGCCACCTATCGGGGTTTTCTCTCCGTAACATTTTTCCTTGGGCAAAGACAAACACAAATAAAAAAGTCTACTTAAATCGAACAATCCGTTCTCGAGTTATGGGCGGTCGTACGTACGCAACTTAGCTTTATATATGTATATAGAGATACGGGTAGTTAAATTTCACGATTTTTATAAAATACGCGAAATTCAGTTACAATTGTGAGCAGCCGTTTTTCTCGCATTTGGTAACTGGCACATTTGTTTTATACCTGTCTTTTTATTCCCCAAAACCTACAAATGAACGTCTGAAAACCCCGGGCTTTAGGTCTGAATATGCCAGTACGCAACATTTTTTAATTGCACATTTTTAAAATAGAGCGCATATTAGTGTACGAGATTCCTAGCCCTAATTATGAGTATTGTAAAAAAATCTTTGTAAGGACACTTTTTCTATGTAGTAGGTGTTTGCACATATTTTCTCGAAATTTCAACACGATTGCATTTGTGCCACTTTTCATTAAAAAAAAATGTTTGCATTCCACTATTTGATTTTTTAACTAATACGTTTACTAGTAATTTCGTACGAAGGAAGATGCAAGAGCAAGTAAATTAAGAATTCATGTAAATTTTAAGAAATATATTTTCGCAGGCAGAATGCATCAACATGGAGCAAAAATTAAGACGTGTTTTCTGACAATGTAAGTACATACATACATAGATATGTGCAGTCGCACTAATGCTCTGGCATATATTTGAAAAAAAATTGCAAAAATTATAAAAATGAAAGCTAAACTGGAGAATATAGAAACATTAATGCGCATTTTCAAAAGATGATGTAAAGATTTAGATACGTAATGTGAATACAATGGCCCCATGCCATTGGCGCTGAACACAGACAAAAATGGAAATAAGCAAAAGATTTCAGAAAAAATATTTATCAAGCAATTTCAATTCTGCAAATTATGACAATGAAAACGAGTAATTGACGAATATTGTTTAACTATTTAAAATATAGAAATTAACCAATCATTTTATAGCGGCAGGCGTGTTGAGTTCAAGAACCATGTAACTTATATATGTACGTCGCCTTGCGTTTAAAACAATGGTTTCGGTTTTATTATTTCTTATATAAATTGACAGCAAACAATTGTTCAATAAAGATTCTGTTGATATGTTGAGGTGCCAGCCGTGCGGAGGCGGTAATGGAGCCATCCGAATGGACGTCTTACTGACAACTGCTAAATGTGCATGGCGGTTTGAATATGTATGCAAAAGTATTTATTGAACATGAATTCAAGTATTTGCGTATGCATGTACATTAGGGTGGTCCAAAATGCATATTAAAACGAAAAGTCGGAATTTTATTGCCACCACCCCCTAGGATTAGTCTATACCGTGTATTTTTTTTAATAAACAAATTTAGGGAGTGTTGAAAGCGCTCAATGTATTTTATATGGGAGAAAACAACTTTTCATAGAAATCGTGTAGAATTCTTGAAAATCAGTATTTTTCGAACGGAAACTCTGTTTCTCTTAAGAGATTGCCAATAATAATACCCAATTGTTTCTTTAACAATTTTTTCACGGTAACTATATTTTATAGGTTCGCCAAAACCCCCAGAAAATGGGGGGACGAATAAAAATCTTTAATACTAAAAAATAGTCAAATAAATAATTGGATATTAATATTATATAGTCTCCTGAAGAGAACCACAGTTTTCCGATCGAAAATCTTGATTTTTAAGAGTTTTATACCATTTATACGAAAGGTTGTTGTTTCCGCATAAAAATACATGGAGAACTTGTATATAATAATTTTTAAAATTTTTTAATTTCAAAATAAAAAAGTAGGGGTATATTTTATCGGTATAGAACAATCCTAAGGGGTGGCGGCATTAAAATTCCGACTTTACTGTTTTTTAACCACCCTGATGTGCATACATATGTATGTTTGTATGAGTCCACTAAATCCCATATGCCACCATACAATCGAAGTATGGCAGCTGTTGCACAAGCCAATATCCAGCAGAATACGTACATATGTATACACATTTGTAGGAGGCACATCAAGCGACCAACTACTATACAAACACCTTCGGGCGCCATCATAGCTCTTTGAATTCCATTTACAAAATTTTGCGGGAAAACGTATTACTAGTTACTAGTTTTTAGTAGCTCACTACGTAAAAACAGCTGCTACTTGTTGCGACGCCGTGTGACTACCAATCGGCAAAAAAAAAAACTTGTCGGCAACGCCTGACCCGCAACACTCCTACGAATGAGTACCCATTTGCAAAACATTCAAGCAATGCAACTGCAGCTTTGCTGGTGGTCGCACAATCGGTTTACACCATTCTTCCACCTCACCTACATACAATTTGCCACCAATTTTCCATATGTAACGTTATTTATTTTTAAATTTATTTTTTTTTGTCACTGCTGATGCTGTTGTTTGCGTTGCATTTACATTTCATTCTCGCCTCATTGTTCACTCGCTATTCAAATCGTATCTTGAATATTTTTATATTGCCAATGCAATTGCGTATCTGCGGTCTGAATGTTTGCGCGTTTTTATGTTGCATTGTGGTATGGCTTCTTTTATTGTGCTTGTTGCAACGTGTCATATCGCTATCTTGTAAACTGTTGTGTCGTCATTGAATGCAGGATTTCTATAGGCAAATCTTAAGGTTCTCATTTGTTTAGCTGTGCATTTGCGTTTGACCTTAGTGTATAGAACTTGGCAGAGTCAATGAAAACGTCAGCTGTTGTAGATATGTACTAAATAGATTTCTTTTGAATATTTGGCTAAACATTAATGCCCTTACAAACATTGAAAGCCGCCAAGTTTGAAACCTGGGGGCCTTTAATGAACGTAAAAATGTTTTTTTTTCAGAACCTCATTTTAGTATTTGCGCTGGGAAGCTAAAAACCCTGTGATTGCAGCCCGTGAGGTAAGTAGGATACTAAATAATAGCGACACCACGAACAATAGAGCCGTGATTTACGCATCTAGCCAGGCTAAATGTGGATGTGGGATGAAGCATGGTTCGGTGACTCACTCAATGTTCATCTCTTTTATGCGGATTCTGTGCCAAATGAGCATAGAAGGCGGAGGAATTGGCCAAGTCGGCAGCTTGTTTAGATGAATCTGTAGCGGTGGTACTAGGATAGCCTCTCAGACAAATACAAACAGATATCTACCTACACTTTCTGAAACAAGAAGGGGCTTGATGCTCAGAAGTCCAGCCTTGTAAGATAGAACTTGGGCTTTTGACTGACAAAAGCAGAAAAGAAACTGCGGATCCGCTAGGTAGGTTTGTAGCAACTATTGCTGGCCATTGGTCGTTAGGAAAACACGTTTCTTTGCTTCTTGAATGGGTCTTTCATACAATAAAATTCGGCACCCGTTAAAGCAACAAAGAGTGTCCAATCTGGCTGACAGACTTACAGATTACAGTTGGCAAACGTTAAGGTCGTCAACGAGCAGTGTGGTGTTGTAGAAAATGAAGAAGTAGACGATTGCGCGAGAAACGGATCCGCTACAAGACTGAAGAGTTTTGTGCAAGCTTACATACAACCCTCACTAAGGCTTCTGCTATCAAAGGTCCATTACAGAGAGCTTCTAAAAGGCCTGACCATCGCTTGATGAGCGGAATATAAAGATTATTATAAGTTCACTTACCTTTTGATCACTTGGCTCACAGATTCGGTGCCGGGTATAGTAATTGATGTAAAGTTATGGAAACAACAAGACAAGACAAGAGCAGTCCCTCTAACCTAACCTAACCTAACTGAGGAACCCTGAAAAATAAAAAGACGAATTTTACTACGTTTAAGCCGACGTGGTCGAACGGTCCGGGGTCGATCAAATTTGGATAATAAATGTTCGAAGGGTTGCCTGCTATTCAAAATGTTATAACAATTTTATTACCAAGTTAAATTATGTGTTCATTTTAATATATGCATCAAACGAGAGAGGTTGATGAGATGCATTTCGAAAATATTTTTGACGAGTTGCCATCGGTTTAGGAACTCAAAATCAATTTAATTAAAAAATTAAGTGAAATAACCGAACGTTTCCCCAGCAATTTAGATGGAAAATGACTTCTTATTTTCTTAAAGTTTAAATCATTGTCATTATTTTAAATTTTTGAAACCTTTAAATATACATAGGTGTCAATTGAAAAGGGCTTAATAGGAGAGTTGCCACCTGTTTATAAATTGAGAATCAGTTTCATTAACAAGTTGAATGGAATATTTTAATATAGGCAGCAAACAATAGAGGTTTAAAAAAGCTCTATTTCGAAAAGATCTATAGAGAGGGTTGCCACGATTTTAAATGTTTTATACCCATTTAATTGGCAAATTAAATTATATATCTCAATATGGGTGTCAAACATTAGAAGTTTAAGTAAATATATATTTTGTGAGATATTTTGAAGATGATTGCCACTAATTTAAAGGTTTCACTTCAATTTAAAGAAAATTCAAATGAAAAAATACAATACGGCTGTCAAACGAAATAAATTGAAATATTTTAAGAGGATTGCTGCCTGTTCTAAAAGTCAACTTTAATTTAGTTAATTAATTAATTAAAATACTACATCAAGGTATCTTACATACATATTTTCTCCAAATTTTTTTAAAGCGTTTTACATAAAAATTATCTACATTATTCTATAGCATTCGGTATAACTAGTAATGGCGTCGATTAATCATTTAATTAAATTATTCGATTATTTTATTTTTTGCCATTTCTTGGTATAACAGATTTAAGTGTCGCTGTAATATTTGATAGCATAACGTTAAATTATATATCAAGCTAGTAAGCTCATAAATAAGTATGGTATTTTTTTTATAAATTTAGGGATTTTTTGAGAGTTTCAACAAAGGAAAACTGATTACAAAATCACTGATTCTGATGCAGCTTTTACAAATAAGATGCAGAATTTCTTATGGATATTAACCTGACACGATTACATACATATGTGTATATGCATACCTATATGTACGAGTGTAAACTGGTTTGCATGCTCATACGCCCCTCACACGCATGCCTAGGCAGTTATGTAAGTTGAGAAAAAGCATTTGGGTGTAACATTTTAATTGAGGTCAATTTTCCACAGCGCAGCAAAAAAAAATTAAATTTATCGCAGATTTCACATCTGACACATATACTTGTGTATAAGAGAAAAAACTTCAGAAGAACAATGAAATAAATGACCGAAAATAGAAAATTTTCCCACCCACATTTGCTGAAGTAAAGGGCATCATAGAAATGGACAAAGGTAATGACCAAAAATTGTAATAAACTGCAGAAAGCATACATATGTATGTATGTGCATGCGTATGTGGTATGCTCGCATTTATTTACTTATGTATGAATATGTAGATTTATACACACATTTATCATACTTAACTCATATTCAAACATATGCAAGGCCGGTATGAATAGGTATATGTATAAAAAATATATGATTGTATGTCAAAACGTCTTGAGAAACCCCCTAAAAAAATGCGAATGCCCAAAGAAAAGACCAGCGAAATTATTTAAATGCGACACTAGAAAGCAGCTTTGCTTTGTAACTTTACTTTAACCAGTAATGGTGATTTTAATAGTAGTTGCCTTAGATGTAATCAAAATTTAGTAAGAAAAAATTGTATATGTTAAATATGTGCATACGACATACATGCATAATTACATATTTAAGTACGTATGTGTGCATATGATGGTAAAACGTAGCTGTTTCTAACTATTTCACACTATTCAATAATTTTTCTCACGCTTAAGATATAATTTCTTTATACTCGTACAATAAGCGAAGCAAAGCAAAGTAAACATTCTTTTATGAATAAAACCGTGTATATATAGTACATATGTATGTATACCTACATACAAATATGTTGCATAAACGAATATGCAAAGCAAGTGGTGGTGGCCTGAACGCAATTTTTGGTTGATCATTTTATAGGCTCACCACAATACTCACGCATTAATAACGACGCAGGTGACCAAAGCAAAGATATGTATGTATTTGACAATAGTAATTCCGCTATGAAAATTTTAACTTAAAATAAAGACAATTCAAGATAATTATGTAGTTATGCAAGTATGTTGCAATAGTAATATGTATGTATTTATAGATACTTATCTTTGTACATATCTGTTTTAATTGCAGTTATTGCTGCTTTATAGCGCGCTTGGGTAAAAATGTATTCTACACCTTAATAATATTCTAAATGATCAATCTAATGGTTTCTTTCGTTTGACACCCATATTTTAATTTTTCAAAGAGCTTGTGAATAATTAATTTAAGTTTGATTTTTCAAACAGAGGGCAACCCTTGTCAAAATATTTTGAAACTGGAATTTTTTTGAGCCTCTTGACATCCATTTTGTTTATATAATTTTCAAATAAATAAGTCCTTTAATTCACGTGGAATTTTAATTTTTAAACAGGTGGCAGCCCTCCTCCATGAGCGTGGAATTGATTTTATATATCTCCATACAGAGTGCCAATACTCTACCACAAATATTTCCTGCGATATGCAGTATGAAAAATTCCGCTTTTATGGGAAGTGCCACGCCCCCTTGCACAATCGAGATTAAATCTATCCTTGGCTAACTTTTAGTGATTGCCTTTGTGTTTTATTTATTATCACTGAGAACACAGCGCGGACGGGGAACTGAAAGCGTTTGAATTCAAATGGCATGCCGAGTGAGATGATGGGGATTCTTGAAATCAGAACATTTTCTTCTCTTCATTTACCATTGAGAATGATCACTTCAGTCTTACTGGATATCAGTTCTTTTATAGCAAGTAGCATAATCGAAGAGGATTTACATTTCGATGTAGAATTATTTGCGCACCAATTTTGAGAGAAAATATGTATTCAATTCATTAAATTCCAGTTGTTATGATATAGCTCTCAAAGAGACGGCGTTTGCATACCTTTTTTGTTTCCATATGTTTATTGCTTTAATAAATGCAATGTCTATTTAAATATCTGTGATCATAAGCAATAACCGCCTAAGTCGAAAAACCTGAACTCGAGAAAAAACGTTTTAAACATTGGAATTGTAATGTTAACCTTATGGGGAAACCAAAGTATGTTCGTTTTTAAATAGTCTAGCTGGCGAGATGGGGACTTCACATACACAAGGAATAGTAGTTGCAGAATACGAAATCATATATATTTCAATACATTCTTAAGTCGACTTAGGCGGTTATTGCTTATGATCACAGATTTATTGTCAGGAATGTGTTCCAAGCATCATAAAGTGATTTAAAAATACAAATAAAATTTTGACTTTCGTCCAGCTAGATCTTCTATTCGAACCACTGTGCAGCACTGCAAACCACTTCAAAGATCGATGCAGTTCGGTTGAGTGGTACGAACCATTTAAAAAAAAACCATTACCGGTACAAGTATCGTTGAACCATGGTTCGATTCGATTGAAATGATTAATTTTTATTTATATCAAGGGATCACATAAAGAAGCTTGAATTTTCACCTTTTTCGCGTTTTAAAATCTAGCTGGCTTCTTGAAGAAAATTATGCACACTTTCTACACAAACTATCTAGTATTGTTTTACCCTCTTTGTTCTTCGTACATTCATATTAACTTTCGCACGTTCTCTAGTCTCACTGGACTCCTACGTTGCTACATATTTATAGCGATTCCCAAACTGAATTGGTGAGTGAACTATGATCACAACCACACACACAAAAATTCATGTATGCATGCATGTATATAGAGAATATCGATTTAATTGCTAAAGTTACACATTGAACCCCACTCGGCAGTCACCCGTCGCCACAAAAATGGTTTTCGGCGCGTCTCTTTACTTTTGGAATATCCCCTCCAAGCCACAACGCATCCTTCCTCTAACTTGACCTTTATCATGATTTAAATAATGGAGGTATGAGTGTCGCTCTAACCATTTGTGTTGTTAGTAAAGTTTTCTTCACTGTAATATTTTGCATATTTTTCTTTAACACAAATTTACATTGGATTGAAGTATACAGTGACTCAAACAAGTGACCACCTTTCGAATTTTTAAATATTCGTAATGTTTTTCGAGCTCATTTTTTTTTTTGTTATTTTTCTATATTTTACAAAAACTGACGTTGATATTTTGAAATACGTTGCAAATGGTCTCCCGCATTTTATTTCATCAAAAAAATGCATGCTTATATGAAAAAACGAACAAAATTTCGTCATCAAAAAAATTCTCAAAAATCAACGGCATTTTCAGCCGTTTGAAACTTGCATTAGACTAGAATTGTATGGGCTCTAAAACTGCATACCCAAAAAGGTTATAAAGATTCAGGTTACTAAATTGAAATTTTGTTAACACTTTTTTAATTTTCTTAAATTTTGAATAAAGTTTGAAACTGTGATTTATATGGTTTCGTTTTTATATAAAAAAAATTTTGCTCGCAAAACATTAGAATATTAAAAAAAAATCAACACGTGGTAATTTTTTGAGTGACTGTATATGTTAAGGACATTATAGAAGCATCATTGAAGTTCTGATGGTTCTTTAATTTTATTATCGCATGTACACTTTTGATCAGCTGATTAAGTCATCAACATTTTGATCAATTTGGGCTATTTATCTTTTGTCATCATATGAATCCACATTTAAAACTTTTTGTAAACATAATAAAAAAATCTGCAAAGTTTCGGCTAAATTTTCAAATTTTTATTCAGATAGAATTAAAATTTAGAATTTTTTCGAGTATGCAGTTTAACAGCCCATTTAGTTCCGGGTAATAATTTGCAAAGAAACGCGTTGATTTTTAATATTTTTTTTCTGAATGCATGACGCACTTTTTTCCATACAAAAAAAAGTTGTCGAATACATTTTGTATAGAAAAAAATGTTAAATAAAAAATCTGAATAAAAAGTTGAAAATTTAGCTGAAAATTTGCAGATTTTTTTGTAATTTTTGCACAAAGTTTGAAATATGGATTCATTTGATGAGCTAGACTTTTATGGAAAAATAATAAAGATTAAATAATTAAACGAAAAAAACCAAAATTGATTAAAATGTTGACGACTTAATTAGCTGATCACAAGTGTACATAAATATCTAGCAATCATATCATAACTGGCTTAGATACGCTTAGACGCACTCCATTGCCACACATTATAGAAGTTTTTTACTCAACACAGTTTCGTACTTACGTGTTATTTAAAATTGGCCAAAATACTCGTATTTCAATAAAAAAAAATGCACCTTTATTTACATGTCTGTGTTCATTTTATTTCCCTTTTATCTTTTTCTATTATGTATTTCTCATTTTTTTCTTATCTACTGGCTAATGGTCAACAGTAAACTGTCATTGTTTTTAATTACCTTAGCTACCGTTTGTTGGCGCTCTGTG
>NW_023458562.1:23877849-23901328 GCF_013731165.1 Rhagoletis pomonella
GGGGCTCTTTGGGGAATTTATTTTTAGCAAAAATTTTAAAAACAGTAATTTGGTTTACTTGTCGAGCAATATTTTTTTCACAAGGATATACATTGGATCCTTGGCTAAAAACTTCTGTGGTAAAACTGTCCCTTCTTTGCTATTTAAAGTCAAAGAGTAAGCTCCTTCAATCGGGATTTCCAGCAGAAATGATCAACATCTGGCTATAAATAATTAAAAAACTATACTTTAATAACTTTAATAAGATAAGAGTTACGTAACTATCTGAGATTCAAATGCTTATAAAAAAACGGGGTGCTTTCTTTTAAATAACAATATTCAGATCCGCTTCGGCTGGCAGCCACGAATTTTGTTCAAAATTTTCATATCTGGAAAATAATAATTTATTTTCCACATCCACCTATTTAGCTCGCTAGAAGAAAGTATTAAAAATGTATTACAAGAACTAAAATCGAAAAACGCTGATGAAGTTACAGATTCCCAAATTCTGAAGCAGCCAAAGGAATGAGAATGAAAAATTCTTTTTAATAAGATTTAGAAAAACCTGACACATCTGGTTTGGTTTGTAAGCGCTGTTAAAACAACGATCTCGCCATTATGCTAGGTTCTAATTGTTTCTTAAGAATACTTGACATCCGCGGATGTCTAAAATTCCACATTCACAACATCCCTAGTATATACATACATACATTTGTAAGTCTATATGAGCCAAATGTGCAAGTAAGTGTAGGCATACTTTCACACTAGCATTTACTAGTAGTCTGTAGAAGCTACGTATACGCCGTGTATACCATCTAAACAACTCATCATCATGACGAGCAACTGTATCTTTTCAAAAGGGGCGTATTTTTCGTGATTGCCAAAAACCTCTATTTCATTGTTCTCAACCCGGCCAACCAATGTAGATGATTTCTGACAACGTTTGAAAAGTTTTTCTTTTCATTTTTACCCGCATTTCCAAATCTCTAGAATTTTAAGCTTTTCACATATTCGCGCCTAAATTTATATACTTACATTGTATGTATGTACATCTGCTATTTTGCTACTATTTGCGCACATATATTCAGGGGTATATGTGGCACGCATGTTTGCACGCTTGGTGGTTATCATTTTCCCTTCTCCATCCATCGTCAAGTGTAACATTTATTTTCTGTTGCATACTTGCACACAAAACTGTTTTCACATCAACCTTGCTTTGTTGTTGTTGGTTTATTTGTATTTTCGTATATAAGGAGCTGTTGTGTGGTCGTGGACGAATAAAATATATTGTAGCCCCGTCTTAACAACAGTAGAAGTAGAATTTTGGTTCAAAATAATATTATCATGCTATTTTTGGAAAAGGGGCGTGACACGGCCCACTTATGGTGAAATACTATATCTTAGTAACCGCTTCACCAATCCTTACCAAACTCGGTACAAGCGTTTCCTACGGTCTAGCTAAGAAATCTGTTGAAAATCTTTGAAATCGGGCAATAACCACGCCCACATGCCATATAACGGTAATTCACAGAAACGCGATAAATCAGTAACTACTGAAGATAATTGACTCAGAATCGATTATTGCAATGACCGCTATCAATACCAATAGGTGGAGTGTTCACTTCTCTTTCCACTCCTCATTGCTTGAGATTTTTCTGCTAAAATTGCTTTCCAGAACCGATATTAAAGCGCAACTGTATGTGCTTTTCGGAATGAAGCAAAATTTATCTAGTATAAAAGAGGGTCCATGGGTTTCAAGTTTCCACTGAGATGTCTCTCTTAAGCGAGGAGCAGCGAGCGGCGTCAGGAAATCTAAAATAGCGTTCAGCGTTGTATCCTGATGTGCAGCCTGAGGTTGGCCTCTTCTTCTAATGTAAGCCACCATACGATCACTGCATACAGGAAAATTGGTCTAACAACAGTTATTAACTAATAAAAACAATTTACTAATGGGTTATTCTACATAGGGTGTAGTGTAGCTTTTACGCAGAGTCAAACGTTGAAACGAAATACTCATACGCCCCGTTGTACCACTACGCTCATGCCATACATATGTATGTATTTACTTTATATGAAAACGTATGTGGATATGTGTAATTCAAGTGTACCTCACACAGCAATATTCCATTGTACCATATGCAAAAGTACATAAATACTACATGGTATGTACATATTAAGTATATGTATATGTCTTCAAGTATAGCAAACCATTAGCGACCACCCACTGGCTGAATGCTCCACCAATCCCTGCCACCAAAGATGTAAACTTTTTCTTATCTGGCTGCACACATTCGTTTTAAATATCTCATCTCAGGCTCCATGGAACACGTTTGCTGTTTACTTTTCTACATCTTTGTAGACTTGTGTAAATTACGATACAAAATCAGCAGGAAAAGCATCAGTCGAAGCGACAAAAACCAGCAACGAGTTGCCAACTAGATTAAATAATGTATGCTAACATACACACGAACACCTATATGCTATATATATGTATGTATGTCTGTGCACATATGTTGAAAAGCATTTACTATGTACATATAATCCATTGAATTTTATGTCTTAAGCTACATGTATGTATACATAATAACATACATTCATGCATACAAATGCACAAACAAACACTGCTACAGCAATTGCAAACAAAAAAAAAAAAACATTTCAGAAATTTTCCGACAGCAGCAACGTTGACAAGTGAGATGGGCTCGAGGAAAAATCGTGGAAAATCGTGAATTTTTCGCTGTCGCAGCGAACTTTTTCCAAACACACATACATGCTTGCCCGCATTACCATACATGTGTATGTATGTATGTATGCACTCATACGACTAAAAAGAGACAGCAAATGTTCACAACATTCATGTCATATATTATTGCTAAGCTATATGTGAGTCCTGGAATGCTTACGCTTTTAAATACGCATACACATATACATAAACAGCTTTGTATGAGTGCGACGATGTACCGTGGAAACTCTTGAAAAACGCGCACTTTCTGGTATTTCTTTTACTCTTCTTTGCTGTAGTATAACTCACTCATCCTGTCGTCTACCTTTCTGTGCACTCGCCTCATACATACATATAAACAACAATAACAACTATTGTATCCTCATACACAAAGGGGTAGAAAGGGCGCTTTTCCCCAATAACCAGCTTCAATCGTTTCCACAATCTCGCGATATGCGTTTTGCGTACATATATGACGAGATGAATCTGTGCGCACAAGAGAAAACGAGAGGAAGCGTGAGCGCGAAAAAACGCGCAGCAAGAAATCATATATAGTGAGTATTAAGCGTTTCATCAGAGGTTTTATGTGGGTGCTCCACGGCGTATACGTTTCAAATTTTTTTGTTCTCTTTAGAATTTTGACGAGCATCTCACATTTATCCTTTACATGTACGCATACATATGTACGTATATTTATCAGTATATGGTGTTGTCAAAGCGACGAAAAGAAGAAGGTACTCTCCTTCTTCTCACATAACTTGTACGAAAGGGTTAAATAATTTGCCTTGCAGTAGTTTGAAGTAAAGTGGAAAATATTGAAAATGGAATGGTTGACGATTTGATAGGAAAAATGTCTGCTTTTCGTAAAAAAGGAAGTCTGGAGTTTAAAAACATACTCCTAGGTTTGCCTTTACCTTCCGAGAAGCGACCGCTATTTATTAGAAACAAAAAAACTTGTTTTATGTTGTTCGGAACAGAGATCGAAGCCTGGAACTACCGAGTGGTAGAGCGCACCTCTAACTACTCGACAACGCCGAAAAGTAATATTATTCTTCTCTTTATTGACGTTAATAGTTTACCGTTTCTGCTCAGTGGAATTGACTCGTATTTACCTATAATGGTTTTGTATGGAGAAAGGATTTATAATGAAAGAAGATGGCGCAATAGGCTGATATCAATGGTGGGCAAGCACGAGTCTTAACAAGATTCGCATTTCTTCTTCTTCCTATTCGTCGGTTTGGGTAGAAATGCCTCTCTAGCGAAGTCGCGCTTTTGCCGACAGGTCCTTGATCCATCCTTTATGTTCGTGGGCGCGTTTTCTTTCATTTCGTTTGCATGGGTCGCGATCTTTTCACTGGCCTTTGTCAATACCATATGCAAACGCCAACAGCAAAGCGCTTTTATTGTACGAGTATACGGTGCCGCTGCAATCCAGATTGGCTGCTCGCACTACGCTTTCCAGCATCATATTGATAAAATCGAACGACTGTGAAGCGCCTTGTCTAAAACCTCGTTCGAATGAGCTGAATTTTGTACTCAACGTTCTTTTACATAGCCGTATTAAATTTGCGGCAATCAGGATTTTAGACACGGCGTCGTATGCTCACCATCTGTTGGTGCTGTAAAGCGACTTCGAGATCGCCAAAAATGTGGTGTCTTTCGATTTTCTTCTTCAGGAATAGAGGAACTGCGAAAATCTGGTTGGTTCATGAAGAGCTTTAGTCTTTCACACAGTATCTACGATAAGAGCAGCTCCAACCCATTTCAGCGATAGTTTTTAACCGAACACAGGTGTTTAAACCTACCTACGTACCTACTGGTAAACAGACGCTACCGTATCGAATAAGTCGAAGTAGCTCCACCGAATCTCCATCTCTATCGTCGTGACAACTCGGATTGGTTACCGCATTTAGCACATGGTTTTCTTACATTACCCTTATTGCGCTAATGGTACGCAAACCCAAAATAACGATTATGCCCCATCTCACCACGATTCACCAAATAAATTATTGGACTTCCGAAAAGAGTTAGGACTAAGCGAGGTGTGGTAAAAAGTAATAGCTGTACACAATTCAAAAAAGATAAAGGGACATTGCTACTTAGAAGATCTTTTTTAAACCGAGTATGAAGTCCCAAAGGCACTCCGCACATTAAACGCTTAGTCATAGTAGTGTAATCGTTCCGGCGAAATAAAGTATGAAGCTTTTATACCGACCACATGTATATTACGATTCATAGTCATGTTTTCGCCTAATCATATAAACTGCATGAATCGAAGCGCCCAACATTTTAAGGCGCTTGCCGTTTTGATATCGGCATTTGTTTACTTTTTTGTGTTCGAAATAAAAATTATTTGTCATTTCAGTAGGAAATAATTGAAAATTAATAATTTTGTGCTAAAACTCGCACCAATTGTATTAAGCTATAAACGTGTATGCTATATTTTATTGCAGAAATGTTCGCGGAAGTGTATTAGTGAGAAAGACCAGCCAGAAAATGTGTAATGTGCGCGCAAACAGGGCTTACGCAGGGCGCCCAAGTGTGCAGAAGTCGAGTCGTCATGCATTCGTTTTGACATGACAAAACGATTATTCTACTGTGATTAGGTGCGTAATGTGCGGAGTGCCTAACTCTGTAATCCAATATACTTTTAGCTCCCCCAATTTATTCTTCAACTGTACTATGGTGTTTTCTTTTCTGTCGATAAATTATACCTTCTCACTTCCCTCATCGTACAAATGCTAAAAAGGCAATGAGGAAGGATTTTTTTTTTAGTAAATAGAATGCTTTTGGTAAACGATTTTCTTATGATTACCCTGCAAACCACAGTTCCCGAAATCCTAACGAAATTAGGATTATCTCATTTCAGAAACGATTTTTTCAAAGAAAACTATATGAAGTGGTTGACACGAAATTCTGAAAAAATTGTGCAAGAAATTCCGCACAACGCAGCATTATTTTCATTGCTTTACCGATTTTCTTCCGAAATTTCGTAACAGAATCGAAGTGTGCACAGTTTATATAATTTTAGAAAATTCGGCAAAAAATCGGATGAGATCTTTACGAATTCTTTAAAATTTCTCTACAGTTCAGAATACTCCGCTTCAGACCTTAATACGCCTATGATTACGATTACGAGTGCGTTTACGAATACGACTAAAATTACGACTTGGAAATATGGTTAAGAATATGAATGCGAATGCAAATCCAAAACCAAATATGATAACGGATGCAAATACAATTATGAATAAGAAAACAATATTATATTACGAAAACGAATAGGAGTGCAGATACGATTACTTATATGAAAAAATACCAATATTTATCTCTTATCTTATATGTATTTAAATATCGATAGCTGAATGGAAGATCGACCTATCTCGGCAGCCAGTTCAAAGACGCTCTATCTCAGAAAACTTTTCACGAACGGCCTACTGCAGAATTTGATTGAAAAACACAGTATCTCAGTACTTGGTTGAATAACGCTCCATCTCAGAATTCGGTTCAAAAATGCCGTATCTCAAACGAAAATACATTGAAAATACGTTGAGATAGGGCGTTCTTCAACCAAATTCTGAGATGGGGCGTTTTTCAATCAAATTCTGAAGTAGGGCATTTTGTTAAGTTTTCTGGAATAGAGCGTTGTTGAAAACTTTTCTTAGATAGGGCTTTTCGAACTGGCTGCCGAGATAGGTTGACCTTCCAGTCATGTTTTCTTTACACCCCTTTTAAGGCTAAATAATACTTCTAAGGTACAAACTGCAGAAAAATACTCAAATATCAAATTAGCTTTAAATAAAGCGAAAAAATCAATTCATAATTGACACTAATACAAATGTTATACACAGGGACGTGAACCGGTTTTGAATCGAACTGCTTTTGAACCGGAAAACCGCTCTTTTCTATTAATTAACTGAACCATTAACCGAACCGAAATTTTCCACAGATGTTTGATCCGAACCGAAAACCGAACCACTTTCTATAAAGATTGAAAGGTTCGTTTCAACCAATTTTCAATAGATAAATGTACCCAGTTTTTTTTCTTTTTGGTAAACATGGTAATACCCATCATGTTTGTTTACGATGTGATAATATCAAATGTAAAGGCAACCCATCTCATTTGACAGACACTTGACCCTTAACCTTGCGCGTTGTTGCACTTGACACTTGACACTTAAACTTGCGCGTAATTTTTTTGTTTTTCGAACCGTTGAACCGAACCGAAACCCCGGTTCAAAGACCAAAAAACCCGCTTTGACGAACCAATCCAAAAGTGCAAAAACGGTTCGACCCGCTGAACCGAACCAAACAAATTTTTCATCCGGTTCACGTCCCTGGTTATACACATAGCTAAAAAGGGAATTCCTCCTAAATTTATGCTTTAATATTGACACTGAATTAAAAAATGCTAAGCAGCAGTTTAATTAAAAGATTTGCATAGATTAACGCCCCTATTCTTACAAAGTCACTTAACTCAGCGCATCACTATTGTGATTTCTACTGCGCCTGAAAATATGCCAAAAAATGGATTTTAAGTTCTAAGGAAATGTACACAAATTTAATTTTTTTGTAGCGGAATACTTTGAGGCGTAGTAGAAATCACAATAGTGTTGCGCTGAGTTTAGTGACTTTGTAAGAATACAAGGAAGAAGGCAAAGTTTTTTATACAGTATATAGTTATCTTTATATTATCAATTCCTTTTCAAACAATGCCATATGTATATCGATAAAATGCGAACACAGCTTGCTCAGGAATTCTTAGCTGCACATTATTAGTTATACTAAAATTGCACGGAGTAGAAATATGCAGTTTTCTAAAAAGCAAGCAGGTTTCTAAGAAGTCAGAGAAGAAAAGTCAAAAGTTTTATGAACATTTTTTGAATTTTTCTAAATGTCGTATAGATTTTAAAAGTTTGATTTATATTGGTTATGTTAAAATTTTAATTTTTTATTGGAATAACTAAAAATTAAAAAAGAACCATAGTTTTTTATTGAAATAACTATAAAAATTATTGGTCGATTTTCTACAGATTTGGTCGATTTTTTTCAAGTGGACGAAAATTATTATTTTTTTGTGGGGGGCAACACTGGTCGCGTAACTTCAGAGAATACACGCTCTTACCTTCCTTAGAAAATCTGTAAAGATATTTTATCCCTAATTTCACAAAGGTAGAGGAAAAAATTAGAAAACTTTTTGGGCCTCGGCTTTGGTCTAAAAATAACTACCATCTAACTAAACTCAAAGACCCAACACTTGTACACATTGTACATGCATTTAAAAATTACGAGCACCATTTCTCACTAAAAGTTCAAAGCAAACTCATTAGGATCTCTGTACAACTGTGTAAAATACAGTGTATGTACATTAGGGTGGTCCAAAAATGCATGTGAAAAATTTAAGTCGGAGTTTTTATGCTCTCACCCCCTAGGATTGTTCGATACCGAAAAAATATACCCCTATTTTTATACCCGAGCGCGCTTGTGCACAAGGATAATACCCTTGTTCACATAACGGTTGTTTGTAACAGGCAAAACGAATCGAGATAGATATAGACAAATGTATACATACATAATCAGAATGAAAAGAGAAATCGATTAAGCGGTGACTGTCTGTCCGTCCGTCTGTCCGTCCGTCCGTCTGTGCACACGATAACTCGAATAAAAATTAAGATTTCTTAACGAAACTTGGTACGTATACTTCCTTCGGGTGTAGGACGGACGGTATTGAAAACGGGCAAAATCGGACAATAACCACGCCTACCTCCCATATAACGGTAATTTTCAGAAATACGAAAACTGCGATATTTTAGTGACTAGTGAAGATTATTCACTCAAATTGATATTTCCAATTATTTTTAGACGAAAAATAAGAATATTATAAATTTTTGAAAAATTGGCGTAGCCACGCCCACTTATGGTTACATGTGTATATCTTGGCAACCGCTGCGCCGATTTCTTCCACACTTGGCACAGTTGTTGGCTTTGGTACACCATACCAAATGGCCGAAAATTTTAAAAATCGGACAATAACCACGCCCACATTCCATATAAGGGTAATTTAGAGAAATACGAAATCTTCGATAAATCAGTAAATATAAAGCTAATTTATTCAAAATTGACGCTTGCAACAATTCTTTATCAAAAAATACGTGTATGATAAAATTTTGGAAAATGGGCGTGGCACCGCCCACTTATGGTCACATATATTTATCTCGGTAACCGTTCAACCAATTTGTACCAAACTCGGTATGATTATTGTGCTTGCTACATATAAGAAAAGCGTAGAAAATTATCGAAATCGGACTAAAATTACGGAGCTTTTCATATAACGGTAAATTTCAGAAATGCTTGAAACTTCAATATTTCGAAATTTAAGGACGCTAATTTACTCAAAATTAATACTGCCCGACTTACCAAGTAGCAGTAGCTTTCAGAAAGGTGAGAAACATATATTTAATATTTGCGCCGGGTATTAAATGTTCGGCTCCGCCCGAACTTAGACTTTCTTACTTGTTTTCATATAAAATGCACGGAAAACTTTGAGCTCTTTTAGCGACCTTTATATATTTTTTCGATTTGAAAATACAATATAGGGGTATAATTTTTCGATATAGAATATTCCTAGGGGGTGAGAGCATTTAAATTATGACTTTACTTATTTTGGACCACCCTAATGTACATATCACTGCATTTGAGCGATGCAAATAGTAATACAATAATTATACGGAGTAATTTAAAGCACAAAACTAAAAAACTGCGAATAAGCCAAATGAAAAGTAAACTTGCAAACTACAATTCCTCGAAGGATGCAACCCAATCGAAAAGTTAAGATGGACGCACAGTCCAATTGTGCGCTAAGGAGCGGCTTATTGAAGTTGTTGTACGTTCATACATATCTATACATACATATGTATTTACGTACAAAAGTATGCACATGAAGCTTATTCAAATACGTGCATATTCGCTAAGAATATGAGGCATCGTCCTGTAGCTCAGCTTACTTACGCGCCAGTTAGTAATGACTTCTTTCGCGCAGCACGAAGTTCATGGCGACTGCAATTATTCTTTGTCTCCCATTCATTTGGCTGATGGGCGGATAGTTGCTGTTGTTGTTGTAGCTATGTAAATACTAGTGCTGTTGTTGTTGTTGTCAACCTGTCGTTGTTGGGTATATTCATTTATATTGTTGCCAAAGTATTTTTCGTTAATTTTCCCCAGCAATAGCGCCACTGCCTCAGACCATACCCACCTGCAACCATGATTTTCGTCATCAACATGCTCATTTCCTTCACAAGATATTTGGCGGAATTCTGCTTTCTTTGCTGCTGCTGCTCGTATTTCACCTCCCAGCCAGCATTTCATACATCAGCATTTCTACAATAATTTCAGTGGACTTCCTTTTGCCGGCAGCGTCTTCATCTGCCTTTTGCCCAAAGTTGGTTGTGTAACCATGACTGCGAGTTGCTCGCACTGCCCCCCACTGGCCAACCTAGCACTCATTCCCATTGCGGGGAGCGTAGTTTTAAGTGTGCGGGCGTGCGTTTGTCTTAAGATGAAATTTGAGCTGAAAAGACAATAGAAAGTATGTACAATAAAAAAAAATAAATACGTTCAAAACAAATACACGTTTTTTCCTACTAAATACAGCTGGGACATGGCTCATCTACGGTGTCCGGAGTCCCTAAAAAGTTAACTTACGGCGGACATCCTTTACTTCTTTTTTATTCTTTCTCTTTTGTGCTTTTCTCTTCCATTTATGTGAAATTTCAATTAATTTGCTAAGACAAGACATTGCTGCGTAGCTTCCTTCCGATCGCCTTGGCAAATATTTTTAAATATGGTCTCAGACAGTTTTCCCACTTCTTTCGATTTACCAGACGCATTCATACATTTTTATTCTTTGCCAATTTTCAGCGAATTAAAAAAAAGTACTCTGTTTATTGTGACATTTTTTCTAATTTTGCAAAGATAAAAACAGACTGCTACAATTACATTTCTTGCATGTGTAAAAGGACAATGCAAAGGGACAATACAAATATTGTAGCCGTACATCTAATGAAGCCAAATTTTGTGTATTGTATTTTTTTTCGCTTTTCTATTCACTTGAGTGACATTCTTTTGTTGTTTGCTTAGTTAGTTTCATGTGAAGGGTGGCAATTAACATTTGTATTTCATATTTTAAGTTGATTGCTATTTTTTAGACTGTCTGTGGATCCGTTATCTATCGGGATTTCTTTGGAAATTAAAAAAAAAAATATAACAAAAAAATTGCATACTCTCGACTTAAACTCGAATGGAGAAAGCGTTACTTCCAAAGACGATGCTCATACATACATACATAGTACCAGCTTGACCGAGCTTTGCCCGGAGTGCATATACTTTTTCAAAATTTTAAGATTTGGATAGCTTTAAAAAAATATTTTGGAATTAAACAAAAAATAATAGTTTTCTAAACAAAAAATTAAATAAATATGCGATTCAAAATAGGTGGTAACCCTATTAAAAATATTTTTGATTAAAAATATGTTTTCATTAATTTGTCACTTATTTCGAGTAGTATATACATATATATATATGTGTATGTATATATAAAAGAACTGCTCGTTTAATGTAATAAGATGTATTGTATGTATATATACCACGTGACCTGCTAATGTGTTTCAAATAAAAATTTTTCATGTATTTGTCAATGTTATTGTGGCTTGCAAAGATTTTATTTTTAATATTTTTATTGAGCTTTGTACCACGATTGTTTATTAGGAAAAATTGAAAAAGCAACAAAGTCTAAGCGGTAGAAGTTATAGCACTATTTCGTTCATTTGTCAGCAAATACAAAAGACTGTCAATCGTATGAGGAAGAAATACAACCGAGTATAAAACGGCCTCAGCTTTTGCTGTTAGGTAAAATCAATTTTGTGTAAATTTGAAGTACCTACGAAATAAATATAACAAGACTGCTAAATTTTGACTAAATGCATTTTTTAATGACTGCAATTTTTCGTATTTTTAAGTCATTGGTTGAATAACACAAGAAATCCATGCAAACTTTACACTAAAAAAATTTTTTCCACTTAAATTATTTTTCTTTGCATTCTTTGAGTAAAAATATGATAATCGTACTATTTTATTTTCATTTACCACATACAGTTTGCGAGATATATTTTTTTGAACTTTAAGCATGCCAAAAAAGGACTTTCTAATATATGGGTATTTCCAGAAAAGTGTGAACCAAGACCAAACAAATAGAATTTTGCTTGGACAAATATTATATATGCCAATCGATAGCTACACATTTTGTCTTTTATCCACCAAAATATTGGACCCAATTGGTCTATTCGATTTCAAGATATTTACAGCTTTCCAACTATACTTTCAATTTTTCTTTTTTTCGGAGAAACCATACCTTCCAGAAATCCTTCATAATTATGGCACACGATTAAAAAGAATTGGAAATCTATAACGAAAATATAGTACGGCATATGTTCTGTAAGCCTAACAGCAAAAACAACGTAAAAGTTTATTGTGAACGGTCTAAAGTTAAATTACAAATTGTTCTTTTTTTCAAGCGTTCGGACGTAAAATATACTTTAAAAGTAAAAAAGAGTCGTAACGTTTACTTAATTTGTCAAAATTTTAATACAAAAGCTAGTTTTGGATACTCTTGCCAGTCGCACAAAATTTCTTTCGGAAAGCTATAGGATTATCGATTGTAAGTTTATTGAAAATCGGAACTTCCGAACGCTTCAAATAGCTTTTGTTCATAAATATTGGTCTATGTAGGTACTGTTACTCACAAAATTGAGTATGTATAAGGTTTTTTTTTTTGTTAGCATTTGCAAAATTTTTTTGTTAATTGGGTACTAGCAAACCCCATTTAAATCCAAATATGAATCTGTCTACGTAAATTATGAAAAATCTGCAAAGCAAACTTTTTAACAAGAATTCTAAAAAATTATTTATGTAGTTTTATAGCCCAATCAGTTTTAGTATAATAATGTGCAAATTTCAAAAGTCTAAAAGTTCGCGATGATTTTTGAGAATTGTTTCTACATTTGAAAGTTGCACATTATTATACTAAAACTGAATAGACTATAAAACTGCATACCGGATTTTTTTAGAAATCCTTTTTAAAAAGATTCATAATTTTCGTAGACAGATTCATATTAGGATTTAATTGGGGTTTGCTAAAATATAAGCCATATTTCAATACAAAATAAAATAAAAAAATTTAGCATGTAAAACATTGCGAATACTAACAAAAAACCAAATCATATACTCAATTTTGTGAATAACAGTATATAGATATAGTACATACCGACGCATCCAAATCATAATATGCTAAGTCAGCTTAGACTTAGTCAGACTTAGCATAGTATGGTTTGGAGGCGTCGATATGTACGTCTGCTTGTACGAAGAAATTACTTAAACGAACGTTAATAAAGACCTTCATATAGATGTAGATTTATTTACACTAAAACCCCATATTTGCATTAAAAAACGAGTGTGTTTAAATTCTTAAACAAAAAATTTCATCGGGACGTCCGAACGGGAGCGTCTGAACAACTTTGAACAGTTTTTGACAGCTACTAAACATCGTTAGGAAGTTTAAGTTGACGCAATGGTAATGGCTGCTTATTATTCTATTCTATTTTTTTCGTACCATTAACAGATTCGCAGAATTCAGAATTTTATCCATGATAAAGTAATAGTAAAGCAAATAAAGTAAATAAAAAGTAGATATTCATATTCATTATTGTAGAAGGGCGTAATTAGAACCAGTGTTGCCGTTTTAGCCCGTTGGTGGCTATATTTAGCTACCACATACTTTTTTGGCCACATAAATTTAAGATTGCCCCTATCCGTTTTTTTTTAGCCCTTTGGAGAATTCACTTATACTTGGCATGAAAAAGTTGTATATGCTTAATTTGATCTCATTTTTTTCATTTATCTAAGTGACTAACTTATCTATTAACGAATTAACTATGGTTTAAAGTAGATAAGTTTACGGCCCTTAATATGCTTAATTTTTAAAATGGCCCATCAAGTCTATTGACTGTGCATGTTCTTGTGGTGTGATTATACCAGCTGCTGGTGTCGTGAGTGGTGAAATTAGCTCAAATTTCTAAGTAAAAAGTATTTTGGCGAAAATTTCTTGCACAATATGAGTCAAAGCCGTGTTTGTGGAAGATTAAGTTCACGATATTGCAGTTGTGATTTAAAAAAAAGAGTGTTTAACAAAAAAAATATGAAATTTCGGCTCTAATCATTTCGATCTTTCCTTGACCTCATTTGTAAAGAAATAAATATTGTACCAGCATGCTGGTAAGTTATATGCTTCGAGCCTGCTGGTACAATCACTTGATGGAGCCAGCAAGCTGGTGTCGTATATTTCCCTTTTTATACAAAAAGGTTTTTGGTTGGATAAAATATTTGCTTTTTTCCAGAGTTCATTGTTTTTCTATACCATTACTTATTGAAAATGTTTGCATGTATACTTTTATACACGGTTAAAAATTTCGGTTTTAATTGTAAACTTTTTGGGCTACATATATGACCAAACTAAATTCAGTTTCAAATACAAACCTTCCAAGTTTAAAAAAAAAGATAGCAGATATGTTGGGTTTAGAATTTAAACAGTTCGGTTTAAATTTTAAACGCAAACATTTTCATAATTAAGAATAAAAAAAAACCAAAAAATGAATTTCATGCTCGGTCTGATGGGGAATGAACCCGAACCAGAGAACGGTTATAAACGTTCTCTGGTTGAGTTTGAATCAACACCACATTTCGCTGTGTGAAAACATTTTCTATTTCGGTTTAGATTTTAAACCAAATTTTCTATATATGAAACCTAGAAACTAGAATTAAAACATTTAGGTTTTATTTTTAAACCACGCACTTTGTGGACTAAAATTTAAACCAGAATATATTAAATTTTGCTTAAAACTATTGACTGGTTTAAAAAGTAGACCATAAAAGAGTAAGAAAGGCAGTAGTCCCAGCGAGGTAAAAAAATGAAACCCAAATATTTCACCGTGTATATATATGTAAGTAAAAGATTTTAGCTACCATTTTTAGCGACAACGATTTGTAGCTCTTTTTTAGCCCTTTTTTTAAAGGAATTTGGCTATCACTAAAAATGATTCGCGGCAACACTGATTAGAACCTTAATAAGAAAAAACTACATTCAGAACTTATCTTTTATGTAATGCCGAAGAAATTCAGCTGCGAGCATGCAGCCTGTTATACGAGTACATAGATAGATGACACCGTGGAGAGAATACAGAGGTGGCGCCGATGACGATACCGCTACTCGGCTCTCAGTGATTTTGACAGAATCAGCTGTTTTGGTGACGTCATAGTAGAGCAGACAGCAGTAGTGATGTGCTCAGTCAATACTTTCAAGTATTGATCGATATTCGGTAACGATTTAAAATGTATCCAATACTCTCGATACTCGGTACCAAAACATTTAGATTTCAAATAAAAGCGCACACAGGCCAAAGATATGGAAAAAAACGACTCAAGGGAGACTCGCCAATAGAGCTTTTAATACTGATTCAAATGAAAGATGTATATATGTCGGTTCCAGGCCATAACGCAGAGAAACTCTCACTTGTTTGAAGCATTTTTGTTCCAGCTGAATCGGACGATATCATTTTTGGAGGCCTAGGGGCAGATTCTATAACCAGTAAGCGACAATTTTCGAATCGGTATCGGGTTGTTGACGTATGATATGACATATTGTTACACCAACAAGTACGATATCGATCCGAAACTTGTCGCTAACTGGTTAGATCTCCCCCCTGAAAAGCTTCTTCATCCGTCAAAACATTTTTCTTGAACCTTGGGTCGACTAAGGTTAAAACTGATAAAATAGTATTTTTCTGTGGCGATAAGTTCAAGTGTTTTAGCCGATATCATATAAATTAGTAATGAAAGTTTTTTCTAAACCTGAAATGCATATAATGGCGAGGGTTTAATGTAAATAATCGGTATCGGATACCGAAAAGGAAGTATAGGGTACCGAAATCTTTTTTAAGTATTGGGTACCGAGTATTGGGGACAATTCAGCACATCACTAGTCGCCCTCATTCTCGCCGCTCTCAGTTGTCAACTCTACGATAACGTCACGCTAAAATTACTCTCACGAATTCTGCTGCAATCGGCGCAATCTTGTATTCTATCATTCTTGGATAGATGGTGCACGCCAAGGAGAGCGCGCGTTTTTAGCGCTTTCGCAGTTGTTTAAAATTTGATTAAAAGCGTAATTTTGAACTACCTGTTCTGAAATTTTTACAGGTTTTACTTAAGTATTTGATGAACAGTTTTAAAAAAAAATGTTAAAAAATCATTACTAAATTTGAAAAAAAAAATTTAATTTGTTATATTTTTTTAATATCCAATTATTTGTATTAAAAAATTATTGCATCGACTTCTCGTAATCCTCATATGAAAGCCAAGAAAAAGTCATAAATGGTACGATGATTAAGTTTTTTTATTAAAATACTTGTTTGCGCGGAAGCATATATTAAAAAGTCCTTTTTTGGCATGCTTAAAGTTCAAAAAATATATCCCGGAAACTGTGTGTGTCAAACGAAAATCAAAAAATACGAGTATCATAATTTTACCCAAAGAATGCCAAGAAAAGTAATTTGAGCGGAAAAAATGTTTAGTGTAAGTTTTGCATGGATTGACCCCTATATATCTGTGGTCATAAGCAATAACCGCCTAAGTGGAAACATTCGATAATCTTATTGATACATTCGATAAACAAATTGAGCTTTATTATATGCACAGCTATTGACTTTACAAAAGAAATAACCTTAACCCTTTCCCGTTAAATCCGTCCCTGATAGATATAAAAATTGTTCCTCTTAATTACAAGGTTCATAGAGCCTCATAATACCACAATTAAAAGAAAATTCAAAAGTTGTTTTGGGTAGCTATTATTGTGCAATATATTGTACAAAAGCCCGCAAAGGAGTAAAAGCACTCAAGAAAACTCAATAAATATTTCACCAAGTTTCGACGGAATAAAACTTGTATTTCATTGAAATTGAACTTATGTATGTACAAAATAATTGATTTTACTGAAGATATGTTGGAATGAATATTTTATATCTTTTTTAAATACATTTAGTAAGATTTGCATTAAAAAATTTTTAATTTTCTCCATGAGAAGAGAATTAAATAAAGACATTTTGAAAAATTTGCTGATACAATTACAATACAAACAAGTAAAAAAGTCTAAGTTCGGGCGGAGCCGAACATTAAATACCCGGCGCAAGTATTAAATATATGTTTTTCACCTTTCCGAAAGCTACCGCTACATGGTAAACCGAGGTGTATCCATTTTGAGTAAATTAGCGTCCTTAAATTTCGAAATATTGAAGTTTCAAGCATATCTGAAATTTACTGTTATATGAAAAGCGGCCGTAATTTTAGTTCGATTTCAATAAGTTTCAACGTTTTGCTTCTATGTGGCAAGTACAATAACCACACCGAGTTTGGTACAAATTGGTATAACGGTTACCGAGATACATATATGTGATCATAAGTGGGCGGTGCCACGCCCATTTTTCAAAATTGTATCCTAAACGTATTTCTTGGTAACGAATTGTTGCAAGCATCAATTTTGAATAAATTAGCTTCAATAATTACTGATTTATCGAAGATTTCGTATTTCTCTAAATTACCGTTATATGGGATTATTGTCCTATTTTAAAAATTTTCGGCCATTTCGTATGTTATACCAAGGTTAACAACTGTGCCAAGTTTGGAAGAAATTGGTGCAGCGGTTACCAAGATATACACATGTAAACATAACTGGGCGTGGCTACGCCCATTTTCCAAAAATTTATAATATTCTTATTTTTCGTCTAAAACTTATTGTAAATATCAATTTTGCGTGAATAATCTTCAGTAGTTACTAAAATATCGCAGTATTCGTATTTCTGAAAATTACCGTTATATGGGCGTGGTTATTGTCCAATTTTTAAAATTTTCGGCCGTTTAGTATGCTGTATCAAGGCCAACAACTGTGCAAAGTTTGGAATAAATTGATACAGCGGTTACCAAGATATACACATGTAACCATAAGTGGGCGTGGCTACGCCCATTTTCAAAAAAATGTTAATATTCTTATATTTCGTCTAGAATTTATTATAAATATCAATTTTGAGTGAATTATCTTCAGTAGTTACGAAACTATCGCAGTTTTCGTATTGCTGGAAATTACCGTTATATGGGAAGTGGGCGTGGTTATTATCCGATTTTTAAAATTTTCGGCCATTTAGTATGCTGTATTAAGGCCAACAACTGTGCAAAGTTTGGAATAAATTGATGCAGCGGTTACCAATATATACACATGTAACCATAAGTGGGCGTGGCTACGCCCATTTTCAAAAAAATGTTAATATTCTTATTTTTCGTCTAAAATTTATTATAAATATCAATTTTGAGTGAATTATCTTCAGTAGTTACTAAAATATCGCAGTTTTTGTATATCTGAAAATTACCGTTATATGGGAGGTAGGCGTGGTTATTGTCCGATTTTGCCCATTTTCAATACCGTCCGTCCTACGCCAGAAAGAAGTGCACATACCAAGTTTCGTTAAGATATCTCAATTTTTACTCGAGTTATCGTGTGCACAGACGGACAGACGGACGGACGGACGGACGGACGGACGGACGGACGGACGGACGGACAGACAGTCACCGCTTAATCGATTTCTCTTTTCATTCTGATCATTTATGTATACATTTGTCTATATCTATCTCGATTCGTTTTGCCTGTTACAAACAACCGTTATGTGAACAAAGTTATAATACCCTTGTGCACAAGTGCGCTCGGGTATAAAAACAAATGACCCGTTATAATAAACCTTTCCGGTTTTTCTGCCTTTTAGTAGATCAAAAAATCAAAAACCTACCCTTTACTGCAACAATAGCACACAAGCTCTTCAAAACCACGGCAAAAACTACCCTAATTGCCTGTTCAACTGCAACCTTTGCGGACCTTTGTACAATATATTGTTCAAGACACTTACAACCTTTCAGTGTAAATTTACAATATATTGTACTTTTTTTTGGCCACTCGGGAAACATATTTTAAATCACGATAGTTTATTTTTAGCATTTTTATATGATGAAATGCTTTTTATATTTCCATACTATGTGCTTTTGTTAGCGATTTTACTTGACTTTCACGCATTTTTTTGAAGCCAGTTCTGTTGCCAAAAAAAAAAATAAGCTACTAATGAAGGAAAGCGAGGGATAAATAAAGAAGTAAGGAGTGGTTAAATGAAAAAACGCAAAGATTTTTTGTATGAAAAATGAGCAGGAAAAAAGTTACTCATACGCCACGTACACCTAAGTAACACGCTTTATTGCTCATATTTCATACAAAAAATCTTTGCACATTTTCATTTGACCTCTCATTGCTTCTTTATATATCCATCGCTTTTCTTCATTAGTAACTTGATTTTTTTGTAACAGAACAGGATTTAGCGCAAATGCAAAAAATCGGCACAGAACCTGTTAATTTTGAAATTTTTATTCTGTTAAAGTTTAATTTTTTTAATTTTTTAATAAAAAAATAAAAAAAAAACTGCACTGATCACACCTATCGGAAAGTGATGTATATATGGTTTATGGAGAATTTTATTAGCTTTGATTTGGCGTATCTCATTTTAAGATTGTTAAATTGGTTCGTAAGATATAAGTGATTAAGTAGAACCATTGTTTGTTTTAAGCTGGATAACGGTAAATTGCAAATATCTCGAGAACGTATCCATAGAAAAAAAATTACCTCGCACTTCGGAATCACCGAGCAATTCTGCATAGAAATTGGATAGTGGCGTCTGGAGAACAAAAACCCAACTATGATTTGTGATCCACTGTAATTAGAATACCTTTCGTGATATGCATATCTATTTAGTATCTATATAAAAAAGAATGATTAAAAAACGGTTTCTTAATAAAAAAACAATGTGTTATTAACCTTATTCGAGAATATTTAAATAGAGGAAAAAATTACGTTTCATTTGATATATAATTTTTATTACAAATTTCACAATCTATTGTGCGGGCGAAAATTTGGGATAAAAAATCGTGCGATTTTTCCGAATTTTCACTATATATTAAAATATTGTCTTATATTTAATAAAAAAAGCTACTTCATTATGAAGTGAAAATGATACTCATTTCGTAAAAGTCGGTTAAGTATTTTGGGAAATAAGTGCGTTTTAAATTTTGAATTTTCCACCTTTCCCTCCTCTACCGCCCATAATATTAACTTGCACAGGAAATATTTTATACCATTAAAATTAGGAAAAAAGGGCCAACCACACCCACTATTCTGTTTTTCCGGGGTGAGGTATTCTGCACTTATACCATGTGTAAAAAGTAATATCATAATAGTATACATTTTTACTATATCATGGTATTTACAAGCTAAGCTCCAAAAGCATTTCACTCCTTGCACTTGTAACGCAGCTAGATATGTCGGAAAAACATCGATGCATCGAAAATATCGATGTTTTGCTTCAATGCATCGTAAGTTTCCTACTCGATGTATAAATAGTCGATGTATCCATGCACCGAGTTAAATACGCACTGTGAATTTGCCCCTAAGTTGCCAAAAAGCACAGGGCGATTCATATTAGGCATAAACGTAGAGGAAACAAGTAAGAAAGTCTAAGTTCGGGCGGAACCGAACATTAAATACCCGGCGCACGTATTAAATATATGTTTTTCACCTTACCGAAAGCTACCGCTACATGGTAAGCCGGGGTGTATCCATTTTGAGTAAATTAGCGTCCTTAAATTTCGAAATATTGAAGTTTCAAGCATTTCTGAAATTTACTGTTATATGAAAAGCGGCGGTAATTTTAGTTCGATTTCAATAATTTTCAACGTTTTGCTTTTATGTGGCAAACACAATAACCAAACCGAGTTTGGTACAAATTGGTTGAACGGTTACCGAGATACATATATGTGATCATAAGTAGGCGGTGCCACGCCCATTTTTCAAAATTTTATCATAAACGTATTTCTTGGTAAAGAATTGTTGCAGGCATCAATTTTGAATAAATTAGCTTCAATAATTACTGATTTATCGAAGATTTCGTATTTCTCTAAATTACCGTTATATGGGATGTGGGCGTGGTTATTCTCGGATTTTAAAAATTTTCAGCCATTTCGTATGCTATACCAAGGTTAACAACTGTGCCAAGTTTGGAAGAAATTGGTGCAGCGGTTACCAAGATACACACATGTTACCATAAGTGGGCGTGGCTACGCCCATTTTCCAAAAATTTATAATATTCTTATTTTTCGTCTAAAACTTATTGCAAATATCAATTTTGAGTGAATAATCTTCAGTAGTTACTAAAATATCGCAGTTTTCGTATTTCTGAAAATTACCGTTATATGGGAGGTAGGCGTGGTTATTGTCCGATTTTGCCCATTTTCAATACCATCCGTCCTACGCCCGAAAGAAGTGCACATACCAAGTTTCGTTAAGATATCTCAATTTTTACTCGAGTTATCGTGTGCACAGACGGACGGACAGACAGACAGTCACCGCTTAATTGATTTCTCTTTTCATCCTGTTCATTTATGTATACATTTGTCTATATCTATCTCGATTCGTTGTGCCTGTTACAAACAACCGTTATGTGAACAAAGTTATAATACCCTTGTGCACAAGTGCGCTCGGGTATAAAAATTTCGGAGCAAAATTTAACTTGGTATCATGTTTCGATACGAGTACTTTTTCTTCGATGCCTACTCAGTACTTGGTTCAAAAGTATCGATGCCAAAATTACTTGGTATCGAACGAAAAGTATCGAGTATGTACTTGAAATAATTCGGAACGTTTCATCCCTATATATTAATGAGAACATTTTTCTGAACTTTTTTGAGACTATGAAAATGGTTCATTTTTTTTAAAAGGTTAAAATAGCATACTTTTAAATAGAAAATTGGATGGGAAATGGCAGTTGTTTACGTTTTCATAAAAGTTGAATTACGACTTTGCATATTTTTAAACGTTGGCATATTTTAAATAGTAACTTTTTAGAAAGCCTTTTACATAACAGTATACTTTTTTGTTTTCAGGCCATTTTTGTTTTTAAATTTAAAAAGCGGTTTTTCAATGCTCTGGATAATCTCAAGACAATTTCAAGAAATTTCGCTATATTCAATATATTTTTGATTTTCGTTAAATTTTCTTATAACTTTTATCGGTTTAATCAATGATTTAATTGAACATTAGAAACAAAAAACGAAAAAAGAAACATTTTTTTCTGTACAATCAGTGGTCAAAACATTTAATCAAAGCTGCCAATTATCACATTACATAAACATAAATGAATGGCGGTAGCCATTTAAACTAAAATTAAATTCAGAATCGAAACCGGTTGTTAGATATACATATAGACAAAATAAGTATACTTATTTTTCATTTTAAATTCAGGATTTATATGATTAGATAATGCAAAATGATTAGCGCTTAATTAAAACTAAAATTAGGCGCACACAAGCGAACTCGTAAACTGTGGTCATTCTTTTACTCATTACTTTTCATGCCGTCGGCAAAATCTTCAACTACACCAGCGACGGCAAATTGCAGTTGTTGAGAAAAACGTTTAATTATCACCCCGCATATTTATGAGCATTTTTCCTGATACGAATGCATTCACTAATTCATACATATACGCTAACTGGCACACACACACATACACATACGTCCATATGTGTATATTAAAAACGTAGGAGTATACAAAATTTTCACTGCACTCATTACTCCACCCACTTTTGGATACACAAACTAACGGCACATAAATATCCTGCACGTCATATGCGGAGCGCGTCACTGACATTTTCTAAACACACTAAGCTCAACATTCAAGCTTTCCATACGTTAGGCAGCACCCATAAAAAAAAAACCAAAAAAAAACCCAAAGTTAGAAAATCGTTTTGGCAGAGAGCTAAAAGAGCGCATTGGAAGAAAGGATAAAAACGTAGTTTACACTCGTAGTAGACTGCATGCGTGTTAGGAGGCTCCTACATTCAAACGAGTAGGTAAATACACACTCATATCGAAATATGTATGCGGGTGTGTACGTTGAGTTAAGTCCTCATATCACATTAGGCGAGTCCTGGCGCTTACTGTCGCTGCATTGGGTCCCACATATATATATATATATATATACATGTTCATATCTGCATACATGCATACATATGTAGTACATATGTATAGTGTATTTTCCGACAGTTTTCGTAGCCAAGCCGCCGAGTTGGCAGCAGTTTGTGTGAGTTTGCTATTTGTTCATCACCTAACAAATAGCACTACAATTATCTTGACACTCATTTTCACAACATTTTCTCACATGTCTTCAAAAATTTCACAGTCACTTATGTTTTAGAAAAGAAATGCCAGACGCGCACCTTAACCGAACCAAATATGAACTGAAGTTCCTTGATGCGCCTTTCACCTTTCGCAGCAATGCACAAACAAAGTGCCTGCTGCTGCCGCTATGTTGACTCCGCCGCCGGTATTGTTAATTTCTTGAATTTTCACTTTTCATAGCCTAGCGCCCAGCAAGTCAAGGCGCGTCACCTACTGACCGTCGTCCACCAACTGATTTGTCCACTCATTGCCCGCCTGCTTAGTTTCTCTGCCGGCCGTTTAATTTGGATAGTGTCCTGTATTTTTTTTTTTCTTCTTGCCCTCGCACTAAAACGGAATGTTATGCTGCGCTTGCACCA
>NW_023458562.1:23901428-23904810 GCF_013731165.1 Rhagoletis pomonella
TCACAGGTATTTAAAATGTCGGGTCTGCTCGCTTGACGGAAAGCAGCTAAAAAATTAGCGCAAGAGACAAGCAGATGCAAGTACGGCTTACATTAGATGTACATTAGATTGGGTCACGAAAAAAAGTTGGAAATTACCCCTCTAGTTTGGAAGCTTACTTTAAGAGGGTTTAAGGACCCTTGAGGAGTCCTAAAAATGTCGAAAATCCAAATTTCTTGCTATCATTGACGTAGAATGCGTCGTACGTTTCGGTATGGATGCCATGCTTATTGTGGTAATACTTAGAGCCTCACTAAAACACTTAGAGAACGTGAAGTAATGAAACAAATAGATTTATTTTTGTGAGTGATCATTACGGTTTCTGTTGCAGAAATGGCGCGAAATATTGGCCTATTTTGGGGTAAGTTTTGAGTCTTTAACTCTTTGTCTACCGGTCAACTCCAATGGACCCGAATTAAATTTTATTGGAACTACTTTACTTTGCTTATTTTCATGAAGTCTATACTTTTTTGATAACGTAAATTTCTATTTTAATAATTGTTATTGCTGTAGTGAATCTAGCGGGAAGTACCAGCCCGGGTCCGTTGGATCCACATTATTACTTACATAGGGGTCCAATGGACCCGAACGATGGATAATGTTAGTTTTTTCCGCGGCATACAAAAGGCTAAAGTGCTCTGAGAGGCGGCCGCTGTGGTGTAGTAGTTAGCAGTGTGTACTACCATTCCGCAGGGCCTGTGTTCGAGCCCAGTTTTCAACCAACATAAAAAATAAAACATAAAAAGTTGTTTCTAATCCGAGCTTATTCTGCTATTAAAACCAGCTTCTCACAAAAATATAATCGCCGTTCGGAGTCCCCTTTGTGTGACAACAACAAGGCGTACGCCACAAATCGGAGGAGAAGCTCAAGCTCAAACAAACACTGACATTATCTATCTATTATTATTATTATATTTTTTACGGAATTTGAGTTCTTTATAGTAACTATAAGAAATATTCTTATGTACAAGTTTAATATAAATCGCTTTAATGTAAACAAATTAGTGAAAAATTTTGGGTAAATTTTTTATTAACGAAAGTGATCAGTAATCGCTCGAATCACATTTTTTTTGCTTTCTTTAGTCAAAAAATTAAGCCATTTTCTTTCGTTTAGGACATGGAAGGTATTGGTTGAAGTCTCCTAAGTTTATCTGACTAAAATATATGGGTATAAATAATTTTCATATATTTCATAATAACCTCACGAAAGCAGTGGGGATATTGATTGTCGCTACAGTGTAAAATGTAAGCGACATTTTGTCAACATTTTCATTTTGATACATAAATACAGCAAGATGTTCTAGGAGTATTTCTGGATCAAAAACATAATTTCTTTCTCGTGACCTTGAGAATTGCAAATACCTCGTCGAGAGAGTACGACAGTCGCAACATTTTCCACGTCACCTTCCATATCAGTTTTGCAGCCCTTTGCTGGGCTTAGGATTCGGCTATGCTAGCAGTCAACATCAAGGTAGTCAACATTGTAGTATCTCTTCTGGAAAGGTATTTGCGGCATACGTGTAGCAATGGAAATACATTTACGTCCAGCAGACGGATTCTAACATTTGCTGCCTCTAATTTTGATCGCCAAAAATCTCCAAAGGAAGAGCAAGTGCGCCTAACAGCACCCAACATCTAGTTACATGCCTCTCATACTGCCTGGTTTGGCTGATTACACATTGAATCTGTTACTTTCTCATGTTGTATACTTTCAGGCCCTAGTGCGTTTTGTTTAGAGAAGAAAATTTAGCGAAGCAATTGTCAGAATTCCACTGGAGAGCTTTGCTTCTATCAAGCATATAGCGCTCGTTCTTCAAAGTTGATTAAGAGTCTGCTCTACCATACTAAAGATACAAAGTTGAGGTCTAATATATAGATGTAAATCATTTGGATTCCTCTAGCTGTCAAACTAAACGTCTTACTGAAGAACTATTTTCATTGACAGAACTTTGTTAAGGCTTTGGAGCTCATTTATTCAACTTGAGACTTCCACAAAAGTTTACTAGCTAGTAGTGTTCTTTAAATATATGTACATACGTTGGTAACATTTCAATGCTTAGTGTAGAAATATCACTAGCTAGCACGACTTTATTCAAACTAATAATGTCGATTGATGCTACTTTGGAGTAATCAGTATCGATACTTCCAAAAAATCAGGTACTGTCAATTCTTTTGAGAATCGAGTTCTGAGTACTTTTGGTATCGATACTGCCCAACACTATTAGCTAGGATCAGATTTAAATACTTTACTTCGGAAGAAATCTGAACTGCGATTCCTTTAAGTGTAGGGGAAAACGCCGTCCAAACTTTTCCTTTTAGTGAATAGCATAACGGTAATTTTGGTTGAGTTAGCGGAAAATTACTTCTAACTACATCAAGAGCCAATCACATTCAGAGTTCTTTATACTTTCTTGAAAAGAACTGAGAGAGTAGGCACATTTTATGCATAGACCTCGGCCTAGTTATTTGAACCGGAGGGGAATAATTGACAAGGCCTCAGAGCAAAGGAGAAAGCACGTCTTAGGGAGGAAAGCTGCTATGAATTCCACGCACAATATGTTAGCCTCCTTCTGTCTGAATCCTGATAACCCTATCGCAGGTAGTATTACCAAAGAAGCTCTCAATGCCGACAAAATTACGAAAAACCAACTCTTTCTTAGTAAGGACATTTCTAATTCTGACAACCATTTTATGCAGAGCTGTCTCACAAGATTGGTCTGAAGATTTTAGGGCTATTGTAGTTGTCCCTACCAACCTTTTCTCTGCAGGCCAACGCTTTCGATGTGAGTCTAAGAAAATCTTGTTGAAAATGGACAGCAAATGTTTATAAAATTAAAGGTGCGCATAGCCAAGGAGCCATGACCAAATACTAAGTGTTACAACAACTTGCCAGCCAGTAGCAACGAAAAACAATACCACGCGAGGATAAAAGAAGTTTTCGCAACTGTTGAAGCTTTAGCTGCCATTGCAGAGTAACAAGTGGCCGAAGATTTTAACGGGGATGCTATGCCGCCGCTCGGACTTACTGCCCAACAATGAACCAACCAACCAACCGAACATTTTGCTGTAATGGAACAGATTGTCGGCAAAAACTGGACAGCTAGGCAGCGAAGAAGAAAGAAATCGACAAGAATAACAACGGAAGCAGCAGCAACAGCAACAGCAACAGTACCGGCAAAAATTGCAGTCAAAGAAACACTAATAAATGGTTGAAGTAATAGTAGTGGTGGCCATGGTGTTGGTGTAGTCAATAACAAAGCGCCTTGGCGAGGCGCTAAAGCAGCGAATCAGCTTGGTGGTGCAAGCGCAGCATAACATTCCGTTTTAGTGCGAGGGCAAGAAG
>NW_023458562.1:23904910-23908086 GCF_013731165.1 Rhagoletis pomonella
CTTCTTGCCCTCGCACTAAAACGGAATGTTATGCTGCGCTTGCACCAACAAGCTGATTCGCTGCTTTAGCGCCTCGCCAAGGCGCTTTGTTATTGACTACACCAACACCATGGCCACCACTACTATTACTTCAACCATTTATTAGTGTTTCTTTGACTGCAATTTTTGCCGGTACTGTTGCTGTTGCTGTTGCTGCTGCTTCCGTTGTTATTCTTGTCGATTTCTTTCTTCTTCGCTGCCTAGCTGTCCAGTTTTTGCCGACAATCTGTTCCATTACAGCAAAATGTTCGGTTGGTTGGTTGGTTCATTGTTGGGCAGTAAGTCCGAGTGGCGGCATAGCATCACCGTTAAAATCTTCGGCCACTTGTTACTCTGCAATGGCAGCTAAAGCTTCAACAGTTGCGAAAACTTCTTTTATCCTCGCGTGGTATTGTTTTTCGTTGCAACTGCCTGGCAAGTTGTTGTAACACTTAGTATTTGGTCATGGCTCCATGGCTATTCGCACCTTTAATTTTATAAACATTTGGGGTCCATTTTCAACAAGATTTTCTTAGACTCACATCGAAAGCGTTGGCCTGCAGAGAAAAGGTTGGTAGGGACAACTACAATAGCCCTAAAATCTTCAGACCAATCTTGTGAGACAGCTCTGTATAAAATAGTTGTCAGAATTAGAAATGTCCTTACTAAGAAAGAGTTGGTTTTTCGTAATTTTGTCGGCATTGAGAGCTTCTTTGGTAATACTATCTGCGATAGGGTTATCAGGATTCAGACAGAAGGAGGCTAACATATTGTGCGTGGAATTCATAGCGGCTTTCCTCCCTAAGATGTGCTTTCTCCTTTGCTCTGAGGCCTTGTCAATTATTCCCCTCCTTTCAGCAGTAACGGTTCAAATAACTAGGCGGAGGTCTATGCATAGAATGTGCCTACTCTCTCAGTTCTTTTCAAGAAAGTATAAAGAACTCTGAATGTGATTGGCACTTGATGTAGTTAGAAATGATTGTCCGCTAACTCAACCAAAATTACCGTTATGCTATTCACTAAAAGGAAAAGTTTGGACGGCGTTTTCCCCTACACTTAGAGAAATCGCAGTTCAGATTTCTTCCGAAGTGAAGTATTTAAATCTGATCCTAGCTAATAGTGTTGGGCAGTATCAAAAGGATTGACAGTACCTGATTTTTTGGAAGTATCGATACTGAGTACTCCAAAGTAGCATCAATCGACATTATTAGTTTGAATAAAGTCGTGCTAGCTAGTGATATTTCTACACTAAGCATTGAAATGTTACCAACGTATGTACATATATTTAAAGAACACTACTAGCCAGTAAACTTTTGTGGAAGTCTCAAGTTGAATAAATGAGCTCCAAAGCCTTAACAAAGTCCTGTCAATGAAAACAGTTCTTCAGTAAGACGTTTAGTTTGACAGCTAGAGAAATCCAAATGATTTACATCTATATATTAGACCTCAGCTTTGTATCTTTGGTATGATAGAGCAGACTCTTAATCAACTTTGAAGAACGAGCGCTATATGCTTGATAGAAGCAAAGCTCTCCAGTGGAATTCTGACAATCGCTTCGCTAAATTTTCTTCTCTGAACAAAACGCACTAGGGCCTGAAAGTATACAACATGAGAAAGTAACAGATTCAACGTGTAATCAGCCAAACCAGGCAGTATGAGAGGCATGTAACTAGATGTTGGGTGCTGTTAGGCGCACTTGCTCTTCCTTTGGAGATTTTTTGGCGATCAAAATTAGAGGCAGCAAATGTTAGAATCCGTCTGCTGGACGTAAATGTATTTCCATTGCTACACGTTTGTGTGCCGCAAATACCTTTCCAGAAGAGATACTACAATGTTGACTACCTTGATGTTGACTGCTAGCATAGCCCAATCCTAAGCCCAGCAGATGGCTACAAAACTGATACAGGGTCAGGATCTGGAGACTATACCGAAGGTGACGTGGAAAATATTCACGACTGTCGTACTCTCTCAGCGAGGTATTTGCAATTCTCAAGGTCACGAGAAAGAAATTATGTTTTTGATCCAGAAATACTCCTAGAACATCTTGCTGCATTTCTGTATCAAAAAGAAAATGTTGACAAAATTCTGCTTATATTTTACATTGTAGCGACAATCAATAGCCCCACTGCTTTTGTGAGGTTATTATGAAATGTATGGAAAATAAGTTATACCCATATATTTTAGTCAGATAATCATACTTAGGAGACTTCAACCAATACCTTCCATGTCCTAAACGAAAGGAAATAGCTAACCAAACTTTTTCACTAATTTCTTTACCTTAAATCGATCGATTTATATTAAACTTGTACATAAGAATATTTCTTATAGTTACTATAAAGCACTCAAATTCCGAAAAAAAAACATAATAATAATAGATTGGCACTCACACGATAATGTTAGTGTGTGTCCGAGCTTCTCCTCCGATTTGTGGCGTACGCCTTGTTGTTGTCACGCAAAGGGGAAGCACCTACAGTTTTACGTCGACTCCGAAAGGCAATTGTACTTTTATGAGAAGCTGTTTTTTCCTGGTGCCTCTCAGAGCACATTAGCCTTTTGCATACCGCGGAAAAAACTAGCATTATCTACCGCTCGGGTCCATTGAACGTCGGTCCAACGGACCCGGGCTGGTACTTCCCGCTAGATTCACAATAGCAATAACAATTATTAAAATAAAAATTTACGTTATTAAAAGTATAGACTTCATGAAAATAAGCAAAGTGGAGGAGCTACCGACCGGTAGACAAAGAGTTAAAGACTCAAAACTTACCCCAAAATAAGCCAATATTTCGCGCCATTTCTGCGACAGAAACCGTAATGATCACTCACAAAAATAAATCTATTTGTTTCATTACTTCACGTTCTCTTAGCGTTTTAGTGAGGCTCTAAGTATTACCACAATAAGCATACCGAAACGTACGACGCATTCTACGTCAATGATAGCAAGAAATTTGGATTTTCGACATTTTTAGGACTCCTCAAGGTCCCTTAAACCCTCTTAAAGTAAGCTTCCAAACTAGAGGGATAATTTCCAACTTTTTTTCGTGACCCAATCTAATGTACATCTAATGTAAGCCGTACTTGCATCTGCTTGTCTCTTGTGCTAATTTTTTTGCTGCTTTCCGTCAAGCGAGCAGACCCGACATTTTAAATACCTGTGA
>NW_023458562.1:23908186-23923886 GCF_013731165.1 Rhagoletis pomonella
GCTGCTTTCCGTCAAGCGAGCAGACCCGACATTTTAAATACCTGTGAAAGCGTTTTTCTTTAAACACTTCATAATTTTGGCGCATCAGTGGTATTTTTTTTTTTTTTTTTTTAACATCTACAGTTAAAAACAAATTTTCTTTGAAACCATACCCAAGGAAACCATATGTAATGCAAATTAGTAACATTTATACATGCATAGATACATACATACAAACGAACATAGGTTAAACTGGTTTGGATCATTATATTTAATTAAAGGTATTTTCATTGTAAGCCTTTTTTTCTCAAACTCTCGCTTATGAAGAATTGACAGTGAAGTCAGTGTACCTCGAAGAATCCTTTTGCCTTACCTCCCTTGAAAGCTCCTAAATGGGAGGGAACGAGGGAGCCGAATATGTAAGTCGCACTTTCAGCAACAACAAAAGCGTAGTCAAAGTAAAATAGTGAAAAAACGCATAATTAAAAGAGAACAGCGTCTTCTCGCAGGACATGCGCAGCACAACGGCAAAAAAGAAAAACACAAAGATGAACATTGGGGGGAAATCGAATTTCCAGCGAATTTTCACTTCCAGTTGCGAGGAAGATGTTGCACTAACTAAAGCAAAAAAGCAAATGAAAATAATTATGCGGGCAGCCGACGTGTATGTGCATAAATATGTATGTAGGTGCTAAGGGCACATTGGTCTCAACATTGTGTTGACGCGCACATCCTTTAGTGACGCGCTTAAGAGTTGGTTCAAGCGACAATGTTGGTGTGGTTGTTGTTATTATTTTGAGTTTTCTTTTGTCACAAGTGTGACCTCTGCAGTTAGTTCAAAGTGAAATGCAATCAGCAACAGTGAAAGGTATACAATTTCCTGCAATGCAAAGCTGCCAACTTCTTAGTTTCTTTTTCAGGGACTTATTTCCTTGTCAGACGAAGGGTATATGTAACTATGTGTAAAATTGTTTAGTGTATGTATGTATGTATGTTCACGCGCATGACTGCATGTGACACACGTTGCAAATGATGCAAATGAAAACTTCGTTGAATGCGTTTCTTCAACTGTGCACACCCTTCTGCGCTGCTCGCAAAAAAAAAACCAAATACGTATCTATAGTTTTTCAAACTAATTTGCATATTTTTCCAAATGCCACGCCACGTCGGAAGAAGCACACACACGCACACACAAACGCTGGATGCGCACACTACCGTCGCACTATCGATCAGCAGTGGCGGAATGAATATTTTTTTATGCGTATGTATGCTTGAGTGCTTGTACGTTCTCGATTTACATCCTGCCTTAACCCTCATCACCCTACAGATTTTTTTTCGTAAGAAATTTTTTTCACGCATTATTATTTCTTCAATGTGGCATGCAACGGCCGCTTAACGATCGCACATCGTACCCAAATTTGGTGGCACATTTTTTATGACATTCGTATGCATTGTTATATCCTTTTGCACTACTGATCCTGTACAAATATTGCCATGGCATTATTGTTGTTGCAAATAAAGGTGTAAAATGTGTAAGCGCATCCTTTATTTGCATTCTCTGCGCCGTTTTTGTCTCGCGCTGTTTGCTTTCGCTTAGATTTGCATATGAAATGCATTTACCGGCCCAGCTCTGCTAGCTCATTTGCATAATCAGGATACACATTTCTGTTCGAAATCGGAAGTGTTTGTTGGGTAAGGTTTTTTTTTTGTGAACTTGTGTGTATGCTTCATTAAAATAGCGAATGCTTTGATTGCTTTCAGCGTTAATTTATGCGCTTATGCATTAGGTTCGTTAAAATTATTTATTATTGAGAATTTAATGTATGTCACTTTACAACACATGGCTGAAGAGTTGAACAGTCTTGGAGCGATTTCATTTCATACTTTATTCAAACAAAATAAAATTCACATCAAAAACGAAGCAAAACTATATACGTCGGGTGCAGTGGGCTATAGTAGGGCATGGGCGTATCCAGCTGAAGTTGTTCTACCTAACTCAATTTCTACTCTTGTGTCCGCGTTCTCTACTCTGGGTAACGTGAGTAATCATGCATGAGATGTTGTAACTAAACCATGTGGTTAGTAAACTCTTCAATAGAGCCAAATGCAGCCGTCGTGAGGAGGATTGGGAAAATTATAGGGAAAGCTATAACGAGTAAAGAGTCAAATAAGGGCTCAAAAGAAAGGTTATTGGCAAAAGTTCTGTTGAACATTGGAGTCAACAAATGAAGCATCAAAATAGGAAGCATCAGGAGGCCAGATTGTTAATGAATCGACTCCATCCAGGAATCTGGTAACCTTGATGGACGCACACTTCCCATGGAGCACGGATATTTTAGGCATCTATCCCAGCCCGTTCCTAGGAAAGGTGTATTAAGGAGATAGTGGATAAGGAGAAGGTAACATGGGCTATCAACTTGTTTGATCCCAGCAAGACCACGGGACCCGATAAGGTAGAGTTGGCCATGTTACAACACTCATGTTAAGGTGTGCTACCCAACTAATGAGTGTACTTACCAGATGCCCGGCTTATATGGGTATGTACCCAAATATTTGATGGACGCCAGGGTGATGTTTATTCCAAAATCACTAAAACTAAACCACACAAATAAGCCTCTCATTGTTCATATTAAAAGCACTTAAAAGACTTATTGACCTATTCCTAAGGGAGGATACTCGCATCCACACAATGGACATAGTCCAGCATGCCCATCGTATGAACTGATCAGTCGATAGCGCTGGCCTCGGTACAATTGAAAAGTCACTGGAATACAGGGAATACATCCTAGCCAGCTTCTTAGATGTTGAGGTGGCTTTCAACAACGTTGAAAAGGAAGCAATTAGAAGGGCAGTATATAGTTGCGTGGATCGAATCGATGCAGAAAAGTAGCTATAGGCGCAGAGAGAGGAAAGAGCAAAGAATGGTCACAGTCATCTGACCTATGGAGCGCCGGTCTTGTGGAAAATTCTAGATAAAAGCAACAATACAAGAATACTTAATTGGAAGAGTATAGAGATTCAGAAGCCTCGGAATATCAGGCGCCGTGAGAAGTAGATAGCAGGCCAACCACGGACACGCAGCGGATTTAAATCTCCCAAACATTTTCTAGCCTGGAAATATTGGGAAGGTGGTCTCCTGTTGGGAAATGATGGTATTTCCATCTACACCGATGGCTCAAAGATGGGAAAAGAATTCAGTTCGGGTCTGTACCCAATAGACCTTGAAATAAGGCAATCATATCGCCTGCCTGATAACTGCAGCCGAAGGAGAACGTAGTCCAGCGCTACAGAAGTCATCTATGGCCTTATATTCGTGCAAGAGCGCCATTGGTAAGAGCTAGGGGTTGAGTAGAGCCCGAGTATACGCCGCAGCATCTACACAGCGGCGGTTAGACTGATTCTCCTTTATGGAATTATAGTATGGTGGCCGGCCTTAAGCAAGGCCTCAGATCCTAATCTACTCAGCAAAGTAGAGACGATTAGTGTGATCAGCATTAGCGAAGCAAACCGTACAACGCCAAATGATGCTTTAAATGTATTTTTTGATCTTCTGCCAGTAGACCCAATGGATCAGCAGATGGCATCACTTGCTGCACTCCTGTTAAGAGAGACAGGGCAATGGGAATAGGGATTGCTGGGCCACTGGTGCATACTGGAAAAATTTAGCTTTCGTTCCGGGCTATACAGACAGTTTGTTGAAACTCTGATTCCGGATAGAAACTTCGTTATGAAAATCCTAAGCAGGGAGAAATGGGCAAAAAACTACTATTTATACTCCACCCGGAAGTATAGTAATTTTCACAGATGGCTAAAAAATTAACATTGGATGGGGAGGGGGTTCTTCTCTCGCATCCCTGCTCTGATCCATTAATTTCGACTACCGGACTACCATAGTGTTTCAGCTGTGATGAAGACTATAAACGAACTTCGTGCTGATTTAAAAGGTAAAGAGGTGTTCATCTTTAGAGGCAGCCAGGCAGCAATTAAAGCTGTGAGTTCCATGACAATTAAATCAAAAATTTTGCCGGACTGCCGCCGATCTCTGCAAGAGATGGCTAAACAGAACAGTATAAACCTCCTTTGGGTTCCTGGTCATAGGGGCATAGAAGGTAACAATATGGCGGTTGAACTTGCGAGGGGGGGGGGGGGGGGGGAGTGAAAAACTCTTACGCGTGGTATCACAACGGGCCTACCTACCTACCTAGTAACTCTTCCACCTTAATAAGTAGCAGACTTTCGTAACATTTTTTTGCTTAACATGTTTGTGAAACATTCTAGAACTCTAAGTGCCATTTCGAAAAGACCCATTTTGGTAAGAGTAAATGGGTTAAAATTTTCCATGAAATTTTTTTTATAAACTCCAATATAGGTCTTCTAAGACAAAACTTATGGTTGAAGTCATTTTACGCATAAAATGGCATGTCTAAAAATGTAAAGTGTAATTGAGTTGGAGCAAAATCGTATGGAAACTTATGTTTAGATATAGTATGACAAGTTTTACATTCGTTGCGACTAGCCTAGCAGTATTCAAAAAGAATTAAACACAATTCAAAAGATCGTCCCTAGTAACAACTTAAACTAACGGTATGGAAAATGTTTTATATGACTAAATTTTCTGGCAAGAAATTTTTATAAAATTTTCCCACATTAAATGCCATTAGCCGGCTTTGCGATATTCTCATTGATTTCATTTTACTCAGTACAGTGCATTATTACAATTGCTTCCGACATTTACAACTCCAAAGGCAATGCCACCCATTATGAAAGCGAGTACCGATGCAAACCTGATGGCGAATTGCATGCAAATTTAGGTAGGCACACACCAGCTTACGAACTTAGTGCTCTCGTGCAAGTCACCTACTTCGACACAGCTCTTGACGTCTCCTACCTGCCGACCCAAATGATGAAGCAAATACTCAAATACAAATACGATGGTTATTTGCATATGTAGAAACGCCCATGTTGAGTGGATGATGTGTTGTTACTATTGCTTTTGTTATTGTTATAGCTGCAAAAAGGTGTGGTATATAAACATAAGAAAAACCAACAACCCAAGCGCCTTTACAATTGCAAGAAGAAAAAGCAAAAATAGCGAAAAAGAAAAACAATTAGACAAGCAGGAGCAGGGGATTTGCGTAGCTACGAGCGAAAAACTGCAAACAGAAATTAGTGAAAATAAAAAGAAAAGCAAGAGGTGCTGGGAAAAACTGCTCACCAAGAAGGGAAAATGAACGAACGGGCGAGAATACGTACAATGAACAAACAAATCATAAAATGCAAATGCAACACCTACACAACGCGACGGGTGTGCTTGGTAAGGCAAAGGGGTCAAAGAATGTGAATAGGAAAAAGCAGTATACATATACATACATAAATGGGTAAAAGGTGAGGGAACTCAAATGCTGGTTGTATAGAGAAAGGAATTAAACCGTAAAAATTACTGTATGTACATTTTTATGATTACTTTTACATAACTTAGGGATGGCTGCTCAAGATAGCGAGATAGTATCAAGCTTGCGACATCTAATTGATGTAACTTGAAAGGTAAATAATTTTAAGGTCGCATATACCCTACAAATTTTAGGATTAAACTGTGTGAATACATGCTCAAGTCCATTCGAAGAAGAGGAGGATGTTCTTGGAACAATCGCTCGAAAAGGTTTCTAGCTATGGATAACATTTTTGAGGGCTTCTTACAAAAGCTAATACAAACTAGTTAAGAAATTGCCCCGATGCTGTTATGCGGTTTACATATACTATCCAATGCTCGAACTTTTGTTCTGAAGATTTCGTCGAAAAGAAAACACGAAAGCACGTAAAATGTGCTCCGAAAGCCCCTTCGTTCTTGCTTGTGACTAATTTCAGTTCAGCGTAATTGATATTAGGCAAACATCCTGCCTGTTTTGATAATAGGTTTTCGACGACAACTTCCGTTGGTAGCGAATGGGAAAGTATAAAAAGCTAGTCTCTGGCTCGATTTCAATCTTAAGCGTTGGTTTCGTGGTAAATAATAAAGCTGCCAGCAACATCCGGAATAACTACCTCTAAGCATTAGCCTGCGTATACCGGAGTACCGTGGTTATTCCCAGTATGAATTAAGAGCTATATAAAAAGCTGCTCTCCTACAATGAAAGGTTCCATCAACATCTACACTGAACACCAGTCTTCGATTTAATATCTACAGTGCCACAATAGCTCGAATATACCAATTTATGGAAGAAGGGTTCTAAGCGATTGGTCTACGCGATGCGCAAAGAATGTAGTCTGGGTTCCCGGGCAAATAAACATTCCTGGAAACAACACTGGGAACGAGGTGGCACGGAAGTCTTTCAATACAGCCCCGAATTCTGTCCAGCAGACTCATAACTCAGATCTGTTTTTATTGAACCTGTCAACTACAGTTGGACCACGCGTCAATGAAAAGGCTCTGAGCCTTTAATTCTCCGTGATCGTCCCTCCATTAGGTCAGAGGTTGGTTATATCATCGGACACTTCATAATGGGAATACACGAAGAACGTAAAGGCACCCGCTCTAATGACTTTTACATTAGTTGCGGGAACGAGTTGGAGGCGAAGAACCTCAAGCACTTTATCTGCAACTGCCCTTGCTTGCCCTAAATAGCGCAACGTAACATCTCTTTTCCGATTGCCCAGTGAACTAAGAATCTTTGAGTATTCAGTGTGATATCGCAAAGGAACTTCTAGCTAAAATATGACTCTCTACATTCCCTATGCAGAGTGGCGGTCAACGTAACTTAAACTAAGCTATGGTGAATCCCAACCACGAAGTATTACCCGTAGAACAAAATAAGCTTTACACATTCTTAATTTTTTATTTTTTACAACATTCAATAATAATGGTAAATGGACTTTTTTGTATTATCTGCTCTTTCTTCGAAATTTTTATCTACTAGGCTATAATACCATATGAAATGCATTAACACCAGACATCGTATCAAAAAAAGTACTTTCAAAAGACAAGTTTTGAAATAAAGGACAAAATAGATTTTTAGAAAAAAAAGTCAAAGCACAGCATCAAGAGAAAAAGGACTGTCCTTTGAAATAAAATACGGATGGTCACGTAAATATAATTAACAGTCCAGTTCACCGGTGTATCAGCTTAGATCGAACACAAGTTATATGAAATATTTAAATATGTGCTTCTAACGAAAGGGTGTTAAGAAATCATTAGTTTGAACATTAAGAATATATTCTGAGGTTGCCACCTGTTCAAAGACCTGAATTAAAATTTTTTAATATGTTAAATGAGTTACTAAAATATGGGTATCAATCGAAATAGGTTTGAAAACGCTTTATTTGCGAACTATATTTAGGAGGGTTGCCACGTGTTTAAAAAATCAAATTCAATTTAATTCAACAGCTAATTGAAATATGTATCAGAGTCTTATACAAAAAATATGTAAGATGGTTTCAGTTTGAAAATACTTTTAAAGAGGGTTGCCACCTGTTTGAAAAGTTGAGGAAACTAAAACTACACACAAGTTATATGATATATTGAAATATGTGTTGAAACATACGAGTTTTATGTTAGGGTGGTTTTGATTAGGGTTGCCACCTATTCGAAAAGTCATGTCTACATACATACATATACATATCGCTGAGTTATTTTTTGTGTTGGTCATCCGATCTACACCCCTCTTTCGTATTTTGCCTGTAAGGTTTTGTTACCGGAAATTTTAATTACCAAAAAATTTTACCAGTTCTTGTCACCGCAATCCTAAAAACGTTGGTAATGCAGTTGAAACATTCAGCAATTTAGCTGTGATGATTTGAGGAAATTCTGGCATTGCATATTTCACGGGGCAATATTTTGTTACCAGCTTGGTAGTACACATACTCTTGGCGGTACATGACGCGCCGTGTTACGACAGAGGCAGTTTGTACTGGCTGTGTATCTAAGCAATTTTGTCTTTGAAAAACCAGACTGGTAGCCCAGTATGCTTAAGAGAAAATCTTATTATGCCAACTGGTTCATAAATGAGATGGTTTTCTCGTCCTTTTGGAGCAAACAAAAGGAAAACCAACGCATGAAAAGAAGCGAAAAGCTGAATAATTAAGGAGAAGAAAACCAAAAACAAATCGTGCAGCATGAGTAGGTACTCATAAACACAAAATGAAGTATTGGAAAATAAATATTAAATGAGCAAACTGATTAAAAAAGTATGTGAACTAGCAGAAAAGCTGTAGGAGAATGGGAGTTCATGAGCGCATTTGCAAGACCGTTTATGAGAGTGCACAAGTCTATAGTTGTAATTGGTAGGGAATTGAAGGCAAGATTTGTAGGGAGCAGTGGAAGTAATGTGAAAATGATTCGAAAGCAAGCACTTTCAAAGGCATACGCACACACATATGACAAGTACAAGATATGAGCATTTGCTGGAAATGAGAGCAAGCTTCTGAATGGAGAATATGTATTTGGGTGGATACGAGGAACTACGACTAAAGCTACAGAGACGAAATGAATAATTTGTACGTGCAGCCATGCAACTGTAGTGCATTAAGTATGCGATAGGTGTCTATACTATACATTAGGGTGGTCAAAAAAAAGTAAAGTTGGAGTTTTAATGCTCTCACCTCTTAGCATTGTTCTATGCCGAAAAAAATAACTATATCCCAGTTCTTAAATTTTAAAATCAGAAAATATTTAGAGGTCGCCCAAAGTGCTCAAAGTTATCCATGTATTTTATATGGGGAAAAACAGTTTTTCGTAGGAATGGTATACTATTCTTGAAAAATATTTTTCTATCGAAGAACTCAGTTTCTCTTCAGGAGACTGCCAGTAATAATACCGAGTTGTCATTTTAACCATTTCTTAATATAAACAATTATATATATATATAGGTTCCCCAAAAAACTCCCAAAAAGAAACTAAGGTATATTCGATATAGAACAATTTTAGGTGATAAAGACTTTACATTCGGACTTTACTTTTTTTAAATGCATTTTTGGACCACCCTGATATACATGTATATATAGTACACATATAAATATGTATATAGTTATATGGATGTATGTAACTTTGTAAGTATGTACATATGTATATGCACATAAATTTTTGGATGCCCTTGCCGCATGCAATCGACTTTACCATACAGGGTTAATGTACTGCATTCAACTGGCGTTAGCCAATATGGAAAAAGTATGTAAATGTATGAAGGATTGTATGTGCAAATGGTTGAATGCTACTGGTGCGAATATGATGCCCCAGTGTATGGCTTTAGAGCCGTCGAGGGGCTGGCTATGTGGGTGGCGCATGGCACCTGTAGTGATGGGCCATATGGATACGTCGATTTGGATATGATAAACATGCGAGTACATAAAATTATTTATATACAAATTCGAATATACACTGGTTGTTGCATGTGAACTACAACGAAAGAGCTGCCTGAGCTGTTGTCAACTGTACGCATCCATATGTTATCTACATACATGCATGGAAACGCAGAAGGATAAACCGTAAGCAGTGTAATAGAGAGGGTGTGAAATTAGGCCAGTTCACATATATATATGTGTATGCAGTAGTGAACTATGTAGGTATATAAATACAATAAAGAAGTATGTGAGAATTTCCACATTTTCCAATGGCGAAATTGCGAAATGCCAAATAATTGCTCACACACATGCACACACATATGAATTTATGTACAAAATTACGTTTATCCCTACCACAGTTGTTATACGTTATATGTTCATATATAATATATCCTGCGAATCCTCTGCACGTAGCACGGTGTATTGCGGGCGCTGTGAGCGGGCGCATATGTGTATGTTTACGCGCAATGGGGGTTGTTTTCGCATACGCGTTTTCCGCACATACCCACAATTTTTCACATTTTCCGATTTTTCCACGCTTTTTTCGTCCCTTCGACAGCCTGTATGGCTTCTGCTCACTCGCTCGTGCATTCGACGACACACATCCATACATATGTGCATACGTACATATGTATATGTAGATATCTTTTTTTGTGGTCGCGCTCTCTCTTTCATTCGCACTCTTTCGCATATGTGAATGCGCATATGCGATATGTTGTGTATTTTTCAGCGCAGGTTATATACAATTTTCCAACAACAAATACATATAACAACATCAACAGCAATGCGATAACGTACTCGCCGTACAACGTATGAACGAAATAGATAATAACTCGCTACGTCCGCACTCTCATATGCTGATAAACACATATATATGTATATGTACATATATACGTAGCGACTTGTCGCTGCAAACCCACCAGTCACCCAGCTAACGGTACATATGTATGCACACCTTCGAACATGAATAAATATGTATGCAGGTATGTAGAATTTATGCATACACACAGGTCCTCTATGCTCGCATACGAGCGCACATGTTTCTTTGCATATACATACATACATACATACATATAATGGCATTCGCATTCGTATTCGTGTATTACCGTTACCGCGCATGTAGAAAAGAGATAGCACCCACATTCGCTTATGTGTCCCTATTTGAGCGTTCACTCGCTGGTTCGTTCTTTTCCGTTAGTTTGCGAAAATCGACTCAGCAGTCAAGTCAAATGTGTGTACGTCCCTTGGCCCAGTGAGCTTGCTAGCGGCAGCGAAGCCCCCCATTCTCAACATATGCGAGTAACAGCGGGTAGAGAATTACAACATACGAGTATGTATGCTATACGATAATATACGAGTGCAAAGTAACATTCGTGCGATGCGCACGTTGACAGCGCAATAAGAGGACGACGACGTGGGTTAACTGCTGCGTTTAGGTCGCTGTTAGCAGCGCTGTCGCAGTTGACGGCAACATTGTCGTTGTTTACACCGTTCATTCGTTCGTTCACTCAAAAATGCCTCTTTTTCAGCTGGGTTGGTGGTGGAGGTGGGTTGAGGTATTAAGTTGGTTGACAATGTGGCGCTCTCCTCAATGATGTATCAGCCAAATGGGTTGTGTGTTTGTATTAGGGAGGGCTGTTGATGGATGGATTGTGCGTGGTGGTGTTGGGAGTTGTTGTGCTGCGGTCACATTAGCATAAATATTATGCGTACTCGGTATATGAAAAAAGATCGTTATGGTGTATTTATAAAAGATTTTCAAAGATGCGTGATAAAAGTTAAATCTTATAGCTAATCAGGCTCATTGGAATATATGTATGTAGGGATGTCTCACTATGGATAGCTGAACAATTTATTACTCACTGTTTTTCCTTTACGTATTATCTAAATGTTTCCAACCATACCTACGGTAACCATATATCGCTGAACGTTCTGAAGTTTAAGCAGGCATATATAATCCTTTAACTCTAGAGCATTTGCTACGTTTATTCAAATAAGAGCTTTCGGGATGTAGAACGTCAGCTCAGAAACACCTTCATCTTGAAAAGTCGGTTGATAAAAATATGTAGTTTAGAGAATTTTGGTGATCTTTTGTTTGTAGAAAGATAAAATAGTATGACACCTTCAACTTTTCCATTGATCATAAAGAGGTCATCAAATTACTACTAAAGGATTGGAATCGATTCTCATAGCCAGAATTTATACAATGCCTTTTTCTGCCTTAGGCCCATAGCACCTTTCCAGTACTTCTTATGTATCTTTACGTTTTCTTATTCCGAAGGCGATTGATCATTCTTTTCTCGCCAGGTTTTCTGAAAATTAGTTAGGATCAAACACATAACTCAATTTAATCATATTATCAATTAGTTTTAATTAGTTCAGAAGTTTATAAATTTCTTTTTGTGGAGCGAATAGTCTGAAGCATTAATGAAAATACTGTAAGGTAGAACCAAAGAGAGGCGCACTTAACATTTTTAGCGTTTTTTGCAAACAATATAATTTTAAAATTTTAACTCAAATTATCACACACATTCACATTTTCAACCTCAAGCGTCACCAATTTCGAACAACTTAGTTTTTTATTCCCAGTTTTAAAATACTGGCAGCCTTCAAGAAACTAAATCACGGCTAACGATTTGAGAGAACGGTTCTACCTCACAATGCTCTTATCATGGTCTGAAGACGAAATTTTCAGTTGAAAAATAGCCTACATGTGGATCCGCTCTTTAAAATGAGACTTCGCCAATCGATTATTCGGCTTTGCACGCGGCATGCTTTTGATTTTTATATTACTTTATATTATTATAGGTAAGGAAATGGGTTTCTCGGGCGAGATGAATCATTTGCTGTGCGTGTGGGTTGTCCTACTTTTTGCATATTAACTGTCCTTGTTTTGGAGATATGTATTTATAGGAATGAGGCCCTAAAAAAGCATAAAACTGTGCTTCAGCTACGACTAAATTTTCAGTACAAATTCAGTCTACGTTTAAGCTCACTTTTATGCATGAGGTCCATTGGTTCAGTTTTGAAATGGTACTTATTTTAGCTATTAGTCACAATGATTTGGAAAATGTTTATCACAAAACATTTCAAATTTATTGAGTGATGGGCTAATGGAAAGAAGCTTTTCATCTATAAAGAAGTTGATTTAGAAGGCCTAAAGGTATTCAAGAAAAACCTTTTAGGTAGTAGTTAGCATAGGTCGTAAGACTCTTTTGCGGATTCCGTAGAGCACACTTAAATTCCAATCGGCAGTCATGGAGAGCCGAAAATGAATAATTTCCGCGCCATTTTATTTTTGACTAGCATATTTGCTATTTGAGATAATTTCGCCCTTTGGCAATATGCATGTACTGGAAGGTTAGTGGACACTATATCCTTATCGACCATAAAGTAATGATGACGAAAAATTATACCGAAGATGTCAGAGCGCCGAAACCGGGTAATCTTGAAACCAAATTTGATATGAGATGACGGAAACTCGTTCCAAAATAATTCATACAACAACCCTGTCGAAACAAAAAAAAAAAACAAAAACAAACAAAACAAATCGAAATTATCAGGGATATCTTTGTAGAAAAGTGGGCCAGAAAAACGAACAAATCAAACAAGACACATCATAAGGCTTGGAGGTCGGCGTCGTTCTATTAATCCTTGTCCTAAGACGAGGCGTCATCACCAACGAGCTAGCTATCACTGTTGTTAACCACAAACGGTTTCATAAAAATTTGCGCAAACAGCACACGAAGGCCTTATATTAATAACTCTGTGATGACGCGGACTTCATTCCTTGCGAAACAGCCGAAGGTGCGGAAAAGCAATCTCCTGTACTGCTTACGAAACCAGGAAATCAATAAGATACTTTGTACCATATCATCGATTATAAATAAGCAATCCCCTTCTTTCATAACATAGCACGGAACTATCTTCGCTGCTGACCAAAAAGGGCGTCCGAGGTTTTAGTGCTCGTCCCAATATTATGGAATATAATTCACTATGGAGTGAGTCGCGGTTAAACTAACATCACATTGTGAGCCTGACCATCGCTCCGCAAAGGACGGAGGCAGAAAGAAAGCTGAAGATGGATTTAAAATTTTATCAAACCCAAGTATGTAGGGTCCCCCCGGCTTTCGGACACGGATCCTCTACGAGGTGTTGTATAGTATTCGGCGTTACAAGTAATTTGCTTAATAAAAACACTTCGACTGATGCGGCAACTGTAACCGCTGATATGAGAGGAAAGTTGGTCTATTCTCTTGACACAAACATTACCAAGTCATGTCAGTTTCTACTGACCATGGATGCTTTCGAAAATATTTACAAGCACATCGATTGGAACTTAAGGGACCGACATGCTATGTGAATTTTGTTCTTTACATATTGCTATATCAGATAACTGCAGCGCAGTTGCAAAGGACCCTGAAGACTATTTTCATGAGAACTTTGGGAAACAGTCTGCAGCATAATAGGTGAAATTCCCGATAATCTAAGGTAAGGCAGCCGTGAGAGCTTAAACAACTAGAGTAACTTCGTAAAGTAGAGGGACAATTGACGAAGTTTTTGATCGTGACTCAAATTGTCAAATGGCTGTAGTGCTAAATAAAAAAAGACTAAAAGGTATATGAAAATTGACATACAGGAAATAGGCCCAAGTGGGTTGAGCTTTTAACGACTGTATTTGGACAGATACTGACGTAAAGTTTTTCTTTTGAGACCAACAAAACCAACAAAACACCTGACGATAGTAGCCAGAAGGGAACCGTGTATGACAAATAAAGGTACATTTGGGTTAAAGTATTACATTGACGGATTTCGGGGCACATCTTGTCAAAACAGAGTAACATTTGTGGCCACGCAAATCTTATCAGCACTTAAAAAAAATTGCCATAATTTTGTAAATTATTAAAAAAAAATTAAAGATAGTTCAAACTGTAATAAAAATTATACAAATTAAAACTTCAAATTTAGAAAAATTCATAAAAATTTCTAACTTAATCAAAATTTTTACAAAAATTTCGAGTAGACAATTTAATAGCCCTTTTTAATTTTAGTACATAATTTAAATTTTCGGTTTTTTTTTGCCGACGGTCTTATATAGTTTTTTTTCAGAAAAATTTCAAACTTCTTAATCAAAATTTTTCAAAAATTTCGAATAGGCAGTTTAATAACCCATTTAATTTTAGTATAATAAAGTGCAAGTTTGAAGTGGCCCAAAATTTTCGTTTTTTTTTTTTTGCCGACGGTCTTGTATAGTTTTTTTCATGTAACGATCCTTTTTATATGGAAAAAAATGCTCAACATCCTATAAGAAATAAAAATTCAAAAATCAACCAGAATTTTGCATATCCGAAATTTTGATTAAAAAGTTTGACCAAAATTGATGAATTTTTCTAAAATTTGTACAAAGTTTGAACATTTTATATCTATAGGTTTTTTTACAGTGTAAACATATTGAAAAACAAAAATAATTTCATTAATTAATTATATTAATTACGCCTTATTTAAGTGGTGGACAGGTTTGCGTGGCTACAAGTTTACTTATTGGGTCGTGTACTCTATCGGTCAAACCAAAATACTACGATGGTAGAAAAAGTCTTCAAACTTCCTCCAGAGAGGGTGGATATCAGAAAAAAAATAATAATTTCTCTCTAACTATGCTTTATTTACTTCCATCGGAAATGCGTTTTGTTTTTTTTTTTTTAAATTTTTTCCAGGAATAAAGTGAAATCTTACCACACGATCTTCCTGTCTGTCAACCTGAAAAAACATCACATCCTAATAAAAAAAAATGTGTGCCCATAATTGAGAGGATAATCAAAGGGGAATATGCACACACATTCATACTACATGCAGATAGTATACATGTACATTTGTACAACTGACGATTCCATTCCGAAAAAACTCTCTCAGCAACAAGAACAAAAAAAACAACCAAGCTCAATAAACTACGCGAGTTCAGAATTTAACTTGCATGCATCCATACATATTCAAATGAGCAATATGAGTCGATGAAGGTGTAGAATAGAGCGTGTGACAAACGTGTGTAAGGACAACAGCCACCCCACTAATAATGTTTGTGTCAGTATATATGCATATAAATATATATGTATTTGCATGCGCATCGCATGGCCAAGTACTAGTTAGAGGGGGGGGGGAGACTTTAACGTCGCAGTAAGCGTCGACGTTGACTGAGCAACTATTTTATCTCTGCTTATCAAAGTTGTAATTTTATTTTTAGCTGCTGCAGTTATTTGGGGTTGATTTTTTACTTGACACTGCTTTCTATCCTTTATTGCGAAATGTGGAAGCTCATTTACATACATATGTAAATATGTATGTACATATGAGTGAATAGAATATATTCAAAGATAGAAAAATATGTACATAT
>NW_023458562.1:23923986-23936141 GCF_013731165.1 Rhagoletis pomonella
TGCGCCGTGTTTTGCTGTTGGCTTTGTTGACATATTCCTCGTATCGGGTTGCGTTGTGTCTTATGTGACGCTCTGTGTGGTGTGTTATCGACATTGTGGTGTGTTTGGTTTTGCGGTGTTGTTGTTGCTGGCGCTTATGTTGTGAATATCCTTTTTTTGAAAATTTCTCTCTGCGTTGTTGTTTACGAGTTCGTTAGACAAAAAGCAAAACATACGCCGCGCGTATATGAACATACATGTGTGTGCGAGTATGTTTGTATCCTTACAACACATGCGCGCTCGCTCGTCCATATCCGCGCAACACATGCCTTGCTGCCGCCACATATGCAACAATAACACAAACAGCCGACACAGCATGTGTATAACAACAAAACATTAAAGCAAGAAGGAGTAACAACAGCGCGCTCGTATGTGATGCGCGCTATGCCCGCAGCCACCCGCTTCGTGTTACACTCCACTATGGCAATCATATGAGCACACGTATGCTTGCGCCGGCCCCGCGCGCGCTTGTGAGAACGTGTGTCGTATGTGCTGTCGCCGTCGCCGTCGCCACTGTTGACGTCGCTGCCGCTGGCGCTCTGCTTGGAGTTATCCTGTGACGCTGTTGACTCCCTCTACTGTTGGCGCCACCACCGCCGCCGCCGCCGCCGCTGCTGCTGTTGCTGCCGCTTTGCTGTAGTCGTGTGTTACATTTGTGCATATTTTTTGGTAAATCACTCGAATTAGTCGTTTCGAAACAGTTGAACGGTTAGACACACGTCCACGCAAATAACTCTTTCACTTTGCTACATTTCGCCTTTAGCAAATGTTGTACGACGGCATCGTTATATGATACTGGCCGCATATATTGTGTGTAGGCACACACGCCCACACCCACTCATTCGCATACTGGGCGACGGTGTTTTTTAGAAGACGCGGCATTTGTCACATTTGCTTTTTCGCATTCTGTCAGTTTGGCAGTTTTTTCGGTCGTAAGATAGGCAACAATCGGCGATTGACAGTTGACAGTTGGAGTCCGGTTTGAAGTGCGACAAAATTGTTTGCGGGCGTTGCATGTCCGCGCGGCTAATGCAGAAGGTTTTTAACGCGAAACTCAACAGTGAAAGAAGTAAAATAAAATTTAGTCAATGATATATGGTTTTAAAAAAATTGTGTTTGAGAAATATTTCGAAAAACAATCTTAATAAATAATATATATATATTTTTTTTAGAAATGTGGATAAAAACAAGTACCGAAGGATTACACACGAAAGCCATTTATAAGATTAACAATACTCAGCATCGAAAATATCAAAATAAAATAACGTATAAATATGGAAGAATTACAAGATTTTTTTTATAATTTAAAGTAAAAATTAAGAAAAACGAATGCGAAATAAAATTAAATATCACTGTAAAAAAGTAACAAATACTTGATGTAAAAACAAAAAATATAAACAAAAAAGTGGATTAAAAACAGTCCCAAAAAATATGTAATATAAGCTATAAACTGTAACTACTCATTAAGGGCGGAGAGCCACGCACAATAGATCACCCTAGAGGTCACGGTGGCCCATAATAATAATAAATAATAATAATAATAATATAATAATAATAATAAATAATAATAATAATAATAATAATAATAATAATATAATAATAATAATAAATAATAATAGTAGTCATAATAATAATAGATAATAATATCAATAAAGGCCTAATTCACTAATTCACAATTAAATTTAACAAGACTTTAACTACTTGAAGGGGTTTAGCTACTAAAAGGGGTTTGCCAATTAAGTACTGTGTATGTATATGAAAATCGATAGATAAACTCTTGCCAAAGGTTAACTACGCGAATTCGGTCCTAAGTATAACTAACAATTAAAATTGCATTAAAAATTAAAATAAAGATGAAATTAAAATTAAATCAGAAATGAGGAAATTCAAATCTAAAAATTAAATAACATTTTAAATTAATTAAAAAATAATAATTAAATAGAAAAAAAAAGAAAATAAAATAGTTTTCACTCAAAAGAGCCCCATAACCCTAGAATCGCTTGCTAAACCGCAAAAATAGTTTGGGAAACCCCCTAAATTATATCATTTTTCCACTCATACCTTAGCAGCCATCATAGTCGAGTGGCAGAACCCAAGTTCGATAACTGGTGCAAGCAACATCCTCAAAGATTTTCTATTAGCGCTCGTCCCACAGCCATCAGTGGCCAACTTCGTGTGCATTTCTATGATGAAATCTTTTCTCAAAAGAACAAAAATAAACGAATTGATCAAACTTTTATTCACGTTATAGGGCTTTCCAAATTTTTTTCGCGTTAAATACAGAGTGTTCACGTTAAGCGGTGTTCATGTAAGGCAGTGTTCCCGTAAAAGTGAGTGCACTGAGAGAAGAGTTTAGTTTCGTCAACTAAATATTGTTACCTTAATTTACAAAGGCTCTAACCAAAAATTTTTTTATTCTACAGGAGACGCAAGAAACATTATAACAATAGTATCAAAAACAGAAAGTGCTTTTAAAAAGTGACATGTTTGGAATTAACACTTTAAAATTTTTATTGAAGGTGTTTTTTAATACATCCTACCAAAATCTGTAAAAACTCAGTTTCGACAAAAAGTATTCGTTAGGACCATTCTGAATTAAGGTAACGATATGTATCTCTCAACACATGATTTAGTTATAGTTACATTATTGGCCTATAATTACCAAATCATATGTTGCAAGAAATATATTTATCTGACTTTTTTTCTGAGCGTGTAACTCTAAAACATGGAAAAGTGCATTATCTACAAATCCGTGACATTTGAGTTTTGATTAAAAAAAGTGTCCCTCAAATATTTGGGGTATTCATAACGGTGTCGTAAGTGTCGTATTGTTGTATGTCGTAAACTTTAAACGCCTAAAAAGTATATTACGGGGGTTCGCAAAGTACCATCAAGGTCATACTATGAATTTTTGCAGTGTTAAAAAATAGTTGGTTGTCGTTTCAAGTTCTCTAAACATTAATTTAAGCTTTTAAAGCTCACGACATACAACAATACGACACTTACAACACCGTTGTGAATCCCTCCATTGTATATTTTTATTAAGCTTCTATTAAAAGGGCATTTTAAACTGCACCTGCAGCTAAATGTATTTATGTCAATATATGATTGATTATTGTTACATAAATAATTTGGTGAAAGTTACCAAATCATGTGCTGAGACATTGCGGACATTTTTCTGGGTTGGAAAAATTTGCTTTGGTAACCCATGTAAATATTGTTTTAAAGAGAAAATGGCCTAACTCGGGATTAGTTGTTCTGTTAAAATGCCACAGTTAAAATATAAGATGATAACAGTTTTCGTGGTTTGGACTTGGTTCAAAAACTATTGGTTAGATATTAGCCAAATTTCCTTGCATATCTGGTCTAATTATAGCTAGGCTACTAAAAAACTCGATATGTGGCGCTGGAGACGAGTTTTTATTAAGAAACGTATTTGTAAACCGATTTTGTAAAATTATAAAACCTATGTTATACTAAATATATTCAAATTGTCGAGTTAAACATGTTAAATGGACTTGAACCAGTTAAATAAACAAAACGTATTCATAAACAAGTGAAATCGTATGCAATTGTTGTTGGAAAGTTGAACCAGTTAAATCATTTAACTCGTTTGTAAACCAGTTCAGCGCAGATAGCCAAAAGCTTTCAAAAAAAATTTTATTCTCAAAAATATTTAAAATTATCAAAAAATATCAAAATTGTACGCCAAAAAAAGAGGCCAAGGCGATATCCAGTTATTTCCCATCACGCCTTATCGTACGCAGAGATAAATAGTGCATACGAACTAAACATTTTGAAGTCTCTAAGATAACCGTAAAATTGATTTTAAATATTTTTTCTTAATTTTATTTAAAATCAACCAATCGTCAAAATTAACTCCAAATGTTCAATATGAACAATTGTGTTTTACAAAAAGCTCTTTTTCATTTAACAAGTTAAATGAGGTCAATTTGAACGTAATATCACTTGCATGATGAAAACACATTTTCAAAAAATATAATCGCTAGGTGGCGCTGGAGTTGAATTATTTGTAAAGGTCATATTTAGGACCCGATTTTTAACATATTACTTACAGAATACGTTTGCGAATATCGACTGCCAGACCTAAAATGCCGAAGGGGTACAGATAAGAACAAATTGGGGGACTTGGGATATATGTAGCTGAGAAAGAAAATGGCGTATTTTTTGGGGACAAATAAAACTAAATGTATTCAACAAAAAATTAATTTGTTCGGTTATGGAACAATAAAGCTATTCATAAATAAAAATTCAATATAATTTAAACAAAACAAAGTTACACAGGCGATCAAAACTGATTGCATGGTGATTTAATTTTAAATATTTACAATGTTTTTTAAATAAATCTTTTGTAAAAAAATTAATTCAAACTTTAAAACTTAATACAAACTCTAGAAAACTGCAACAAATTTCCATCAAAATTTTGGAATTTTTATCTGAATTCTTGAATATGCAATTACATGGCTCATGAAATTTTAGTAAAATAGGTGCAAGTTTTACGCGACTAAAAATTGCGTAGATTTTTGATACTTTTTTGCTGATGGCCTTTTTCCATACAAGGATGAATTTAAAGAAAATGCGCAAGCCCGTTTGCAAAAAAAAAAAATAAATCAATGCTTGCTTTTATAAATTGCACTTCTTATATGAAAAACCACTGTTTACAACTTGCACTCATTTTACTAAAATTTCATAAGGCATGTAACTCCATATCCATCGATGCCGAATCGACAATTTCGTTATCATTTTGACCGTAATAACGATTTTTTATTTTAGTTTTTCTACTAAATTGCATATATATGTATGTAAAAAATTTGTTACAGGAAATCGTAATCCAAAATACAACCATGCATTTATTTAGTTTTGTTCTACAACCGTGCTTTTTATATATAAATTTTAAAATTTGTATATAAATTTTAAAATTTTAGTTTTAAATTTTTATATTAAATTTGTTCTAGAATTGTAAACAAATCGTTAATTTGCAGTGCTGGCACTGATTTGAAAGAAACAGAAAATTAGGAGAGGGAATGTGTTCAGTCAAAATTATCAATCAGTTAATAAATGCTAATGTAACAATAAAGGTATTCACATCCATTTTGGTAGTTTTAGTAAATTGCTGGTTGACACTAGGCATTTTTATCAACTGCCAACGTCCTTTTCAGTTTTCGTTAGTATGGTAAACTATGTTTATCAACAGAAAATTTAAGAAATTTTACTTACTCACATGCGTTATGCCTTTCGGCAGCGGGCGGATTTAAATTTGAAAAAATTTCGAACAGCGGATTGCAGTTTACCAACTACCAGAAAAATTATCAAGCTTCTTTCATGATAATTCGTTAGCCGGTACACCGATAATAAAATAATTTTACACAAAGAAAATACATAGACCTTCTAATACTCAATTTGTTCGAATAAATTTAAGTTAAAGGTATGCAATTTTGAGAAAACGCAATTGCTTAGTTTTTATGCATATGACTCATTGTATGTAATTCCTCTGTATGTATTTTTTATTTTGTTAAAAAAAAATACAATAAACAAAAATTCGGCGATTTTTTGGCCAAAATGACGATATTTTTAGGGCAAAGTCACGATTTTCCAGCGAAATGTTTCGGCAACGCTCTGCATATCCAAGAATTCAGATTCAAAAAGTTAAAAATTTTGGGGGGACCTATGCAATCTTCCGTAGCAAGTGGGACAAAATGTCAAAATGGGGGACAAGCATATTTTTGCATTTTTAGCCAAATTCATGAAAAACTAAAAACTAGGTAGTTTAGAATTAAAATTGTACTTAAAAAGCAAACAATATTAGTTGAAAATGCCCCAAAAGAGACTAAGTAAATCAGAAAGACTTATGGATGCTTTCCTTCTTATTTGTTTAAGAACTGCTACACCTGCTTTATGATATTCACCGCAACAGTTTGCACTGGCTTTCTTTGCATCAGAATTAGGTAAATCTTTTGCTTTTCTGGTACAAATGGAAATTCAGTTTTAAAGGCTATAGGAAAGTCAAACAAATCTTTACGTGTAAGGTGATTATCTCAGAAAAAAGTCGAAATTTTGTTTACTTTGTCGCAAAACAAAATAAATTAAAAGACTACTTTGCTGTGATAAATCTTTTATTGGGAATATGGGGACAATTATTAAAGAAAATTTAACAGGCCTTTTGAGCAAAAATTATTTCATTTAATCAAAAATAGTATCTCCATAGCTTGTGAAAGAATATCAAACAGGAATTTTTAAGTTAAAACATGACGCAATTGGTCCTTAGATGAACCCAATAATATTTTTTTTTGAAATTTACCAATAATCGCCGTAGATTTTTTATAAGACCCAATAGTTTAAGAAAATAGTTATAAAAAGTTTTTTCCTTTCCTGTAAAATTTTTAAAAATATTCTTAACAACTTTTCATTCTAAGCTAGCGATTTGCTTTTATATTACAACAATAAAAATTTCAACCCATACCTACGCTTTTAAATTTTTATAAATTTCTGTATTCTTTTGATTCTTAAAACTTATTAAATTGGTTCAACACGTTGCCCAAAATTTTATATTTTAAATTGGAATGGCGTCTAAACCTCGCCATTTTGGCTTTTATGTGAAGATTCTTATTCGTTTGAAATTTATTACTTGCGCAAAATCAATTAAATTTCGTGCCACTGTTTAAGCCAATGAATAACTGCATTCACGAAAACACCAGAAATGTTCAGTAAAGCAATTAAGTGGAAATGTTTGTAGTCCTGCATTACCTTAAACTCTTTAACGAACCACAGTTGAAGGAACCTAAATTAAAGTGCGTCTTGTCTCTTTATGAACATGAAAGGATGTTTGCTGGCATATACTCTACATACATACATACCCTGTAGGAAACGAACTAGTGCGGAACTGGTTCGGTTCTAGTGCGTTTGGAACCATGACTAGTACGCGTTAATTCTCTTTTGCATGCTAGCGACTGGCGAATTTAACATTGCGATGTCCTAGGAAGTGTCAATTGTCCCGCGTTGCATCCCTTTAGTTCTAGTTCTGAACCAGTTCTAAATTCGACAGATTCAATCTAGTTCGTTTTGCATTGCTTTTTCTATAGTTAAGAACCAGTTCCAAATTCGACAGATGAGATCTAGTTCGTCCTGCATCCCCTTTTATTTAGTTCCAAACAAGTTCCTAATTCGACAGATGATATCTAGTTCGATCTGCATCCATTTTTTATAGTTCCCAACCTGTTATAAATTCGTCACCTTGGATCTACATTTCTAATCATGCTTGTCGAAACATTTCCCTTTTATATTAAATACGATCGGTTGAAGGAAGGACAACACCATCACATTAGTAGTAGTAGTAGTAGTATTAAACTTAAGTAGTATGTAAAAAACAAAAGTGCGTTCTGCTTAAAAGTAAAAATGTTAGTTCACTTTGTCTTACTTGTCTAAATTTAAGCATATTGATTTTTAAGTAAATTCAGTTCCTTTTAAGCTATATATGAAGTACTTCGAAAGTTTTTGTCGTACTTAACTTAAATAAGATATACAGTCAGTCAATAAAGTTTAGGTACAGCGAAGATTTTACAATACCGGCAACTATTTTTTAAATATTTTATTTTTCCTAATTTTTTATAAAAATATGGTTAATTCTACACCAAAATCCCCAAAAATCAGAGTTCCAAACCTTATGCAAAATTAAAGAAAACTGCAAATTTCCATCCAAATATTGCAATTCACGCTCTTTAGAAAAAAGTTAAGTACGCAGTATTTTGGCCCATTCAATTTTAGTATAACAAAGTGCAAGTTTGAAGTAGCTAGCACTTACCATTGATATTTAACAATTTTTTTCTTTTTTGTTGTTTGGTAAGTCCTAGCTTCCTCATACTTGCACTTCATTGTACTAAAATTGAATGGGCTAAAAACGTGCAAACTCAACTTTTTTATAGATAGCGTAAATAGAAAAAAAGGAGCTCTGGTTGCTTGCATTTTTAAATAAATTTAGTGAGAAAGTGGTAATTATTTTGACACTTTTTCTTTAAATGCCTCTTTTTCTGCAACTGCATTGCCTTTCTCAATTGTCCGTCAGGATTTTGGCCTTTGTTCATGGAATCACTAAGTATAATGATTCTTAAAAACTATATCAGCGTGATTACAAACGTATCCTTTTGAGAGGTAGCCGCACCCTTATAAAGGGAATAAGGCCCAAACTTTTCAGGTCAAAATTTCAGTAGGTTGCGTCTGTATGGCCTTTTCAATTTTATAAATTGTGAAAAAATAAAACTCAAAATTAATGATAATCTTTGCGCGAAAAAATAAAATCATAAAATAGTCATTATTTGTAATCCCAAAAATAAAAATCAAATAATAATTATTTGCGTTTGAGCGAAAAAATAAAAATCAATAATAATTCATAAAATAATGATTAAATGCTGATTTAAATTATTTTACTCATAATGATTACCTTCCCTGCTTTTGAAATTTAAAATAAAATAGTTTAGTGAAAGTACCACATTTCACTGCTGCTGCGGAACTAGTTACTATCGGACTGGTTCGTTTTTGGCGAAAAAGAACTAGTACTGAACTAGAAATCTGGTTCACTAGTTCGTGTTTTCCCTACAGGGTACATACATATGTGATACATATGAGGATATGTGTACACAATTCCTATGTAGAAAATATGCATAGATGCTTATGCATATAAAAAAGATAAGTCACATAGAATCACCTGGAGAGCATGAAGCCCTTAGAAAATTACTCGAAATTCTGCGAAAAATATGTTGTGACTAAAATATTGTAGGCATAGTTTAGTTAAAATATTATTACCAGACTTCCACGAAGCGTAAACATATGTTGTCTGCTACTTTAGGACGAGGCTTCTACAAGTGCATGCGTGAAGGACAACGCTTAATTACCGATACGTATAATTAAAATAGAAAAACATTCACCGTTCTGACTTGAGAGTTGAGTAGGAGGACAAACAAGGCACACACATGATGACGGGCCACAAAGGCGCACATATAAAAATGCTTGAAAAGTGAAAAGGCCCGATGACAAAATGACTGTTGGCCTGTCAAAACGAATGAGTGTATGTAGTATGTTGACTGCAGTTGCTGCTGCTGCTGGTCAACGGTGGTGGCGAGTGTACAAATTACTGATGCCATTTTACCTGAAGTGTAATGATGACAGCAAATAACAACAACAAAACCCAAAGCATAAAATACATATTCATTTTAAAATTTATGTATGGCACCGCCTACAATGCACAAATATGCACTCATACTCATCGTTATACATGCATATGTACATACATATGTATTTACCTGCATAATCAATGAATTACCTGCTGAAATGCATCACTTCTGAGTCATCTCTCCGCTCTGCTTTCGCATTTTATGTTTTGCGTGTTTGTTTTTCATTGCTTTGTGGCTCCTTCCACATATATGTACATACATACGTATGTATGTAGGTATGCATGTTCCTCTGTCCATTCATCCGTGTGAGACTTCCTTTCAACCCTGCAGAAGAAACTCAAAATAGAGAATCAAATTTCTAAGTAGTACTTTATCGCCAAAAACGAAACAATCTGATGTTAACTAGATCCACACTAGTCCAAAAGTAGCGAAATGCGGTAATTTTACAAAACTAGTTTATTTTCCTTTTTAAAACTACACTAGGAGTGCCAGTTACTGTCGAAAATCGACCGTTTTTCTAGTTTTTTAAGACTTTTAGAGAGGTTTTCTAAATTAGCAAATTTAATTTGTATGGTGCAAAATTACTCACCGAAAAATGTCGTGCTTTGCAACTAACACGCCACATAAAATTTTTTATATCTTTGAAGGTCTTTGGCAGGGCTTGGAATTGACCGGATACATTCCAGTTTGCCGATAAATTTCGTTAATTTGAGGCATGTCGATAATTCAACAACTCGATTAAGCTCCAGAACTGTGCCTTCGAAGGCTCGATAAATTTCGATAACTTAAAAATGTATATATTTCGATATAAATCGATAACTACTCGATAAATTTTAGGTACCTACGTATATAAATTTCTATAATTCGGTTAATTTTGATAACACCGTATTTTTCGAAAGTTATTGATGAATTTCGATAACCAGTGATAACTCGATAAACTTAAATAACTATGAAATTTCGATAACTCCACATATTTTGAAATCCCCAAAAACTACGGTTCGATAAATCGACAAATTTCAGTAAATCAATAAATATTGATAGCTTGATAAATTTCATTAACTTGACAAATTTCGATAACCACATATATTTTTATAGCTCGGTAGCTTCGTGAATTTATACAACTAATTTCCTGTGTCAAGAAATTTCAAGATAACTCAATAAACATTGATCAACTTTAACAATTCGATACGTTGCGATAACTCAATAATCATTAATAGTTCGATCAATTTCGATAACCATAAACTTCGATGATTTGATAAATTTCGGTAACGTGATAACTTTCGATAACTAATTTTTCATGGCTGAGTTTGTTTCGATTCCTATTGAAAAACTATAATAAACTTTTCTTACCCTTTCTGTTATCTACTCTAATTCATATGTATTTCTCTTTGTTTTCATTTTCGCCTTCAACTTAAATTATGCCTTCACATTTTTGTCTTAAACGTTATCATTTATTTTTTCTAAATTATCTTTATTACTAAGATTAATCTCTAATTTCAATTAAAACCAAATGCAAGAAAAACTTCAAATTGAAAAAGAACTATATACAAATACGGAAATTTCATCTATAGAAAAAAAAATGGTTTTCCTTTTGAAATCGGTTCCGTAGAATCGCCAAACGTCCAGTAACAAAATTTATGTTAGCATATGAATATATAGATATCGCTAGCTTAGAGTGAAAAGTTAATAAGTCCACTTTTTCTAAGAACTTATATTTTGATGCAAGAAGTGAAAACAATTACAAATCGATTTCTAAAAGATCGAGCTTCCCCCATATTTCACTTCTAGCCATTTCCATTCAGTTAAATATCTATGAATACAAAAGCTTGCCACTAGAAATGTGGATCTAAGGTGAAGAATTTAAAACAAGTTCGGAACAATAGAAAAAGGGATGCAGAAGGAACTATATCGAATTTGGAACAGAACCAGTTCGGCAATAGTGCGTTTCCCTACTGGGAATCCACAAACATATGTGATTGTTTGTATGCGATTGCCATTCATCATTCATATTTGTTATGCCTGCTCATGCCTCAAGGATATTAGTACTAAATATTTACACACATATGTACATATGTATGTACGTGCCGTCTCTGTTCCTTCGAAATAATTGTTTGCATTTGTTTTCGACCGGCACTTGTCATAATTATCCAGCCGTCAGTGCCACTGACAGTGCAGCAACTCTGACCCATTCAGTGCCGAACTAACATCACATGTGTACACATACGTGCTCCCATATGGTTATTCCTAAAAAACTTTTTATTCCACAGTCTCAAAAAAAAAATTAAATATGAACAATGAAATGCGGTAAACAAAAACAGAGAACAAAATGTGATAACGAAAAAATAAACAATAAATTGTGCAATAAAATATAAGGATCGCAATAAGCGAACTGGAGTGCCGTACCAAACGACGCAAAAGTGAGACCAAAAAGGTACTAATATTTAGCGTTAAACAAAATAACAGCAAAAATTATTTGGAACTACATACAGGATATGCTAGTCGGATTGGCTGTCGAAAAGTGTGAGTGGTTTTAGCAAGAATTAAAGTGTATGTTTATTGTAAATGCCAGTGAGTTTTTATATTTTACTATACAAACATATATTGGCGTAATAAAAAAAATACTACTATCCTTTCGGCAAGCAAAGCTTCGGAAGTGTAAAAAAGTCCGTGATAGAGACAAAAATCAATTGGGGTATTCAGAACAGTATCGCAAGTGCCGTATTATTGTATGCCATAAAACTTTAAGCATCTAAAGATATATAAGGTGGATTCCCAAGGTACTATAAAAGACATATTATGCATTTTCAGTGTTTAAAAAATAGTTGGTTGTGGTGTCAAGTCCACTAAACATTTAGTTAAGCTTTCAAAGTTTACGACATACAACAATACGAAACTTACGACAACATAGTGAATACCCCAAATGAGATTTTG
>NW_023458562.1:23936151-23946749 GCF_013731165.1 Rhagoletis pomonella
GGTACAGAAAAGTAAATTCGGAATTTTAATGCGCTCACCCCTAGGATTGTTCTATACCGAAAAAAATATATCCCTATTTTTTTTAGGTGCTCAAGGTTTTCCATGAAAAAAAAAAACAACTTTTCGTAGAAATGGTATAGAATTCTTGAAAATCAATATTTTCAATCGGAAATCTCTGGTTCTCGTCAGGAGACTTCTAATACTAATATCTAATTCTTTATTTAACCAGTTTTTAATACTAAATATTTTTTATTAGTTCCCCCATTGCATTTTCTGGGGATTTTGGCGGACTTATAAAATATAGTTACTATGAAGAAATGGTTGAAGAAACAATTGCGTATTATTATTGGGAATCTCCTGAAGAGAAACATGGTTTTCATTTCATTTCATTTATTTCAAAAACATTAGTACAATAAGACTTAGTCTTTTTTTGTACAACAGGTTCATAGGAATCACTAATTACAAATAGAATACATACAACAATAGATGGAAAAAATTGGTTGCCAAGAATTGTATACCATTTCTACGAAAAGTTTTTTTTTCCCATATAAAATACATGGATAACTTTGAGCGCTTTGAACACTACCTAAATATAAAAATAGGGGTATATTTTCTCGGTATAGAACTATTATAATTCCAACTTTATTTTTTCACAGGAATTTTGGACCACCCTAATGTGCATACATAAATGCTATGTATATTGCATATCTACGTACATACTTGTGTTTTTTCATCCGAAAGCAATTTATCTATAACAATAACATACGGCCAGAGGTTTCTGTTATAACTTTAGTATAAAACGGGGCTTAGGTTTTATTTGGATGGGATTTTGTTAACCCATTTACTGGTAACATTGGTCCAGACTCCATTGGGTGTGAAAATCTATTGAGCGGCGGAGTAGATTACCTTAGGCATTTCCTTGTCAGAACCTGTTTTGGCGCTGTTGAGAAAATCTCAGTTACGGAAATCTAACCACGCCCTAGACAGAATCAACACTTTGTCTGGAGAATTTCCGACCGACCGGTATATGACCACTCTAGCCTTACGCGCTCTTTCCTGAATATTTCTCATCCAGTGCGGGGTCCGAAGCACGGCATCCGTAATCGAATTAAACTAGAGTCGAAATTTCTTTTTAGATTACGACCGTCGATAACGTTCGGTATATGTGGTATTGGAGTGAAAAGAGCACTAATTTTATTTCATTCCGTTTGGGCAGACCTGTTATGCAGGATTATTCTCAGAAATTTCTGAAATCGCTTAGACTACTCGTACTATAGCCGATTAAAGAAGTCACACGAAACTAAAACACTTGGTCTAAAACCTTTTACATATTTAGTTCCGACCGGCGCTGAGAGGTTCTTCCCTGTCTGGACGGAGCTCAACGTCATTCTACTACATACAATATCTCCCTTAATGTGTTTTTTTTTTTAGAGAAGGAAGCATCGAAAGCCTAACCCCAAAAATCATAGTGTGAAACTTTAACTCACTAAACCTTCTGTCATCTATGTACCGATACCCCCGGTACCACCGTTAGGTATTTCGTCGGGAGGCGGTGTGACTGCTCACATTCTTCCACCCACGGTTTGTCTAGGTTTTGTAATAAACCTACTCACCCCATTGACATTTTACAACTAAGAAGTTCGTTTCTAAGTCTAGTGATGTCGGGTGCAGCGATTTATTGCTGCTTATACGATTATTTGCGAGGTTCGCCCTCTTCGGGCCGTAACTTTTCAAGGAAAGCGAGCTTTAAGCTGGCCTGAACAAGTTATATGAAATGGCTTCTCATTATCTCGCCCGTCTTGCCTGCGCCTCACTTGCTCGCTGTTGCGGAATTGATGTATAACTAGGGCAAAAGTGACTTTAAGTTCGTGGAAATCTACTTTGCAGTGCTGTCTTTTGATCCATAAATCGATATTAGGGATGAGGCTATGTCCACCTGCCTTTTGTTGCGCTATCCTACCTCGCTTGCCATTCCAATATGTTTTTTTGTCTCAATAAAGAGGTGTGAATTTCCTGTTCCTCGTGCTTAGATTTTCTTTTTTAACCGCTTCCTGTGTCAAGAGGTCCAGTAGAAGCATACCAGAGATGACAAGTGCTGCGTCCTCTGTATGCAGATCATACTCTGAGTTCTGTTCATACCCTGCTGCATCGAAACAGATTGTACCTCCCTACAAGAGTATGGATCTAACTATTCCTTCTAGGACTTGCCTGGACTGCTGCTTCCGTTCCCTAATGTTTGCCATCAGTCTGAACAAAGATGAGGTCGCTCTCGCCGCCTTCTCCTTGACGTAGTGGAGATGATCTTGGAAGCATTTTATTTTTTTAATACACTGAAGTATTTTACGTAAGGCTTTGATGCGAATACACTTCCTTCGGCAGTTAGTGTTACACCTTCCACTTTTTTGCGGCTGCTTATAAGTACTGCTTCTGTTTTGTGCGTTGCAAGTGTGACGTTTGAGACATCGTCTGCAAATCCAACCAAGGTGGCGCCATCTGGGGTGGAGAGGCGTGGTACATAATGTACCACAGTAAAGGTACAAGCACCAATCTTTGTAGTACTACGGCCGTGAGGGCATAATATTTAGACCCATTGTCACTACTGTATCTGAGGGTGCGGTTACTGATGTAGCTTCTCTTCATGTGGTTTGAGCAGAGTGCACAAAGATTAAATCATCAGGATGTTTTAATCTCCAAAGGCTGTTATGTTTTCAACCGCACTCAGCTCGTCTCGTTCGAGAGCGAATCGTTCTGGGCTCGTATTTCATTAAAACACTGACATTAAGCAAGAATAGAATGCATGCTTACATGTATTAAATACGTCATTAAACGCTGACTATTTTGATGTTAAATCAAACTTTCACTTCTGAACACATTTTCAACCGTAAATTTGAAAGCACAGACAGGTGCACAAGAAATATGCAAACAAAGTTTTAACCCAAAGTAAATCATGAGAGCAGAACACATTTGCATGCATTTAACTTAAAACACCAACTAATTGCACATTGTTGCAGCCAAGCGCAAGGATGCGGTAATACTACTTCAGTGCGGTTTTTCGCAAAAAAAGAAAAAAAAAAACATAAAAATTAATGGCGTTACGCACACGCAACGTCACATAGGCGTCGCATTAGGATCTCAAAGGTGCAGTAACTGCGCTACTTAAAACGCCTTCTTTGCTATAGTTTTCTTTTTTTTTAAATACTGCTACTACTTATTTATTTACCCACATACGCATGCATACTATCTTTCATTTGTGTGTTTGTTTTGACTACCAATTTACTTCTTTCAACTAGTTTTTTACACTGTCTTCATTTGAGTCGGTTTGTGGCTGCGGCTTGATATACTCACTCCCGCTAGGAGCGAAGCGCATATATAGACAGGCAGGTAAAACAATTTTACACGCAGTTTATTTATTTTTTTTCAAGTTTTTTACTCTGCAGCGTTTGCGAAGTGGGCAAATAAAAATGTTTACCGCGACTTGGCAATAACATTACTTTAGCCAAAGTGAAGAAGCACTTTTTACGTTTTATTCTGCAGTTTCTTAAACCTTTTTTTTTGCGTTTTTATTCTCTACCCACAGCCCTTCTTTGCTTCAGCAGATATGTGTAAATGAGAATTTGTATTTAAAGCAACATTCAGCAGTTTACTCATCAACTGCGTGGAAGTTTTTTAATTTCAATCATATCCTCGCATATCCTGCTGCTTTGTGAGTGTGAACATATTTACTTACTTACATATATGTACACACATATGTATAGAGTCCTCCTTGTAGACGGTGCTCACGTAATATTGGCTTGAAATAAGTCATACACGCATGCATAGACACGTTGTTTCTAATTAATTCATACATACGAAGTAGTAAGATAAAAAACAAACACCTACATACTCTCTGCTCCGCAGGCAGCTCCAGCTATATATGTATGTATATCAGCATGTGTCTACCAATTTACAAAAAAAAAAAAAAACAAGATATAGCGCCCTCTAAACTTCTGAGTTTTGGTCTACCTTAACGAGCGTACTGGCATGTTTGCATAAAAAATCTGAAATCTAAAGAAAAATGCCGCATTAGTTGAGTTCTGTTCTGTGTACCGAAAAAGTCAAGAAAGACAAATAAAACGCATACATCAGCTATTATCACACATTAAATGTGTGTGCATGCGTGTTTATTCTTTTTCTTTTATACATACATGCATACCCGTATTTAGATATGTATGTCTATAGATGACAGTGGATGTGATTTTTTCCTACATATGTATGTATGTAAATCCACTCATTTGAAAACAAAAAACGTTACTCCGTAAAGACACAGTGTGCTTAACCATATCCTGAAGGATATGCACAGCGGCACGTATCTGAGATTGCAACTTTCGAATATACATACGTATGTTTTTCTTATTTTTCTTGGAGCGCTACAACTGGAAGCAGCAGGCTGTTATGTGAAAGTTAGTTTAAAAATATGACTGAAGTTTTATAGATAGTACATAAGCATAATTAGCTCGCAAGGTTAGGTTAGGTTGCGATGATCCTCCTCTGAGTGTTGAAGTGATTCCAACTCATGATCCTCCAGGTAACTGCGGTAGTAAGGATCAGGCAGTGATCTATCAGAATCTCCACTAGAACTGAGAGCGAGAGTGTGTTTTCTAGCATAAGCAGTACCTTTCATCCTCCCCGGTCTATAATCCAGATCCAAAGCCAAAAGGACCTTGCAATTACACATGGCTTGGTTTTCCGCCGACCTTCGGGGGCTGTCACGTGCCCGTCTGTTAAGAGTAAACCACAAATGATCAGTGGCGCTCTCACTTGCCGCTTGGCTATCAGAATATATGTATGCCTGCGTCTCACATTAACGTCACACTCTTGAACAGTATATCTCCTGCCTCGCACCAGCAGAAATTTCTGCCTAAAAAACACCACAGCGTCACTAAGCCTAAACTTGATGTTGATGGAGAGCTCACGGCACAAGACCCCACTATTAACTCATCCAGCAACCTTCGAGTCATCAGTGAAAAACTTCACTGCCCACCCCCCATCAGGCGTCCTCTAAGCCTGATTTCAGCCTTTGCAGCGGGAGTTTTAGCTACAATTTCAGTACGTTCATAAAGACGTTATGCGCCAGAGTGGGAGTAATCTAAAATACATTACTAATACCATTGAGATCAACCAGTTGTACGCACTTTAACTTCCTAATTAGTGAAGCTTTCTGCTGCGAATTCATCTAGGAAATAACTCCATAAAACACTCTTTTTCCAATGTTAGGTTTTCACGACAGCTTTCTATTTAGGATCAGGCCAATCTCGTTTATCCTTTCAGAAAGCTTTAATCGCGTTTCCACTCCGCAGGGTCTGGGTTCAAGCCCAAAAGTTTTTTCTTAACAGCGGTCGCCGCTCAGCATGAAAAACAGCTTCTGATTAAAATATAATCGCCGTTCGCAGTCGGCGTAAAACTGTAGATCCCTCTTTTTTGGCTGTCGTATGTTTGTACGCGCATCCCTCGAAAACTAATGTATGGAATTGAATGTAGTTTTCACCGGTGTATTGCTAGTGGTCAAACTTAAAACATAGAAAGCAAAAAAATTTGAATGTTGCTACCTGTTTGAAAATTGCAGTGTAAGTAAATTGATAGGATAAGGTAAATGTTCTAATACGGCTGTCCAAAGAAAGAGGTTTAAGAAGGCTTACAGACGAAAATATTTTTGTGGAAGGTTGCCATGTATTTGAAATTTTCAATTTAATTCATTTGATAAGATAAATTGAAAATTAGCAATATGGGTATCAAACAGATGAGGTTTAGCAAAGTTTGAAAAATGTTATTCAATTAAATCGTTAAAATAAAAGAAATAAATACTTTTTTAAATAAATTCGGGTATTAAACAATGCAAAAATTTATAAGGCGCAGTGAAGCACCCGGGGCATTTGCTAGTATTGTATAAAGCTGTTACTTTGAAGATTATTCTTTTTAGGCGATAGTCGTGTCTTCAATAAAACTATTGTCATGTCTTCAATAAAACTATTTTTGTAAACATGTTAGGGCTGTGCGATTAATTGATTACTCAAAATTTTAATTAATCATAAAGTAGATAACTCAATTATTCGATTAGTTGGAAATTATGATTACTCAAAAGTTCAGTTACTCGAGTAATCAAGATTTTTGATTAACCAAAAACAAAAATATTTGAGTAATTTGCTTTATGATTAATCAACATTTCGAGTAAAATGAGTAATCAACATTTCAACTCTTTACATATGTATAAAGTAGTTAAAGTTCCTTGATACTTTGAAAACAACGTTTCTGTTTTCAAAAATTAAAGCAAACAATTTTTTTCATATACAGAATGTAAAAAAGAACATAAGCATTTTCCAAAGCAAACTCTTTTAACGAGCAAAATTATTTTTTTTGAGTAATCATATTTCAAGTAACTCGATTAATCATCGTTTTGAGTAATCAAAATCTTGATTACTCGAGTAATTGATTAACCGAATAATTGATTAACCAACTTGCTCGAGTAATCGAATAATCGCACAGCCCTAAAACATGTCCATAAAAATGGGCAGAATTACTTAAAAAGTTCTTATGTTTCATCCGTTTACTGACTACTTTTTAATTATTTCTTTCCGCTAAAGTGATAGGCGGAAAGTAAATCTAGATAGGCCACCCGCACCCGTCAAAGCAAAAACAAGTTCTGAGACCTTTAGTAGTCTATGGTCTGTTGAGTCCGCTTTAATAAACCTAAAACATGAAAAGTGAATAACCTTTACAAAGAAATTACTTAAAGGCGGGACGGAAATTATTCAAAGACATTGTCGACATAAACTCTTTATTCTTTAAGGGAAAGATCTGCCGAGCAACCGGGAAAAACATTTCGATTCAAGCAAAATCATATTGATTCTGATCTCTCTAAGTTTTTAAGAAAATGAGGTATTGTTGGGGATAATGCGTTTTAGGAGACAATCCTTGTTTGGAAAAAAAGCAAGTAATGCTTTTGGAAGAGTTCAATAATTCGGTGTGGATTTAGAAAGCATTTCGGGATATCTAGCAACCCCCAAATCATTGTATATGTAAAAAAGTGTGGCAGAAACATGGCATAAGCCGATTTTTACTATCGTAGGTGTATTTCGTAGTCGACTTTATCTAACCAAATTATTTCACCTGCCTATTTTCTCCATTCTAGTATACTTTCTATGTATGCAAATGCCGAGTGCTGCAAAATTTCGGCTGTGACAGCCAAATGAAGACATTAAAATGATATATGCTGAAACTCATTAACATATTATCACACATAGCATATGTCATGAATATCTTAAGACGTGTGGAAAGCATGCATGCATATATACATATATACATATACATACGCACATCATTGTACAATCGTATCCTTAGGCAGCTGTGCCATTGTCTTGTAGCTTTTTGTTTGGGGCATGGGAAGGAGTTCCTAAAAAATCGTAAAGAAACCAGCAAGATAAGCTACCTGCACACTATATTTTCCGCGCTTTATTTAAAAAAACCAACAGCAACTCAAACTCTTGTTTATCTTTTGTCTCTATCTCGTTGCAGACACAACGACTGCTTCAAATTCAAACTCAGTCGACGAGCCGCTCAGCAGACCTGCGCCAGCGAAAATGGAAATAGCAAGTCAGCTGTAGAGTAAACAGCGACAACGCAAACAAAAAATACAAATCACTACAACCGGCAACAACAATCACAGCTCAAAAGAGGCTCCTTAAATTTTTCGCATCGTTCGGCAGTTACGTGTAGGTGTACCACGTGACGCTGCTACCACTCCTGCACCACCGCTTTCGAGACATTCGTCACAGCATTCGAGTATTTCACGTGTCAGAAAGCATAGATTTACCCGGCTGAATGTTAAAGGAACCGGTAGACGTTGTTAAAAGACGCAAATTGTCGTTGTCGCAGACGCACAGCATTGCGTCGACAGCCACGACAGCGTCTATGGACAGCACATCGATTGCCACCACGACGCCGCCAAATACACCGCCTACACCACCGCTCAACATGATAATGACCACAGCACGTAGTCATCAAAATATAAGCAACACCGGCAGCAGCAACAACAGCAGTAGCAGTAATAATGTCTGCGGTACGGGCAACACAACTTGTACACTGGTGGCCGCCAGTTCAGCGCCCACGCTCGCGACCACTACAATGGCTAGCTCACTGTTGAGCACCGGCAGCCAGCACACACCCTCATCGAATAGCGCTACAGCTGCCGCAGCCGTTGCTGCTGCAGTGGCTGCTGTTGCAGCCGCCAGTACCAACTCCGCAACACCCGCCAACGGCGTCACCAGTAGCGCCGTACAAGATCACTACAGCCTGCGTTGGAATAATCATCAAAATCATATATTGCGCGCTTTTGACGCACTCCTACAGACCAAAACTCTGGTAGATGTGACGCTGGTGTGCGCCGAGACAAGCATACACGCGCACAAAATGGTGCTCTCAGCGTGTTCGCCCTTCTTTCAGCGCGTGTTCGCCGAGACGCCGTGCAAGCATCCGGTTATTGTGCTCAAGGACTTTCAGGGTTGGGTGGTGCAAGCCATCGTAGATTTCATGTATCGTGGTGAGATCAGCGTACCGCAGGAGCGTCTTCAGACCCTCATTCAGGCGGGTGAATCTCTGCAGGTGCGCGGTTTGGTCGAGAGTTCAGTGCCAGAGCATACACCGACACCAGCCGCATCCCCGGATGGCTTCGGTATGATCGATACGTCGCTGATGTCGCCTGAGCTTGAGCGTTGTTCAAGCTTTGATGATGAGTCACCATCGATGGTTACGGCCGGCTCTAAGGTGATATTGCCATCGAGACTATTCGGTTCAACAGCACGGCGGGAGCGCGAGCGTGAACGCAAGCGGGAACGTGCACTCGAGCGTGAGCTAGAAAGAGAAATAGAAAGTGACCAAGACCTGCCGTTAGATACGAGCATCAACTCAGACATTTGTACTTCTCCCATGCCAAGACGTAAGCAAGCGCGTCCGCGTCGACGCTCTGGTGATCTACCACTCGAAATGCCAAGCAAACCAGCTACGCCTGCACCCGTGGAGGAACCACCGCAAGCTGAATCCCTGCCCCTGTCGCTGGATGAGCAATTGGAGAAGGCGCATGCGGAGCGCTTAGAAGCTTTAAAGACTGTGATTAAAACTGAGCTGACCGAGCCAATGGACGAAGACGAGGGTGCTCGTCGTGATGATAGCGGAAACGGCAATGACAGTCACCAAGATAACAATGAAACCCAAGATAAGCCCGCAAGCACGTTTCAATCAAGTGAAGAACCCCAGCATAATAATCCACGCACGGATGTGGCACTTTCACCAGAGCCACTGAATGCGCATAGTTCGATGGACATTGAAAATGAGGAACAGGAACAGGAAGATGAAAATGATAATGACAATGACAATGATATTGAGCAAGAAAACGATGATGAGCAAATACCAGATGCGGAAGATATCGAGGAACTTATCAACGCCACCAATGAATTGCGTCGCAAATCGATGTCGAATCTCTCGGATGGCCCAGAGGATCTCTGCACAACGAAGAAGGATAAAAACGATATGAATGGCAGTCACTCGGCTAATGAAGTTGACGCGATTCCTGCGAACAATAACAATAACAATAATAAATTAAACAACAACAATCGCATTGTATTGTCGCTAAAGGACATACGCCAATTAAATAAACCATCTTCTTCCTCCACCCCCAACTCATCGAATAACATGCACCCTTTTGCGACGGCCAGCCTCCGAGATCTGCGGCTAGATCGCGCCGTCAGCGCAGCAGCCGAGAATCAATGCAAAATGGATGCACTAGAGGCGCAGATGCACGCGGCTGCAGCAGCAGCAGCGGCGGCAGCAGCCAGTGGCGAGAATCCATTCCAACACATGGAACATCAGATGGATCTGTCTTTAGCGGCGGCCGCAGCAGCAGCCGCTGTTTCGCATCAACAGTCACGTGAACGTGATCAGGCAATGCAACGTGAACAACGTGAGTTCCAAGAACACCACAACGCCTATGCAAATAGCATACTGGGGCAAATGGGTATGCCCGGTATGTCACCGTTCGGGCCGCCAGGTGGGCCTGTGGGACCAGCACCTCATGAACGCCTCGAAGAGAGCATGAATCGATTGAGCAAGGAATTCGGGCCTAGCTCGCCTATGAGCCTGCCATCGCATTTCAATCCACCTGATGGGCCACCACATCCCCCTTCACCGCTGCAATTTCCGGGTATGTCATCTGCGTTGGCGCTCACGCCACCACACAGTGAGTAATTAGTTTAAGTGTTTAGAATATCATTAAACAATTAAGAGTCATATGTGGATGAAACGCGAGGAGATTGAGTATTCAAGAAAAGATATAAGGCAAACATGAATGGCTACATATCTATTGGGGTTATGGTAGCTAATAAACAATAAGTCGGTTTTTACGTATTTCACATCGGAGTATACACCATTTAAATCCCATTTAATGCATATCATTATTAAAGATCGAATTTGAGCCCAAGCCCGAAAATATTCATCATTATTTATTTCCCAAGAATCTATAGCGCTGATACTAAAATTAAACTGATCGCTAAAGGTGTTCTTACACGATATGT
>NW_023458562.1:23949749-23950945 GCF_013731165.1 Rhagoletis pomonella
TTTTTTCTACAAATCATTTGTCGCGGGCACGGTGTGTTTATCAATTTTCCTCACGTGATCACTAAACGATGGTAGTACTGAGCTATCCACATCTTCTATTGGCATCTCCTAGCCATATCTGGCCATCTCATCAGCCGACTTATTCCTTAAATATAGCTATGTCCCACGGCAAGAGTGGTTTTGATACGGCTCAGTGACGCTAGCGTGGTGCGGCATGAACATACAATTTCCGATTTCACTATTTTAGATCATATTACCTTCAGTGCCGCTTGACTATCGACACAGATAGTGGCTTTATCTTCTGGAAGTCTATTACTAAGTAAAAAGTAAAATCCGCCCTTTGTGTAGCGTACATCTCTACTTGGAAGACGGTGCAAACGTTCGATAGACGAAGGGGCCGGTTGATGCTCTGAGTCCTCTGAGTAGAGACTGGCTCCGGTCCCTTGTTCCATATGTTAACCATCAGTGTAGATGGATATACCTCCCTCTTCTACTGGCCGCCCTGCATCCCATTCTTCTCTGGTCGGGAACCTAATAGGTACCTTAGTATTGAAGTCCCAAACAGGCGCAATGTAATCAGTGTTGCCTTAAATGTCAGCCTTAATTACATTGAGCCGGCACTTTTTATTTCATTCAGTATTGTTGCATGCCCGAAATTGGCTGCCTTCCACGTATTGGCCTCTATGAGCCTGAGGGAGTTCTTTGCCCCCCCTACTATGGATGAAAATATGCATCGGTACCCTTCTTGAGGTATGCGACTTACTGCTGCCGATATGCCAAGGCATGCGAATCTCTGCAACTTGCCTATTGTTGCCTTTGTTTTGAGCCCTCCACAATACTAAGGACCCGCAGGTTGTAATTGGTCTAATGACTGTCGCGTACATCCCATAGGTAACGTACGGTGCTTCAAAAAGTCCTTACCATGTGTAGTATACTGCCAGAGATTCTTAGCTCTTTCCTCTCCATTTCTTTTCCAATTCAACTTAGAGTCCGAAGTATTTTGCCTGGGAGGAGAGATTCAAAGTTATTTTCCCTAATTTCGGTATACAAAACGTGGGTATTTTGTTTTCCCAGTAAACAGTACCAGTTCTGTCTTGGAGGCGGTAACCCCCCATCCATTCTGATTGGTCCAATTAGATATATCACCACTGTTTCGCTTATCGTTGACAAGAATTTTCAGATGATGAGTATCACCA
>NW_023458562.1:23951045-23952421 GCF_013731165.1 Rhagoletis pomonella
TTGCATGTGTACATGCCACTTTTTACATATGGAAATGCCAACATATCGTGTAAAGGCAAGTTAGATTTGGTTCTGTACAAAGCAGATGCACGTACATACGAAAAATAAATAATTCTATTTTCATCTGACGAAAGCATTATCGCTTTATAAGCGGAACATTTTCGATCAACACATGCACTATTCATGCATCATCGGATCAGCCAATAGAAACGCAAATATGTAGTGGGTCAGAAACTTTTACTAAATTTAAAAAACTCAGTTAAATTTCAAGCTTCTAAGATTATAGGGAGCTCATCTGTTCATAGTTTTCACAGATGCGTACATATATTCTAGTCAGAAATAATAAGTCTGTCGGAAAAAGTGTTTGAGCCTTCAGTTTTAGGAGACTCGAATGTCGAGTCGAGTCCACCGGTCGGTCCACCGAGTATAAAAGCGGTTGTTTCTCATAGTACTAAAAAGGTGAAAATTAGTTAAAAAAGGTAATATTTTAAAGCCAGAGAAAGTCACGAAACTTCACCTAAAACTCCGAGGCTAGAACAAAAATATGATTGTTAAATTTTGCACCACAAAAACAACTCACTTGGTTACACTGTTCAGTAGTGCTGGGTAACTCTCTTTAAAACGAGTGCGAGTCACTGAGCCAATCGCGAAAATTCGCTGTTGAAATGGGAAAAATGGAATGCAGTGGTTTGAGAAGTTACACCCTACAACAAAGGGTATTCTTAACATCGTGGTAATGGAGTAAGTGTGTCTAAAAGTCATTGGTGGCTAAGGAGGCATGGATAGATTTAGAAACAGCTGGTCAAGCACTTAGATTGGAGATGGTGCTTTATCGCGAATCTTTTAACGAATAAAGGCAGACTTAGCTGCAGAAGATTTTTATAATGGGAAGTAGTTTATATAATAAAAGGAAATGTGGGGGACCGGAATTGAACTACCGATTGAAAGAAATAGATTGGAACTGTAATACAAGTGGCCTTTTACCTTTTACCCTGACCCTAAGCCACCACATGGTTAACGTCTTTTGAAGTCTACACAGAGCTATAACCGCAACCTTTGAGGAATCTTGGGAAGGCAGATAAATAAACTATGTGATCTGCACACCGTCCGTAGTAACTAAGTACTTTCAAGTCATTACTATATGTACTAAACTAAATACTATCCCTAATGAAGTCGAGAAAATGTAATAGTTCCACCCCCAATACCCCGCCCAGACTGCTAAAGAAGCGTGAGCGGCAGCTTCTGCAGACATTACTTTTTGGTATTCGCCACCATTGATTCATTGGTGCTATAGTGCCCTGTGATGACGTCGGTAAGGACTCTTACTGCAGACCTACAGAACTTTAATACATCTCTCGTCTTTTTCCTAATAACCC
>NW_023458562.1:23952521-23957022 GCF_013731165.1 Rhagoletis pomonella
TGTTTCGCTTATCGTTGACAAGAATTTTCAGATGATGAGTATCACCAAATCGTCGTCTCCAAGTTTTAAAAACCTCCATAATTTCGTTCACTACCAAGAGATAGAGGAGAGGGGATAGTACGAGTCAATCCATGCAACCGTAGGACGCTGAATGCCGTGCTCAGAGAGTGCGTACTGAAAGCTCCTTCAGTATGTATTCAGAAGGGCAGCAAGGGTGTATTCCTTAAGATCTAGAGATGTTTCAATAGTGCCTACCACTTCGTAAAATGTGCTTTCAACAGATGTACCCTTGCGGTATGCGTGTTGATCTATGTCCATTGCGTGTATGCTAAACTTTCCCTAATATGCAGATTGATTAGTCTCTCTAGTGTTTTTGGTATAAACCATAAAAGACTTATCGGTCTGAAGTCTTTTGGGTGTGAATGATTTATAAATAACCTTCTATTTTCTCCATGCTTTCGGTATTATTGTTGGGGGATAGAGCACTGCGACCTTAAGAGCTATTGTGCCCTATGCTTTCGGTATACAAGCGTTAAAACTGCCGAATTGGAATTGGCGATGGAGTGGGATGCACCAAGTAGATTCTGCTTCGTTTGGGATGACAATAAATAGCCAATTCAGTTGATTTTGATGGATTCGACTTGAGGATGGTAGACTCCCTTAACCCTCAGATTCCCGATAACACTTTACATGGTCAAAGCGCTTTAATCTCCACTGATACTCTCCGTGTTAATTCCATTCCATTTCGGCATCAGTCTGATCTGATATGCTTCAGCCTATGGCACATAATCTTAACCTTTTCATCTTTTATTAAATAACTGGCAAAAAGCTAATTGCGACTTCTTGTTCATTAACAATTCTTGTACAACGCGAACTTAGTCCCAACCCCGGAGTAAATTTTTCCAATTAGATTTCCTCTCCCATTCTCCTTTCAAAACGGCTTCATATATTCGCTGACTGTTCCCTCAAACTTTACTTGCCTACTCTGCTTCGTCTACGAGCACTTTACCCCTCCAATATAGGCAAAGTCTTTAAAGTCGATTGACATAAACAAAGAACATCATATGCAACAAGTTACGCAAATGTTGATCCTTGCAGAAGTGCAATAAGAAGGAAAAGTACTCAAAAAGTACACATCAACTGTGTGAAAACAAGCGGAAATCCTTAATAATCAAATTCGCCGATGTGCGCTCGATGCATGCACACACATCAGTGGCGTTGACATCCCGTTTCCTTTTTCATTTCGCTGAACACATACTTTATGCTCCTAGCTGGTTGCGGTGCCAGCCATATTTTCCGCAACACATAACTTTCGCATAACCCGCATGCAAGCCGTGAACTCTCTCCTCCCGCGCTCGCGCCTTATGCGCTGCAGCGAAGACGAATGAAAAATTATTCAACATCCTGTTGCATGGACAACGCGGCACCTTCCTCGACGCCTTCGTCACTTCTTCATTTTCATTCGTACGCGCAACACACCATCGCTTCCTTTCAGCTAGGAGGCAAGCGCAGTCAATCTTCTCCAACTTTGTTTTGGTTTTATTTTTATTTTTTTCGTTTACATAACTGTTGCTGCAACATATTTGCTTTGACAGTACGTTTGACATTAGCGTCTGCATTTGAGTGCTTAACACACTTTCTGCCAACTTAGTCGATCTCTATGCGTGTACGAATGTATGAGTGTGCTTTGTGTGCCGCTCCAAGGATGCATGCTTGCATACAGGATACCATGCAGTTGGTGTGGTCGTTGGAGTTGCTGCACTGAAGTGACTTTTAATAGCTCACGGCTAAAATGGTATTTATATGTACGTTTGCTCTTTGCCATAATTTTCCTTTGATGATTGCCACATGTTGCATGCATCATATTGCTGCAGTGCCTTAGGGAGTGAAAGGACATTAATATGATTTCCTTTTAGCTTCTTCTAATGTGCCAATAAGCTTAAGAAGATGCGGTGTATTTATAATGAGCTTTGTGACATAAAATGCATGTAAATATGCATTCATGGGTGTGTGTGTGTGTGCGTGTGCGTGGGAGAATTGAATGCGCTCGAATCAAATTATTGGCAATTATGAACACTTCAATATCGTCAAAGTGTTGCAAATATAGTAGATATGATAATTTCATCAAGTAGAAGGAAGGAAGCCTGAAATGAATATCGGATGGTCGGCTATATTTCTTTTGTTTTCTTTATTCCCTAGTAGTGAGTGTCGTCGGCTTAGACTTGTATGCGCAGAGGAGGTGCATGCGTTGAGGACGTGCATGCGAAGATAAGTTCCCTGATACCTGTTGAGTCTGAACGAAGCACGAAGGTTCCTGTGTACACCTGGTCTCTCTCGACAGTTCTGCTTCTTCAATGCAGATGTTCGGCGGTCGACTTCAGCAAGGTTTTGCATTTTTAAGATACTAAGACTCGTCCTGGCAGCATCTTTGTAAACGTTGTAGAGACCCTCATTGAACGGGAAATCTAGGAACTGATCGATGGCCATTCTTCAGTCGTGCAGGTGGCATGCCCACGATAAACTGTTTCGGTAGCAGGTGCTCTTTCAACGCCAACGTCTGACTTTCTTCGTGACGGTAATGCACGTACAGAATGAGATGGCATAGAGCTGCGTTCTTGCCCTTTTTGAGCGATTCCTCTACTATATGTCATCACGCTGACGCTACATTGTTTACCACCGACCAACCGATCGTTTCTCTGCCGGCACTCCAGATGAAGCCGACTGGCGTCTTAAAGACTGAAAGCCATCAAACATTGGGTCACAGAAGTAGGACTGAGCATTAACGCAGAGAAGACTGACTCAGTACTATTCACTAGCAAATACAAGATCCCAGTTTGGGATAAACCTAAATTGGGGGAGACCACTCTTCAACCAAAGCCAAACACGAAGTACCTTGGAGTCGTGCTGGACAACAAACTTACGTAGAAACTTAATGTGGAAGAGCGGATTAGGAAGGCCTCGGCAGCACTGTTTACATGCAAGGGGATCTTGGGTTGCACTTGGGGACTTGGTCTGCTCTTTCGCATAAGATTTTCACGGCAATCGTTAAGCCAGTACTATTTTATGGGATATTGGTATTGTGAACAGCAACGGAAAAGAAGACATACTTTAAAAAACTGGAGAGATTTTACAGGCTCTCAATGAGCGGCATAACGGGCGCCTTGAGGAGAACACCGTCGGCGGCGCTCCACGCAATCTTACATATGCCACCAAGGGACTTAGCAGCCAATAACATAACTTTTGCAACTGCAGCGAGGCTTTTTGCTGCAGGGCAGCTTGGATTCAGAACGTATCGTCACAGTGGTATAGCGCGTATCCTTAACCGGGAGAATTGTGTACATGGTTCCGAGTCTGAGTTTCGAAAGGTTTCTAGAAGCTACAAGACAAACTGATAGTTGGCGTAAGGCCGTGGAGTGGAAAGGGAACGCTACGCACGTCTACACAGACGTTTATAAAATGGACAAAGGAGTAGGCGCTACAGTATAGAGCACAGAACCGGTAATTCATAGGTCCTTGAGGCTACCAGATCACTGCAGTATCTATCAAACCGAGGTCTTTGCAATAAAATCAGCGGCAGAAATACTACAAGAAACCCGGAAAGCGAGTAAATAAATATTTACATACATAGTCAGGAGGCCATTAAGGTTCTACTTTCATTAAAAACCAATTCGATCACCTTCGCGGACTTTAAGGAGGCTATAAGAAAGCTAACTGTGACTTAAACCGTCCACCTATATTGGGTCCCAGGACACAAGGGAACGGCAGGTAATGAGAGAACTGACGAGCTCTCTTTCAGAACATACGATAGGAAACTTACTGAAGACCAAAGTGTCTATGGAAAATCGCTAAAGGAACGACAGTGTTCTTCAACATTGCGTGAAAGCATTGATCCATAGGTTGTATGCGCATCTTGAAATGCTAAATGGACGTTATATATTATGTGAGACCTCTTATGGTAAGCCAGCATAGCCTAACCAAGCTCGTCTAAATTATTTAAGAAAACTTGATACGAGAAAAGGAAATATATGGTCAGGAACTTTTTTGACGCCTACTGGTAACCATCTACATATCTTCAAAATCTTTGGACAAACGTGAACTCGACAAATTCTTTTTAATTCAGCTTAGCCCACGCCAACCCTCGCTCTATGTCTGCCACCGTAGGAAGCTGTGGTGGGAATTTGAAATATGTTATGTTCCACACGTAATGGCATACAGTCTTTCTACTGTAAAATTAGTAAAGCGTTTCCGTTTACCTCTTCGTGACCTAAGACAATCTTTAAATTAGTCAATACATTCAATATTTGAGGTTGACAAAAAAAAACATGGTCACTTGTACCAACTGCCAAGTACACACATGTTCCAAAACAAAAGCCAGTATTCCCTATTGATTAAAGACATCAATTTGCATAAATATATGCATACATATGTATGTATGCGCTTGTACGTAAGTCCTCCCAAAACAAAGCTTTAGCAAATAATAAACGTGTCTTTAGGCACCGCA
>NW_023458562.1:23957122-23962474 GCF_013731165.1 Rhagoletis pomonella
TGCGGTGCCTAAAGACACGTTTATTATTTGCTAAAGCTTTGTTTTGGAAGGACTTACGTACAAGCGCATACATACATATGTATGCACATATTTATGCAAATTGATGTCTTTAATCAATAGGGAATACTGGCTTTTGTTTTGGAACATGTGTGTACTTGGCAGTTGGTACATGTAACCATATTTTTTTTGTCATTGTATCGACTTATTCAAAGATTGTCATAGGTCAGGAAATGGTAAGCGGAAACGATTTACTAATTTTACAGTGGAAAGACTGTATGTCATTATGTGTGGAATATTACATATTTCAAATTAAAATAAAAAGAACTTGTCGATGCAGCTTGTTGTCTCAGATCTGAGACTTCAGAAAACTCCGCAGGCAAACTTCTAGCGGAGTCACCTTGCGTAAGCTTCTTGGGTATTTCACGCTACCTCCGTGAGAGACAATCATGCCCAATAAACGTCACGCAAAATGTTAATCGTGGCATCCACTGCGTGTCCCGCAGAATTGTTCTGATTGAACCAAATGTCGTCCACATCCATGTAGTGCAATTGGGACAAAATAAATCAGCTACCAAATGTTGGAGAGTAGACTTTGTTACTCGTATAAAAGCTCTATCATTCGGACCTTATGATTAATCGTCTAGTGAGTTGGCATTATTGGCTTAATAATAAACAACAGGTCCTTTAATAATATACCGACAGGCCTATACCACTAAAAAATCAAGTTAAATTAGCAGAACTTGGAGTGTTATGGCTCGTAAAGTTTTGTTTCAGTAAGAAGTTCTTATGGAAACTGAAAACGATTTCACGTCTGTCCAAAGATTTTGAAGATATGTAGATGGTTATCAGAAGGCGTAAAAAAAGTTCCTGGCCATATATTTCCTTTTCTTATATCAAGTTTTCTTAAATAATTTAGACGTGCTTGGTCTACATATGCTTAAAAACATATTTCCCGTATTGAGCTGACCACTAGAGAATTTTTTGGTAGATACTAGAAACTAGTCACTCTTTATATTCTGAACGTACGACGATCTTCGATACGTGAGATGTAAGCCTTTCTTCACAGGATCGTTTTAATTACAAATGTAAGACTTTTTTAGATTTTTTTCATAGACACTTTGGTCTTTTGTCGATTGCAGCTTATAGCCTCTGCAGCTGTACCTTACCGAGTAACGCGAGCTTTGGATCCTCGGTTTCCTCATGATAGTTACATTTCCTACATTTTTTGCCTCTACTAGACCTAATTTAAGGGCATGTGCTCAGGAGTATCGAGTCTGTTCTTCTTGTTGATAATAGGAAATCAGTAAGTTTCCTATCGTATGAATTACAGACAATTTTCGTTTAGCCGTACATTAGTAGATCTTTTGATCTTTTGATTTCCGCAAGAGGAATCGGTATATTCGTCAATAGTGCGGCGTCTAAGAGAATGGTCTCCTTGCCTAGCTCGTCAGCTCTCTCATTACCTTACATACCCTTGTGTCCTGGGACCCAATATAGGTGTACGGTTTTAGACACAGTTAGCTTTATTATAGCCTCCTTAAAGTCCGCGAAGGTGATCGAATTTATTTTATATGAAAGTAGAATCTTAATGGCCGCCCGACTATCTATGTAAATCTTTATTTACTCGCTTGCCGGGTTAATTTCATGTAGTATTTCTGCCGCTTCCTTTATTGCAAAGATCTCGGCTTGATAGATACTGCGTTGATCTGGTAGCCTTAAGGACCTATGAATTACCGATTCTGCGCTCTATACTGTACCCCTACTCCTTTGTAAATTTTAGAACCGTCTGTGTAGACGTGCGTAGCGTTTCTTTTTCACTCCACCTCCTTACGCTAACTGTCAATTTCTATTGTAGCTTCTAGAAACCTTTCGATACTCAGACGCGGGACCACGTACACTATTCGCCTGGTTAAGTATGGCGCTATATCACTGTGACGATACGTTCTGAATCCAAGCTGCCCTGCAGCAAAAAGCCTCGCTGCAGTTGCAAACGTTATGTTATTGGCTGCTAAGTCCCCTGGTGGCATATGTAAGATTGCGTGGAGCGCCGCCGACGGTGTTCTCCTCAAGGCGCCCGTTATACCGCTCATTGAGAGCCTGTAAATTCTCTCCAGTTTTTTAAAGTATGTCTTCTTTTCCGTTGCTGTTCACAATACCAATATCCCATAAAATAGTACTGGCTTAACGATTGCCGTGAAAATCTTATGCGAAAGAGCAGACCAAGTCCCCAAGTGCAACCCAAGATCCTCTTGCATGTAAACAGTGCTGCCGAGGCCTTCCTAATCCGCTCTTCCACATTAAGTTTCTACGAAAGTTTGTTGTCCAGCACGATTCCAAGGTACTTCGTGTTTGGCTTTGGTTGAAGAGTGGTCTCCCCCAATTTAGGTTTATCCCAAACTGGGATCTTGTATTTGCTAGTGAATAGTACTAAGTCAATCTTCTCTGCGTTAATGCTCAGTCCTACTTCTGTGACCCAATGTTTGATGGCTTTCAGTCTTTAAGACGCCAGTCGGCATCATCTGGAGTGCCGGCAGAGAAACGATCGGTTGGTCGGTGGTACACAATGTAGCATCAGTGTGATGACATATAGTAGAGGAATCGCTCAAAAAGGGCAAGAACGCAGCTCTATGCCATCTCATTCTGTACCGTCACGAAGAAAGTCAGACGTTGGCGTTGAAAGAGCACTTGCTACCGAAACAGTTTATCGTGGGCATGCCACCTGCACGACTGAAGAATGGCCATCGATCAGTTCCTAGATTTCCCGTTCAATGAGGGTCTCTACAACGTTTACAAAGAGTCTTAGTATCTTAAAAAGGCAAAACCTTGCTGAAGTCGACCGCCGAACATCTGCATTGAAGAAGCAGAACTGTCGGGAGAGACCAGGTGTACACAGGACCCTATCAATGCTTCGTTCAGACTCAACAGGTATCACGGAACTTATCTTCGCATGCACGTCCTCAACGCATGCACCTCCTCTGCGCATACAAGTCTAAGCCGACGACACTCACACCGGAAGCACTATGGACGGTACCCATTGGCATCGCCTGCTTCCTCGGCCCCAGGCTCATCGACACAATGAATGAAGGATACACCATTTGACGAGATCTCCTGGGCGACTGAGCATTGCTGCTAAAATCACAATTACTTACTACTAGGGAATATAGAAAACAAAAGAAATATTGCAGACCATCCGATATTCATTTCAGGCTTCCTTCCTTCTACTTGATGAAATTATCATATCTACTATATTTGCAACACTTTGACGATATTGAAGTGTTCATAATTGCCAATAATTTGATTCGAGCGCATTCAATTCGCCCACGCACACGCACACACACACACCCATGAATGCATATTTACATGCATTTTATGTCACAAAGCTCATTATAAATACACCGCATCTTCTTAAGCTTATTGGCACATTAGAAGAAGCTAAAAGGAAATCATATTAATGTCCTTTCACTCCCTAAGGCACTGCAGCAATATGATGCATGCAACATGTGGCAATCATCAAAGGACAATTATGGCAAAGAGCAAACGTACATATAAATACCATTTTAGCCGTGAGCTATTAAAAGTCACTTCAGTGCAACAACTCCAACGACCACACCAACTGCATGGTATCCTGTATGCAAGCATGCATCCTTGGAGCGGCACACAAAGCACACTCATACATTCGTACACGCATAGAGATCGACTAAGTTGGCAGAAAGTGTGTTAAGCACTCAAATGCAGACGCTAATGTCAAACGTACTGTCAAAGCAAATATGTTGCAGCAACAGTTATGAAAACGAAAAAATAAAAATAAAACAAAAACAAAGTTGGAGAAGATTGACTGCGCTTGCCTCCTAGCTGGAAGGAAGCGATGGTGTGTTGCGCGTACGAATGAAAATGAAGAAGTGACGAAGGCGTCGAGGAAGGTGCCGCGTTGTCCATGCAACAGGATGTTGAATAATTTTTCATTCGTCTTCGCTGCAGCGCATAAGGCGCGAGCGCGGGAGGAAAGAGTTCACGGCTTGCATGCGGGTTATGCGAAAGTTATGTGTTGCGGAAAATATGGCTGGCACCGCAACCAGCTAGGAGCACAAAGTATGTGTTCAGCGAAATGAAAAAGGAAACGGGATGTCAACGTCACTGATGTGTGTGCATGCATCGAGCGCACATCGGCGAATTTGATTATTAAGGATTTCCGCTTGTTTTCACACAGTTGATGTGTACTTTTTGAGTACTTTTCCTTCTTATTGCACTTCTGCAAGGATCAACATTTGCGTAACTTGTTGCATATGAAGTTCTTTGTTTATGTCAATCGACTTTAAAGACTTTGCCTATATTGGAGGAGGTAAAGTGCTCGTAGACGAAGCAGAGTAGGCAAGTAGAGTTTGAGGGAACAGTCAGCGAATATATGAAGCCGTTTTGAAAGGAGAATGGGAGAGGAAATCTTATTGGAAAAATTTACTCCGGGGTTGGGACTAAGTTCGCGTTGTACAAGAATTGTTAATGAGCAAGAAGTCGCAATTAACTTTTTGCCAGCTATTTAATAAAAGGTGAAAAGGTTAAGATTATGTGCCATACGCTGAAGCAGATCAGATCAGACTGATGCCGAAATGGAATGGAATTAACACGGAGAGTATCAGTGGAGCTTAAAGCGCTTTGACCATGTAAAATGTTATCGGGAATCTGAGGGTTAAGGGAGTCTACCATCATCAAGTCGACTCCAATAAAATCAACTGAATTGGCTATTTACTGTCATCTCAAACGAAGCAGAATCTACTTGGTGCATCCCACTCCATCGCCAATTCCAATTCGGCAGTTTTAACGCTTGTATACCGAAAGCATAGGGCACAATAGATCTTAAGGTCGCAGTGCTCTATCCCCCAACAATAATACCGAAAGCATGGAGAGAATATAAGGTTATTTATAAATCATTCACACCCAAAAGACTTCAGACCGATAAGTCTTTTATGGTTCATACCAAAAACACTAGAGAGACTAATCGATCTGCATATTAGGGAAAGTTTAGCATACACGCAATGGACACAGATCAACACGTACATATACCGCAAGGGTAGATCTGTTGAAAGCACGTTTCACGAAGTGGTAGGCACTATTGAAACATCTCTAGATCTTAAGGAATACACCCTTGCTGCCCTTCTGAATACATACTGAAGGAGCTTTCACTACGCACTCTCTGAGCACGGCATTCCGCGCCCTACGGTTGCATGGATTGACTCATACTATCCCCTCTCCTCTATCTCTTGGTAGTGAACGAAATTATGGAGGTTTTAAAAACTTGGAGACGACGATCTGGTGATACTCATCATCTGAAAATTCTTGTCAACGATAAGCGAAACA
>NW_023458562.1:23962574-23970406 GCF_013731165.1 Rhagoletis pomonella
AAAAAAATTTTATGTAATTAACATTGCGATGGCCTAGGGTAGGGACAAGAAAACTTAATTTTGAGTCGTAGGTTACGTACCGGTATGAGGCTTTTCAAAAGTTTGCATTGCGAGTAAAAAACATTCAAACTTTAACATGGAAGATGTTACGCATACGCCATGTACGAGTATGATTAAATACGCCTATTTAGGACAGGGCGTATAAGTAACATTATTTCCTGCTCATATTTCATACAAAAAATTATTGCTCATTTTCATTTGACCGCTTAAAACATAATTATTTAAGCATCGATTTTCATCAGAAGTTGCTTGTCTTTTGGCAAAAGAACAGGCTTTAATACAAAGGGAAAATAGTTACAAGAGATTTGTAATTTTTTTTTTTTAATTTTACCTTGTTAAGGTTCGACTTTTTTCATAGAAATTAAAATATCTTAGGAAAATTACCTGATCTGGAAAATTGTATACAAATCCATAATCGACGACCCAATATTAAGTTAACGTATTTCGGCATTTTTTTTTTTTTTTTGTATTTTAAAAACTTGAGATTTTCCCTACCGTGTAGTTCATAGTTTTCGTAGACTCTAACAAACAGTTTATATTAATCAGTTCGTGATCCGTGAAGTTACATTTTACTAGAGGATATTAAAGGTTTAACCAATTTTCCACCACTTCATTAACTTCCATCGACACATTTCATTTCACTGTTTAGTTTTACCTAGGGGGCAATAGTGACCTGCAAAAAACGTGAGTGTGAATACAATTAATTAGCGGACAAACAAATGCGTAGTCCAACTGTCTGCCAGCGTTCATTTTAAGTGAACTTGTTACTTTAGCGGCTTTTGTAAGTATGTAAAACAAAAGTAAACAACAAAAACAAAAATGTATAGAAATGTTATAATAAAAGTTAATAAAATGGAATTTATCGATGTTATTTAATACGCAAGGCCATTGCAGAGCTCAAATTTCCAGATGCTTGTTGGGGCGTTGGAAAAATAATTATATATCTCAAACAAGGTGGGCAAGTTGTCTTGGAGATATTGGCACAGGCTATGCGGTAGCGACTTGCACACATTTCTTGACTGGTGGGTGCCCTTATCTGCGGATTGTCATGTAGGTTGTTTTAGTTGCGAATCAATTACATACATTTAGAGCGCTGAAGTACAAATAAATTCTTGATTTTTTACTTCTGCTTGTTTTTTTTTTTGGAAGTTACAGGCAAGCTGCAATGCAGTAAGAACAAATGTACTGTCAAAATGGAAAGACCCCAGATTCTGTCACACCAATATTCCAACCAACTACCCCGATACGTTTAGGTCCCCAGACTACACAACAAGACCGATGGAGCTCGAGAATAAGTTCTCCACTCGTATCCCTTCGAGGAAGTATTGAGAGGATGACTCGGTCTGGAGCCTCTTAAGATAGCTTCACAGCCATCTACACAGATGGCTCCAAACTAAATCTAAGAGTAGGGAGTGGGATACTCTCTATGGACCTCTCCTAGATCTCTGCTTTAGGCTACCAGACCACTGCAGTGTCTTCCAAGCAAAATTTGCGGCTATAAAAAAGGCTGCACTCTGGCTTGGCGAATCTTCTTTCTACCTTCCTTCAGTAAACCATATACTCGATAGCCTACCTCGGATATAACTGCGATAGCATGTGGGAAAGCCCTTACTAATTTAGCTTCAAAATCTACTACTCACATCGTGTGAGTACCAGGCCGCAGGGTCATTCAAGGTAACTGTGTGCTGCGGACGAGCTTGCGAGCTGCTCTCATGCAGCGGGCATACCCCTATCTACCTGCAAGACATGGCTCGGAACATACTTCGGTGGTAAGGCAAACAAAAGATGGTCGGAAGAACCCACGTGTGGGACGACTCGATAAATCTGGCCCATCTTCGACAAGAAAAGATCCGACGCACTCATTAGATTAGAACACCCTCTACTAAGGCTGGTGAACGGTATCATTGCAGGCCACTGCTTAATGGAAAGGCATGTTCGCAGAATGGGTCTGCCGGCTAATTACTTCTGCCGTGATTGCCGCGACGAGGACGAAATCGAGAGCGTGGGGCACTATCTCTGTCACCGGCCTTATGTGGGCAAGAGGACGCTCATTTCCCCACCACCGTTTTGCCTGTCTCGCCGATCTAATTGAAGCAGGCATTTACGAATGAGGAATTTAGGCAGCAGCTACAACCTAACCTACTTCTGGTTTTATTCAAAGATGGGTTGTGTTTCTTGAAAAACTAGTATTGGACACACAAAACAGGGCGTATGAGTAACATTTGTTAGACCGTTGATACAATGCATGCACCAGAAAATAATTACCAGCATTTTTGGACTTTTCAGCCGAGCAATAGCCTTCAGAGCAATATCGTATGAGACAACAAAGATGTCTTTTAAGAAATTATACAAAAAAAATCATTTAGCCAGTAATGAAAATCGCTGGTTTGTTCTGAAAAAAACTTCGTTAATACAGGTCATATCTCTGAGCTTCGGAACTTGTTCTTCGATTTGTGCTTAAGCCATGACATACCCCCACCAAATTGCAATTTTATACTCATTCTAGTTTTGACTAAAATTTTTACATATACACATATGTATGTACATATTTTCTACTAAAAATTTCATCACCATATTTACAGAGTCGTTTATTTTTTCGCATTAGAGCGTAGCGTAGCCAACACCAGTAGCTACCCAACCGATGGCTGATAGCCAAGTATAGCGCGATAAGAATACTAAATCCCAAATGCGCCTATTTCTGAAAAACCCACAACTACGCTGCCACACATCTAATAAATAACTAACGATCATGCATTTACATATACAAGTTTGATTACTACATACACTTGTTAGCTAGAAACCTAAGTATAGCGCCTGGAAAGTATTCAACTGTCGCGCATGCGCTGACGTTTTCTCTATCTCTCAGTCTCGTGTTGTTAGACAAACGAGTATTGGAGAGCTACAGAAGTTAAAAAAAAAATGTATGCGTAAATGCATGTAAATGTAGTACATACTTATGACAGCATGTTTCCACGCATTGAATTGTATAAATGCATATTTATGTAAATCGAGTTTGTCGCGCTTTCGCGTCGTGTGGTTTTTGAATGAATACATTTGTTCTACATAATATGCATTTTTATTTTGTGCTATTTGTGAAGAGAAGGTAATGTGGCGCTGTCTATGGAACTCCTCACACTATTGGAACAAACCTTTAAAATGTATAGGATTAGTGGAACGCTAAAACTTAGAGTACGCGACCTCTAGATATCTTTCTAACACACAACGTTGTTTTAATTATCATTGATTTATCATACATAGATATCTGTTTCTCTGAAAGTATATGCATACTGTATGTACATCATTCGAGAACCAATGTGATTGATATCTTAACAACATGATTTTTAAAACGAACTATATAAATAGACATTTAAAATAAAGTTCTACGCATATCAAAACACTGCTTAGCTGCTAGCTGAAAAAAAACGCTCGCCTCTCTTCAAAATTAACTGAATATTTACGTACTATTGAGTATCGTTTTGCGGTTTCTGCAGTTAACTTTATTTACTTAGTGGTACGATCGTTGTCTAAGGTTTACCACCCGTCTTGTGCGCAACAGCTCATGCATACTTAATTTATTGTTGTATTTCATACGAATACATATATTTGCATATGTACCAAAAGCCTTGCATACATGTAAGTTTTGTAGAAAATTTGTATGTATGCACATTAGAGCGCACCAGAAAAAACAAGTTCTCCTTACACCACTATGTTGCACATTTTTTTGCAAGGCAATTTCGAAAAAAATTGTTTTTTTTTTTTGGGGGCGAACGTAAGGGTCGCCTTTTTACAGTTTTCGTAATATCTTCGGCAGATGTTCTTTTGTTCAAAAGTTCATTGACCTCAAGTACCCCGTTTTTGTGCTTGCCCAATAGATTTCCGTTCCTGCAACCCTAACGTACCACCCTAGTGTCAGTAAATTGCAGCTCGCCAAAAATCATTAAACTTTTGCTGAGGAAATATTATATACTTATTGCAGTAGAACTCCTAAAAAAAATAGTATATGTTTCACCTAGGTTCGGGCAAAACAAAAATTTTTTCGGAGTTGCTTTTCAAAAATATTTTATGCTCAGTGGTATACGGTGATTTTTTTTTCGTTTGCTTGTAAGGTGGTACAGTCTAATGCACATATCTAATTGAAATGTACGTTAATAAATACATTGATTGCTTGCTTTTGGTAGTCCAGTCAACGTATTCGCATATTCTAAACGGATCCGAAAATATGTATATATATTTTTTTGACATCAACAATTTTTTCTTTGATTGCTTCTACGAGTATTAAAATGCTATGCTACATTCTTACATACAAACATTCATTTGTGTTCATATATGCATGTATGTATGTACATATATTAAATAAACAACGCTTACTATTCGTCAGTCAATTAGTCTTGCAGTCGTTCAGTCAGACAGACCGTTACTTGGTCGATGAATCTCTAGCACTTATTTTCGCCATTCGCCGATTACTCATACGCCTTGGTTAGCTCGTTGCCGATAAAATTTTGGTTTAAATTATGGCTGACAATCAGGTCGCGCTCAATTCGTGAGACCTTCATTTAGTCATTGTTAAACGTACGCGAGTAAGTATTTATGTATGTGTGAGTGCGTGCTTACAAAAAAAGAGAGAAATCTCGCACATTTCCAATCTAAGTATGTACATATATTCATTTTTTTCTTCTTAAGTATATCTTTATATTTTACTTGTATATTTGATTTGATGTCGCTGTGCTTTGTCATTCATCTTCACCGGCTCAGTTCTGTGCCGCCAGCTCGCTGACTGCGTCGTTTGGCCTTTTTGTTTTGAAATACACGTCCGAATCGTTGTCGCAAATTTTCGGCGGGGGTTTTCCTTTGTTGCAGAGTACTTAAGTTAATTTTTTGCGTCGCAAATCAAGAAATTTCAATTAAAAAAATTTTACGAAACCCAGGTTTTATTAAAAAGTATTACTTTCTGTATACAAACTCTGTTCGACGCGTATGTTTATACAAATAAATATTACTAAATTGATGTGGTGTGCCAAATATGCTCACAGGTAAATTTGTGCTGCTCAAATTGTGGCTCATTGTGTCTGATTGTGCTGTGAACCTGTTTATGAAATCCTATGGTTGTGTTTGTGTTGACGTACATACTAATGCTTTGAGGTATGCCTCAATTTTTTTTTTTCTATATTAATGCGTTTAAAATCGAATATTTGTTGTTGTGTGTGTCTATGTGCACACGTGCGTCAATTCAATAGCCGACTCACCTGTTGAGTAAAGACAGAAATTAAATTTAGCATAGAATTTACGCTAGTTGGAAATTTCAAAATATTTTGAAATCAATGAGTAATAGAAAGTGATTTAAATTTACTTGTAGTAGATCATTGTAGTCTTAGCCGGATATTTTAAGATGTGACTGATGTGATAATTGCATATGAAGTAATTGTCTATGACATTAAATTCCTGCGATGCGATGTAACGTTAAGTCGTGCGATATTATCGTGGGATATATGTACATTATGGCGGGTCACTTTGTATGGTAGTTTTTTTTGTGTACTATGAGCGTTAAGCACAGGAGGATTCTACGGGTGATTCTAAGCCAATTTGCAGAAGAAACTATGGATACAAAATCAATTTGGAGTTTGCCAAATTGAGAAAAGAGGTTTCCTAGCATTTTGCCGTAGTGTCGTAAAGTAGTGCTTAAATTTTGTATAAAAACGAGGAATCAATTTCTGCCTTAAATTTTTCTCAAAACTTCCATCAGAGGGCGGAACAGTGAAAATTTTCCAATTTTCTTCGAAACTTATTTTCGCAGTTTGGCAAGCTCCAAATTGATTTTAGACCCAAGGTTTCTTCGGCAAATTTGCTTAGAATTACACATAGAATTTGCCTATGATATACGCTATGAACCAATTTACTCAGGAATTGGATATGATATCACAAAATCTGATGCAGCGATCTGATATTGATTGATGTGATGTGATTAGGTGATTTGACTAATTTTCACGCGATGTTATAAAAAATTTTTAATTATGATAGATACGTTCGCACAAAACTTATAGCAACATGTTGGCATACACACTTGCATACGTATGTACGTCGGTACGATGTTACGTGAGGTGATGTGATGCGATGCCATCTTATGACTAGTTTGCTAAAAAATGTTAAGTTATCCCAAAAAATACTTAAAATTTTCGCATTAAATAAAAAATATATTCGCTTATTACGGAGCTGAAGTCAGATCTAAAAAATTCAAAATGGCGGATGATTTGTAACAAAATTACTACATACATTTTTACGAAACTCTCTGTTTGGCGGTTTTCGGGTTCGCTAATTACGAATCTGAAGTCAGTTTTGAAAAATTCAAAATGGTGGATCCAATATGGTAGATGATTTAAAAAAATATATATACTTTTTTTGAAACTGTTTATAAAGGGAGTTATGGAGTAGCTGATTTCGAATCTGAAGTCAGATTTTGAGTACTCAAATGGCATGTTAAAATATGGCGGATGACTTAAAAAAAAATTAATACATTTTTATGAAACTTTCTATAGGCGGTTTGTTGAGATTAATGCATATTTAAAAGAAGGTCGGGCACCAAAACTTTTAGGTTTATAACTATAAATTTCACCACTTTTGATTAACTGCTGGCCCATGGTGCGATGGCTTTATGCAAGTTTTATGGTAATTACTCTCACAGCCAACACTCTCTCAAACCTGTTTCAATCATCTCTTATAAACTGCCACATAAAACAACAATCAATTAATCGTATTCTCATTCTCATACTCACCAGGTCGCGATGATCTCTCACCTTCCAGCAGTCTCAACGGCTATTCGGCCAATGAAAGTTGTGATGTTAAAAAGATTAAAAAGGGTCCAGCGCCGCGACTACAAGAGGAACTGTGTTTGGTGTGCGGCGATCGGGCATCAGGTTATCATTACAATGCGCTCACCTGCGAAGGCTGTAAGGGTTTCTTTCGTCGTAGTGTCACGAAAAATGCTGTGTATTGTTGCAAATTTGGGCACTCCTGCGAAATGGACATGTATATGCGACGTAAATGTCAAGAGTGTAGACTGAAGAAATGCCTAGCGGTAGGCATGCGACCGGAATGTGTTGTGCCGGAGAATCAGTGCGCTATGAAGCGGCGTGAAAAGAAAGCGCAAAAAGAGAAGGAAAAGCAGACGACAGGCAATTCGCCGATTATTTGTAAGAGTGAGTCAATAAAGAATGAGATACTCGAACTGATGAACTGCGAACAGCCGTCGCATCCAACATGTCCGGTAAGTAATCATTTGAAGTGGTGTTAAGGAATTCTTTAACTATTTTTATTTTTTTTATTTACATATTTTTAGTTGCTACCTGATGACATTGTGGCCAAGTGCAAGGCGAGCAACATTCCGCCGCTTACACGCAATCAGTTGGCGGTTATATACAAGTTGATCTGGTATCAGGATGGCTACGAACAGCCATCGGAGGAAGATCTCAAGCGTATTATGGTGAGTTGATTGAATAAAACACAATGCGAAATAACCGATCGTAAACAGCTTCGAAATGCAATCCTCTCAAAGTTTGTCTTATTCAATTAGACGATTTTTTGCCGACTGAATTATGAATAGCTGCCATGATAGACATTTTGCCTTAAACCGATAAGTTAAGAGCGATCACTCTCGCCATTTATTTGCTTTTCTGTTTCGATCTAAACTAATAATATCGTAAGCGGTCTTTACTGAATGGACCCATTAATAGATTCTTCGACGATGTCCTAGACCACCTTTCCGCCCCTTCTAAAATGGG
>NW_023458562.1:23970506-23972291 GCF_013731165.1 Rhagoletis pomonella
TCACTTAATCACTAAATAACTGCAGTTTTTCTTGTTTTAGCTTGCACAGTAGTTAAACCAACAAAATTTAACATATGTACACACCCCACAAACATCCATTCATACATGCATATGTACATATTTATGCACGTACATACATACGTATATGTATGACTGCAAATTTCTTTAATAGCTTGTCTAGCTGCCAAACATTCGTGCCAACCGCTCGCCTATGCAGCACTGCGCAGCACGCTCACTCCCCACCGCTTAACAACAAACAAAAGCTTAATATTAAATCAAACAAATGTGCGTGCCACGCTCGCTGCGCATAACAATAATCCCGTTCGCCCTCCTAGTCCCCCATCCCTCTCTTCCATTAGCTGCTTGCCCGCTAATTAATGGAGCCCATGACCACCGCTGCCTCGCTTCATAGCAGTAACACTAATTCTACTACTGCTCGCATCCACGACGACATCAGCGTCATCAATTGCATCGTCCATGCTATCATCCATGTTAACATCGTCGTCGTCGGCTATCACACGTCTGCCACTGCCGAGCAGCAGCGTCTGTTGCTGCTTACGCTCGTGCTGCTATGCCGCCGTGTTGTTGTCGCCACCGCCCATTAGATGCTCCTGCTTCAATTGTATGCCCATCATGTGGTGGTCACCAGATAGCTGCATACCAATTAAATGTTCAGACTTAAGCGTCAGATTGCCACCGATGCCAATACCGCTGCCTGGACCCATGATGTACTCCTGCTTTAGTGGCATGCCGTATAAGCTCGACGTACCCGCCGTCGCCGCTGAAGATAGGCCACCATTCAAGCCAATTGATGTGCCAGTTGTTGAACTGGGCGAGTGATTCGAAAAGCTACCACCGCTACCGCTGACCATATCCGTTGGTGAGGCAGACGATGAGCTGGCTGCCGCTGATGTCGATGTGGTGGCGACTCCTGAATTGACCTCTAAACTTTCGCGTTCCGCTTGCATTGCCTGTATATGTGATTGCACGGAGGGTGGCACCGCATGCACATCCCAGATTTCTTCGAGGAATTTCGGCAGTTTACGATTCTTCAATTTCAACGAGAAACACATTTCGGCATTCTGATTGCCCAGCGTGCGAAGCTCGGTGAGTATGGAGAGTAGTTTGGCGAAGAAGACGAGACTCATCGTATCGCCGCAATGTCGATTTAATATATAAACGCGCAGCGTATTGATGTAGTAACTTTGTATCGCTTCGACTAGTTCGGCCTGTTCGAGTCCCGGCCGATCGGAGAAGATCACAATGGCAGTGAGGAGGGCGTATTCAACGTTGTCGACCTTCATCGAGTACATCTGCCGACAGAAATGCAATAAATCCTCAATATTGTCGGCCACACCGGCCATTTTGTACGCATCACGCGTATATGAACGATTGTTGGCGAAGAATATGGAATCCGAATTGTGATCGTAGCGTCGGGCCATGCGCAACATCATCACCTCCGATGAGCAGGCCTGCGTATTGGAGTTGAAATGAAAACAATGTTAGCAAGTGGACGTATGTATATACATAGATATGTGTTTTGAAAAGAAAAGCTATTTATGCTTACCTTCAGCAACGTGATTTGATCCTCTTGTGGAATTTTCGTAAATGCTGGTAAACCTTTCGCAAATTCCACTATAAGCTGTACTGTCAAAATCGTAATTTCGGTTATATGCCGAAAGCTGACATCGTTTGGGCTTTCATTTTCATCGGGGGTGCTCTGTGGGGAAGGAAAGAAATGTTAGATTCGCAATTTCTGCCACAGTCGGTGAACAATGCATGGAA
>NW_023458562.1:23972391-23973876 GCF_013731165.1 Rhagoletis pomonella
ATGTTAGATTCGCAATTTCTGCCACAGTCGGTGAACAATGCATGGAAGAGGAGAGTTTAGGTATCGATCCTTGTTAAGCAGTAAAGATAATGAGGAGATCTACACTTCCAAGACCAGGTTAATGACCCATCTTCACTCAAAGGAGGAATGGTCAACGGACACAGTCAGGAGAGGAGGATCAACCAATATTTAGACGGATGGATCGAAACTCAAGAAAAAAGTTGGTGGTGGGGTATTACTCGGAACAGTTTTGCATATCGTTGACTGATGGCTATCTCAAAAGCCGCATCACTGGTACTGTGTGGTACGAGTCCTAGTTAAGATGTCTAAAGTATATTGACATGAAATCACTGATAGCCATGCGGCTATTAAATCTCAGGGAAAAATGTCCCTGACTTCAAAAGTAGTTGCTCAACGCCACCGATCTCTTAACGATCACAAGGCTGACGAACTCGCAAGTCATGGAACGAAATTGCCTGAAACAGATATAAGGGATACTCTCGGCATCGCTCTTCAAACATGTCAATTTATACAGAAAGAAGCATTCATAGAAATGGCACTGGGGCCAGCCATAATTGCTCAACGCACTAAGCCTCTGTTAATCTAAAGATCCACGTAGCTAGACTGGGCGCACCCTGAAAAGACTACTGCACAAGCTGCATGGATGAGGAGAAAGAAGAAACCATCCCACATCTTCTCTGCCACTTCCCGGCTCTTCTCGATGACCTCAAAGCAATGAATGCTAGAAGGTGTTCATAGTGGAGCGGGGATAAATGAAAACCTCGTTCGGTATCACAAAGAAACCTAGTCTAAGTGAGCCATATAGGACTACTAAAAAGTATGATTTTTATGAATTAAAAAAAGCTGTAACAGAACTCCTCAAAAAGAACTTCTGATGTACATACGTCCAAGAAAAGCCCTTCTATGGATATCGGATGCAGAAGCCGGTTTCGATCGAAAGTGGGTTAAACTGGCCGGAAGTCAATTTTTTTTTTTTTTTAAAGTAGAACATACATGTTTCTATATTAAGCTCGGAATTTGTGGACAGAAATACATAGCTTTTGCTTCTAAATTTTTTTTCTCGAAGTGCCTTTTTTAACTTTGAATGGCCTTCGAATTTCAACTCGTCCTGGACTTAAAAAAAATGAACGAAACTGTTTTTATAGGAAAAAATTAACTACCAATTGGAGGGTGCTCTATCTTTTGTTCAAATTATCAACCAGAAGTCAAGTTTTTTAAATGGGGCATGAATGCTTTTTCCAAAGATATGTTTTAGTTTTCCAGTAAACACTTTTTTGTCCATTTTAAAAGTTCAGAACGAGTGGAAATTCGAAGATCATTTAGGGGTTGAAAAAGGCACTTCCGAGAATAAAGTTTAAAAATTAACGTATTTTTATTTATTTTTTCGGGCCAGTTTTCAAAATATCTTTTTGTTATTTTAGGAGCTTTTCCGGCCGGTTCTTTTCCAAATAAATAAAAACAGAC
>NW_023458562.1:23973976-23975392 GCF_013731165.1 Rhagoletis pomonella
GATTCGGATTGTGCAACAAAAATACGTTAGGAGCTTTTCCGGCCGGTAGTTTAAAAAAGCAAAAACAAGTTTCCTTTTTTCCTCCTACGCGTTTCGGCGTTGTTTTTCGCCTTCTTCAGGGAGTCTGTTTTTATTTATTTGGAAAAGAACCGGCCGGAAAAGCTCCTAAAATAACAAAAAGATATTTTGAAAACTGGCCCGGAAAATAAATAAAAATACGTTAATTTTTAAACTTTATTCTCGGAAGTGTCTTTTTTCTGCCCCTAAATGATCTTCGAATTTCCACTCGTTCTGAACTTTTAAAATGGACAAAAAAAGTGTTTACTGGAAAACTAAAACATATGAATTTCCAAGTCGGGCATGTTCTTTGGAATCTTTGGAAAAAGCATTCATGCCCCATTTAAAAGACTTGACTTCTGGTTGATAAAAACAGTTTCGTTAATTTTTTTTAAGTCCAGGACGAGTTGAAATTCGAAGGCCATTCAAAGTTAAAAAAGGCACTTCGAGAAAAAAATTTAGAAGCAAAAGCTATGTATTTCTGTCCACAAATTCCGAGCTTAATATAGAAACACGTATGTTCTACTTAAAAAAAAAAAAAAAAATGGACTTCCGGCCAGTTTAACCCACTTTCGATCGAAACCGGCTTCTGCATCCGATATCCATAGAAGGGCTGTTCTTGGACGTATGTACTTCAGAAGTTCTTTTTGAGGAGGTCTGTTACAGCTTTTTTTAATTCATAAAAATCATACTTTTTAGTAGTCCTATATGGCTCACTTAGACTAGGTTTCTTTGTGATACCGAACAAGGTTTTCATTTATCCCCGTTCCACTATGAACACCTTCTAGCATTCATTGCTTTGAGGCCATCGAGAAGAGCCGGGAAGTGGCAGAGAAGATGTGGGATGGTTTCTTCTTTCTCCTCATCCATGCAGCTTGTGCAGTAGTCTTTTCAGGGTGCGCCCAGTCTAGCAATTATGGCTGGCCCCAGTGTTTTGGCAATATGACAGGCCGCTTCCATACGCCATCTTTCATTGGCCATTTCTATGAATGCTTCTTTCTGTATAAATTGACATGTTTGAAGAGCGATGCCGAGAGTATCCCTTATATCTGTTTCAGGCAATTTCGTTCCATGACTTGCGAGTTCGTCAGCCTTGCGATCGTTAAGATCGGTGGCGTTGAGCAACTACTTTTGAAGTCAGGGACATTTTTCCCTGAGATTTAATAGCCGCCTGGCTATCAGTGATTTCATGTCAATATACTTTAGACATCTTAACTAGGACTCGTACCACACAGTACCAGTGATGCGGCTTTTGAGATAGCCTCCTCATAATCTTTACTGCTTAACAAGGATCGATACCTAAACTCTCCTTTTCCATGCATTGTTCACCGACTGTGGCAGAAATTGCGAATCTAACAT
>NW_023458562.1:23975492-24059733 GCF_013731165.1 Rhagoletis pomonella
CCAAAACAAAGCTTTAGCAAATAATAAACGTGTCTTTAGGCACCGCAGCTAGTACCTGCGAGGCCAACTTTTACTTACCACGCCACAACCGCTCGAAGCAGCCGACTTGCAAACAATGGAAATTATAATTCTATTAAGATTTTACGCTTGAAGTATCCTTCTACACATGCTCCAGAAACAAGTAAATCGCTGATGATGACGGAACTGAAAAAGTGAAGAAAATAATGGCAAATACGACAAAAAAAAAATGTTATGGAGTGCTTTGCGCAGGATGCATTGCTGAATCAACCTGTGCAACTTTGTTGGAAATTGTCACAAGCGAGCGTTAGAAATCCTGGCAGTGTGTAGTGCGCGGCAAAGCAAGCGAGTGGCAACGCGTAATATTGACATTCCACTGAATGATTTCATAAGACTGACTTATACAAATACAACTACCTACATACCCTACATATGGATGGGTAAAGGAACACTTCTGCAAAGCGAGCATACATACATACATATGTTTGGAGTGAGGCTTTCAAGGACTAAGGCGGTCGCGAAGGCGAAGGCGAAGTCGAAGACGTAACCATTCAAATGCAAAACAAAAGCTTATGAAAATCGCGTACCAAATAGCCAAGGCAATAGTGATCGGGGGTGAGGAGCACAGCGTTTCAGACTCTTTCAGCTCAAGTGGTGCATTGAAGCCGAAGCATATGAATAAATGTATGCGCATGTTGAGGTGTGCGTGTATGTATTAAATATGTAAGTGGGCGTCTTAGAGAAATATGTCAGGATATATGCAATAATGACAATCATTCAAATGCTGCCACTGAATCTACCCATGCATCGGGTATTAAGATAGCGCGGCGAAAAGAGTATTAAAAAACTGTAGACTTTTGCTACAACAATGAAAGAATTTCAAAGAAAATCAAGTGATGAGCGCTTAAGCATCAAGGATAAGCTCATGCAATAAAGGTAATAATTTTTTCAAGGATTTTTAAGCAGACGCAAGCCTTAATAAATAGTAGTTAATTCTAGAACATGTTGGGGGCCGATGTGCGAACGCTAGCATATGATTTGATCTTCCCATTTAATATTGAATGCGTCACAAATGCAATCAGCCAGGCAGAAGGATATGTGTGAATGCTTTATGGTTGTAAAAATGGAGTGGGAGAAATGGTGGTTGAGCGATAGCAGTTCGACAGACGTACGGTTTCCAAACTTTGTTGTTTTTCTTCTGCTTTTAACTCACGCTAGTTCAGTGATTTCTCAATGCAGGATGTCTGTGAAAAAAGTGAGTGAATATACATATGTATGTACATACATAAGACTGTGTCAACTAAAACGATTTTTTTTTCCTTTCGGTTTCTTATGAAAATTTCGTTTTGGGTCACAAAAATTTAATTGTGGCTAAATTTCTGTCCTCTATCTGAATTTTTAATGAAAAAAAAAAATTTTCCAAAAAAAAAGTTGTCCAATTTTTTTTTTAAGAAACAACTAAATATAGCAAATAAAATAATAAAAAATTGTCCGATTATTTTTTTAAAATATAGCAAATAAAAATAATAACCTCGCCCACTGAATTTTAATATAATAAGTGCAAGTTTGAAGTACGTAGGACTTACCTTTGATTTTTGGCAATTTTATTTTGTTTTATTTTTTTTGCTGACTGTGTCAGTCCTTTTCTTCCATACGAAGCGTCTTCGACGACATATTTATAGGAAAAGTTTACGTAAACTTCAGCAAAAAAAATCGCTTAAAAGCAACTGTAAGTCTTATCTACTTCAAACTTGCATTAAGTGGGCAGTAGGAATAAAAATTTAACAATTGCTTTTTCCTGAAATTTCAGACCTTTCACTAGATTCATTTCAAATAAATTTAAGTAAAAGGTCCGAAATTTAAACAAAAATCAATTGCTTAGTTTTTTCTATAGCCCAGTATACGGCTATAAGGTAGATTTTTTTTTTTGTTTATTTAACAAAAAGTAGTGAAAAAAGTATTTCTTGAAAATTCATATTTTTGCGAGCGCTTTCTGAAAAACGAGGACCGAAATAAAAAACCGAAAATTAAATTTTCATATGGGACCAAAAGAAAAAATTGTCATTTTATTTTACACAGTCTTATATACAAACATGCTTTCAAAGTACATGCTCTGAATAGTGGAGAAATCTTAAAGAATTCTCGATTCTTTTAAGAAATCTCGGAAGAAAATCGATAAAGTAATGGAAATAATGCTGCAGTGTAAAAACTCCATTAAGAATGTTTTTTAGAGTCTTCATTAAAAATCTTACTACAATTTTATTACAAGTTTATTTCAACTATTTCATATGATTTTCTTTGACGGTTCATAAAGAAATCTATACGAAATTCGGAACAAACTTTCGATACTCTGAAATATTTCGGAAAATTTGGTTTGCAGTGAAAGTAGATATGTATGTACATTAGGGCGGGTCAATTTTTTTTTGTCTATGTGCGCATAGCATAGGAGGATTCTACGTGTAATTTTAAGCAAATTTTGCCGACAAACCATGAGTCTAAAATCAATTTGAAGTTTTCCAAATTGCGAAAAAAAGGTATCGAAGAAAGTGTGAAAATTTTCACTGTTGCGTGGTCTGGTGGAAGTTTTAAGAAAAAGATATGTCCAGATGATTTTATACAAAACGTAAGCATTTGTTTACGACACTACAGCAAAATGATAAGAAACCTATTTTGTCAATTGGGCAAAGTCCAAATTGATTTTAAACCCATGGTTTCTTAGGAAAATTAATGGCAAATAGAATTCTTCTGTGCTATACGCGTATAGGTCAGTATGCAGCTCTCAAGAAGAGCAAAAACTCCATATAAAATAACGTACAAGAAACGGCAAAGAAATTTTCTTAAGTCAAATTTCCTTAAGGCAGTACGCAGTTCTGAAGAAATTTGCTACGCTTTCTACTACGGTTTTCTAAAGTTTTTTGTAAAAAAGAGCACAAAGCAACCCATGTTTGCAACAGAAATATATGCCCGTTCCATTATTTCTTGAGGAAAGAGTGGGCAACAGGCTGTGAAGTATTAGATGTTAAAATTCCTTGGACACACACCCGAAATAATGGCAACTTTTTTCTTGACCGTTTTCTTGGGGGCTGCATACTGGCCTTATAGTCGAAAAAGTCTCCATACAAACTGACCCGCTCTAACGTGCATATGTAAATGTTTATATATGTATGTTTTGTCTTACAAGGAGGAAGCATCGAAAGCTTGTTTACCCCGCTAGTGTTGGACTTGAACGCACTAAAGCTCCTACTGTAGAGTACCGGATTTTTTCCCCGGAACTACCGTTGAGTACTTCTTCGGGAGGCGGTTTGAGCACGGAGCACACACGTACAAACATACGGTTCAGGTTTTGGGTCTGCTGTAACAACATTTCGCAAATAATTCCATTCTCTGGAGACCCTGTTGCAGTAGAAGAATAGGTGAGCTTCCAGAGCAGGTATCACATGTGTCAGTTTATTCTAGATTGAAACGACTTAGGTAAACCTTAAAGTAGCCGTGACCTGTAAGCAACTGGGTTATGTGAAAATTAACTTCTCCATGGGAACGATTTATCCATGCTTCTAGTTTTGGTATTAAACGGTGAGTCCAACGTCCACTGCTACTTGCGTCCCATCGCCTTTGCCAGTTTAACAAAGTTTCGTTCCTTGTAGTTTTCTTTTCAGTGTCAGCAGAAAAATACATCAATTAATTTTGACCGGTTTTACTATGTAAATATTCCCCTGTGCCTCGCATGATACCCAGATACCTGACGGTTTTCTTCCTGCCTGTAACAAGAACAGGTTCGGTTTTGCTTTCACCTAAGGCAAGTTCCAATTACCTAAGCGATTGGCTGGACTGTGTATGTAAGTATGTATGTATGTCCTTACATACATATGTATGTTGACAGCCTTCGACTAACTAAAAATTCGTTTTCTAACTACATTTTTCTCCCTGAGACATCACCACTAACCCTTTACTTATATTTCCCATTACCAGCAAAATTGCCATTATTATAACCTCTAATATAATATCTACGATGACCACAGCTATAACCATAACCGTAACCATAACGATAACTATAGCCATAACCGCATCCATAACCATACCCAAAACACAAGGTCCTGCAGCGGTCTAAAGTGTTCGCTGGGTTTCAAATACTTTTGGATATATCTAACTTTTTATATATCTACATACATACATATACATATAAACTCACATCTACATATCCCACCTGTCGCCTTAACTTTTAGCTTTCCACATGCCTCGATTTATTTATGCGGTAGTTAGTGATTTTTCATACATACATACATCATAACGTGTACGTTAAGACAACCTTTTGCTAACTTACCCCCACTCTTGTTTTGCCACACATTCCGTCAATCCTAGTACCTACTTCCTTAAAAATCCCAAGTTTTTCATATTTTAGCGCTTATTTTTCCATATTTGTCGCTATTTATTTTGCAGTGAAATCCTTGCAGTGGAATTCACATACATACCTACATTCAATCGCACTTGCTGCAATAGCATGCATGCCATGCATGTAGCACTACATACATATTTTTGTATGTATGTACACTTGTATGTGTTTCGTAAGCTCCCCAAACGGATATTATTAATATGAATTGCGCGAGCAAAACCAACAATAACAACATATATAGATAAATGTTTGCGAAAACTGACGACAATTTATAAAACCTCAAAAGTTTATTGGGGCGTATATTACTTTGTGTATATCGTTGTTGTTGTTGCTGACTTAATATTTTTTTGTTTTTGTTGTTCTTGTCTTTTTACCAAAAAGTGTCTATTTTTTCAACCTTTTCGAAAATGCAATATTTTCCGATGTCTGTAGAATTACACACATACTCACGTATTTATGTACATATGTCGGCATATATAGTATGTATTTATATATATATATGTATGCATATCCGTACAGTCAGGACTAGGAACCAGTTTTTCTACCCATATACCCCATATTCAACCACTTGGCTTTTCTAATTAAGAGATAGCCTTTTCGAAGCTATAACCAAAATCGAACCTAGGTTGGTCTTAGCAAAAGCCACGCATATATTTTACTATAGAAGGTTTTCACATTTTTGTATCCAATATCGATATTCCAACAGATGTATTTCGCACCCTACCAAGTCAAACTTTCTAGCATTGCTCCTTTGGCGTTTAGGCTTCAAAATGTAACCTTTGATTTTCTATTGAATATCTCTGAAGTAATAACGCGCAATGTCACGAAAAAAGAAATTTATACCGGTGAAAAAAACAGAGGTGAGTGAGTCCTTCAGAAAATCCAACAAATAGAGATTAGAGCTCATTCATCGTTCCACGAAGTAGTTACCTGCTACATTCAAGGGGGTAAACAATACCCCTTACATTACGTGATGAACGATGGACTGGAACCCAGACAATAATTGCATGAAGACTCTAAACTGAATATCTTGTTAAGGTCTCTGTGGCATTAGCAACTACTCCAAAGGTCCTTTACGCTTTGCTCAGTCATCTAAGTTACGGCAAGTAAAATATAGAAATCCTCAGAAATCATATCACATCATAACAGTGATGCATAATAAAGTAGACGTGTCTTGAGTACCCTCCCTCTACCAAGCCAATCAGTTTTGTGTGTTTTGGTAATAATCTGTTCTTTCTTGATTTAAGTTAAATAGGTGAGAGGGTCAACATCTTTTGAATTAAAAGTTTTAATCGCAATGCTTCTCCTTCTTATTTGGCAATATAGCAGTTTTTCGGCTTGGGCCTTTGATAATTTGCGCTAGTTGTTCATGACGAGCGCAGAAACATCCTTATGTACTCTTTCTTTCGTTTGCCATCCATGGTTGCCAAGTCGAAGGATCTTTTCACTGTAGCGCGGCAGAGCCAAGACACTCGTTGTATTTTTATGCGTTTATATAGTTAAAAAGCTCGTGCAGTTCGTCATTCCATCGAACTGGCCCGCAGATCTTGTGTAAAATAGTTCCTTTAAAAGCACCCAACGGCTTCAATGAAAATTACTTGTATATTTCAACTTTTGGTTAAAACCCCCGGTAAGAAGAGGGGTATATATCGTGAATAGGGCTTTAGTACTTGACGATTTTTTTTCATTATTACCATACAATTTTTCAAGAAATTTGCTACCCAACCCAAACTATAGACTGGTATCTACGCTAATTCGCAACGGACGTTTAATCTATCAGACTAGTAATTAAGGAATTATCCTGCTGTAATGCAATGCTCCTTGCTTTTAAAAGGCACGCAAGCATTTTTACCGTATCTGACGGTACTCTAGCTAAACCTAATTTTCTACAACCGTATCAGCTTTTTGGGGCTGCTAAATTTTATGCATCGCGGTATATTAGTTAAGGCTCCTATTTCAATGGTAATCACACGCAGTAATAAAAATCAAACAAACAGCTTAATGTCTGAACAGTTTTTGTCTACACTGTATGTAGGTACGTATGTGTATGTGAATCACTATACCCAGCAGCGAATGGAATGCATTCCGTATCGATGCCTCACTGATGACAAGTAATGGTATTACATTTAACATTGCGTGAAATTTGCGGTAAGGTGTGAGTGCTTCTGCTGCATTACTTTTCATCAACGAAGAAATGTCGCTCTTTCTGCATTACCTATAGCATAACATTACGCTCAAAGTAATGCAGAATGTTTTAAAAAGTAGACGTCTACATTTTAAGACACTTTCTAACCATAAACAAACAAATCAAGGAAAAGAAAGTACCATTTTCAGAACCAAAATCGAAGGCGACATATGAAAAATGGACGCAAAAAGAAGTGTCTGGCAATACCAGTAAAGTTTTGCGACGATTTTGCGACGACTGCTAGAATGGAGTGCTCACAATTTGATGCTAAAGGCCTCAAAATGTAGACGTCTACATTTAGAAAGTACTATGAACACCCCAATTTTTATCAAAATGTAATGAATATAAAATAAGGGGTTTGCCATGTCAATGGATGAAAGTACTAATTCGAAAAAAAAAAAATCATGTAGTATTTGATACATTGGAATTGATTACATTTGAAAAGCAGTTTATGGCTATTGTAATGCAATTGCATTACTTTGGAGTCGACTCTGGTGTAGGTGGCGTTCTCATGCAATCGCATTTTTGCTGCTGGGTACTTACATATTTATGCACGTCGTCTTCAATCATACACAAATCACATTACCATTTTCTTTGCAGCACCACTTGTGAACTTCTTCGATTATGTCACTCCGTAGTAAAAAAAAGGAAAGAGGGGCATATGTGTTTGCGAAAAGCTTCAGTTTTTTCACAATTCATATTTTTCAACACACTTCCACCCACTCTCTCCTCCAACTGCATTTTCGCGCACCGGCAATCATACAATTCATAGCAAAGCACACATGCAAATTTGCTTTTTCCGTCGCAACGGCTTCCAACTTCAACTCTGACTTTTCCAAACGCCGCAGCAAAGACATCATAAATTGTGGTGCTGTAGACAAAACTATTCCACCTTCGCGAATTGCTGAAGCACCGCCGCGGCGGCCGTACAATCAGACTGGCATACACGTTAAAATTGAAGCCAAAAGCGGCTCACATGAAAGTGTATGTAATACTCGTACAAAACTGGGTGGCTCGGGTGCGGTATCGATGTGTATTGCTTGGCTGGGTTACCCATAATCAGCCCCGAGGCTGACAGTGTGCACTGGATTGCATTGCCGGCACAGCTGTTTGCACCTTCGCCAGCGCACATATAAATAAAATAAATAGATAAATGAAACCACAATTGAATTTATTTTTCGACTGCGAGTTTTTAAAAACTTAATTCGGATGTTGTGCGAGGGCTGAGTCTGAAAACATGCAATAAACTCTGCAATGCTGGGCAGAGGAAGTTCGTTGCGGCGAAAAGCGCTAGTCGACGTCGTGGCTAAAGTAGTGCTATGAAAAACCGTTAGTTTGTCAAATTAACTGCTAATGTGCTGTCAACTGTCGTTAGTGAATGTATGACAGTTTGGCGGTAAAAACTTTTAGCCTAATGACTCTTTTTCGGATAGCAGACGGTTCCGACGGGAACTGCAACTACATGCAGCCAAAGGCTTTTGAAGAAAGAAAAAAATGTATTGGAAGAGGGATTTGAATTTGCTGCCTTGAGAATTTATGAGAGTAAGAATATTTAAATGGCTGAATTGATTTTAGCCGTCGAAATGCGTGCCTTTATTTTATAGAGAAACAGTCAAATTAAAGAAGTGCGCAGATGTCTTTAAATGGGTAACTAAGGAAATAAGCTTAATTTTTCACTTGGGGAACATGTTCCGGTCTTCCAGGCTGAAGTGTTTGCAATCCTCAAGGCCATGGAGAGCGATGTTGCATACCTAATTATCTCCAAGTAGACGTCCTGTGAGCTTAGGCCTTCCCAATGGATTTCTGTCATTTATATTATGGGACTTTCTAAAGCTTTCAGCCCGCTTATTAGCGTCTTAAAATAATTTCAGTCTCAGAGAACAGTAGATCAATTTCCTCTTGGCATTTCCTGGTCGGTCTCATTTTCTTCCATCTTGCTATTGTTTTTTTCTTGCTAGTAGCTGTAACATTTCATATCGTAACATTCATTCATATCTTGGACTCTGATGGGAAAGAAACTCAGTGGTCATCAACTGGTCAACTATATATTTTATTGCAGGAGCTCATATGCCAGAAGCGATAGACGATTTAGTAATACATAAGTTCAAATAGTATAAGTATCTCGTTATTAATTGTTCTATGCCGAATTATCTTATACACTACTAGAAACCGCTGCCCGGGAACTAATAGCGACTTTGAGCAGTAATTTGCGACACAGATCAGATGTAATAATACTTACCCTGGGATGTAGTAATTCAGTCTCATCTCAAGTCAATAAATTTTAGATTAGCAATTAGTGACTATTTTTGTGACTTGAGACGATTTGGGTATTCAAAAGGAGAGAGTCACAAAAAGTTCACCAAAAATGTGTGGTGAAAGCAAACACAGACAATCAACTGATAGTGTTTATGTATGCCTTTTGTCCGCGCCGCTCAAAGAGTCGCAATGGCCGAGTGGTCAAAGCATTAGGCTGGCAGCCGAGAGGGTCCGGGTTCAAGTCCTCCTCGGCCGTAGAGGATTTTTTATTTTTTTTACTTAGTATCTTTTTATTTTTTTATTAGTTTTATTTTTTTCTAACAATCTTTAGATTATAAAGTTTTAAAAACAAAAAAATAAATTTTTTTTTCAATACATTTGTATGATACATGATAAAAATATTACAAGGTAAATTCATTCTCTCATTTCGTCGGCCATGATTTTTTTCTGACGTTTTCCAACATTTTAAAATCATATAAAATTGAAAATAACAAAATTAAATTGTTCACAATTGTTGTTGTTTGAGATTGGAAATGAGAATGTGTGTGTGAGTTTGAGTTTTGATTTTAAAATTATATTGTTGGCAAACGTCAGACTTGCTCTCAATGGTTTTACCTTGTTATGTTTTTATCATGGTATGATATTAAAGCATTTTGGTTTATTTCCTAATGAAATTCTTGTTGAACAAATTCCCTCCCTTCATTTTCGCGTTTTTTTTTAATAAAATGGAAAGAAATAAGCTTTTCCTCCATACTTCTATTTTTGTGACCGGCTCTTAGCCAGCTGACAAATTAGTGACTTATTTTTGAGACTAGAGACGTGAGACAGCGTACTGAATACCAAATAGTCTCAAAATCCAAGTTTACCAACAAAAGTCACTATTAGTGACTAGAGACCGCTTACTGCATGCCATATAGCGTAGCGATTGTGATCTTTTTTTTTTGAGGTGGAACAAAATGTATAGAATAAATAAAATGCGTAGAAAGCTTAAGAAGCTCTGCGCGCGAACACCACCACTGCCATGTAATACTTTATATGCATTTTGCAGCTCTAAAGCAGCTTTTACCCTAGTAACGAACAGAGGGAGCTTTTAATCGACATATTCATATAAAATAGCCTTTCCCGCACGCAAAACTTTTTAAGCTTTATATATCTACATTTTTTAGAGCCGCGCAAAGGATGCAAGCTTAAAACGTCAGCAGTTTATGTTTTCATCGCAACTGCCATACTATATCTATTTAAATATATAAAATGAATGGAAAATTTTTAAAAGCGCTGCACGCGGATAATGCTTTATTAAGCTTTCAATAAAATGGGCAGATTACTGCTAAGGGCCGGTTTCACCATTAACACTAATCTCTAGTTAAATATTGTTACCGACGTTATCGACCCAATGTTATATGTATGGAGTCAGTAACGTCGGTAACGATGTTAAACTGGAGATTAGTGTTAACCAGAGGTAGTGAAAACGGGCCTTAGAGTTTTAGATATTTTCAATTCACAACTTTTGCAAGGAGCTTTTCCATCTTTCCTAGTTATGTGGAGAATTACAAACGCCTCTAAAATAATACATATTATACTCATATTATTTTTATTTAATTGGACTTATACATATGTATTTATGTTATTTTTATGCTCTTTTAGTGTTTGGCTTGGACTCGCCGCTTGGTCTCTTTCCGCCCGGGATTGACCCGGGTAAACTCTACAATCCGCTAATGGAAATGTCCGATCCACGTGGCATGCCCAGCGACCATCCGCCGCCCTTTCTGAAAGGCAAAAAAAGTGAGTAAACAATTTTGAAATTTCTTTAAAAAAAAACGTTAGCCAACAGTATCTTACTGTTTAAATGTAAGCAGTCACTAAGTAAAAGCAACTAATTAACCTCGCAATTGAACCTGAAATTCAACATACAGCTAGACAATCGCCACGCTTCGAGTATTTTCCGAAGGAAATAAAAAAATAAAAATAAATAATTGTCCACAAGAAATTGCAACTATCCACTAGGTTAGCTGAATAAAAACGAAAAACAATTCAGAAAAAACTGCATTTTCACACCCGAGTAGTAGTAGCGCCTACTGCATAAAGCACAACGATTGCTGCCTGCCCTTTTGCCACTGCATGTTTACACACTTTGCGCATGCGCACCCACTTATCTGCACTCGTCTTGCTGGCACTTTTGCTCACGTGCTCACTCGTTGAGCTACTGGATCGATGGGGTAATCGATCGCATCACTTGAGTAGTGATATCGTAGCAGGCGTATTGCCATTCTCTTCATAAGCGTTTCCACTTTAATGATTTCAATTGCTTTTGCTGGCAAGGTGTCTTTGAATTGCCTTATTTTTCGCATTAAAAATGTGCAATCCAAGACATTTACTCTTTGCTGATCAATTTTGAGTTTGTTTAGGTATTAATTCCAACGTAGATACATATATTGCAAACTACAATACAAACGTATCGAATCTAAGTTAATTCAAAGCGATTAAAAAATCATTTCAGGAAGTGCAAGCGAAAGCACTTTGAGGTTTGCTAAAAGGGGATTTTCATTGAACTTGAAAGTATAAAAAACACTTTCAATTTCAATAGAGTTTGTTTAAAAAAGCCATTTAACTTTTTCTCAAATCAATTAAAATATTTAAGAAGTAAAAGCAAAACTAACAATAAATTGTTTGTGAAAGCTTTAAATTAGTCGTTGTCTAATGAACGTCGTTAAAGGCTTATTAAATCTGCCGGTACTAGTTAGTTAGTAGTTACGTCTTTAGTGCGACTCGAGAAGTGAGAGAATGACAGGAGAAATGCTTTTCGAAACACGCATTTGAGACAAAAGCTTCCCCAACGACCTAAAGTCCGAAAAGTTCCGCTGTAATATACCACCATCACAAAGGGTCCTGTGTTAATTTCCAGGAGCGCATACCGGAGTGAAAAGGATATTTGTTGAGAAACTGACAGCTGCCAACCAGCCCGATTTCATTATCCCTGATTACACTCATTCTGGCACTGTAACCAGTAAAATGGTTACATCAAAATTTACCTTTTAAGTTTTTTAAGTCGGTACCATTCAACATTTAAGGGGCATGGAAGGATTTTAGCGAAATGTCTCCCTCAAGAAAACAAAGTATAGCTTAAGACCATATATGGGGGAGTCGAGCTCGGCACTGGAAGGCACACTTCTGGAGATAGTGGATACGATTTTCTGTGCCCAAATATCGCAAAAGTGACCTATGGGGCCAGCAGCTCATTAAAACATAAAGCCATTGATCGATTTTTAAGGACGCTTCGTACAAGCGGGTTTAAGGCGAGCGCTGGAACATTTGAGGTGAAATGTTTCTCACTGAACTGAACGTGGTTCAACGGCTTTCTCGAATAGGAGGCACAAGTTTAAATGTTTACAGTTGTGGGTAATACCCTCTCTCCGTAATCCACTCTTCTGAGTTTCAAAATGGTATCTTAGATAGCGGATATGCAATGCTGTATCAGTGCCCAAAACGCTGTCAATAAAGACAAAGTATCGGCGTGCTATTTTCCACAAAAAGAGTGGTAATCGAAAGGTTAAGGAGGTGCTGTTTTGCTACAGAATAAGTGGCCAGAGCTCTTTAAACGCCCTAGGCAACCTTTTACATAACTCTAGAGCAAGATCAGCTTTCATTTGAGTGACATCAGCTTTTCATTGCAAGCTTTCAATCAACTTTTATTCCACTGGATTCTTTAACCAACTTTTAACATCTTCCTTCGACAACAAGCTATAGCAACAAAATACTACATTATTTAGTGACACTTTTATCGCCTTCCTTCATCAACGTGATTCCACCGAATGCATGTCTTCCCAAGCACTCAATCGTCCAATCGACGTTCCATTATTAGCGTCATTGTCGTTGACGCCGTTCGATATCACATGAGGCGGTAAATTCAATCTTGTGGTTTTCCTGTATGGCTCAGCTGAATGCGCATGTGCGCCTAGGCATGTCAGGCGGCGCTCAACGCTCAACGCTCAGCGACAGCAAACAGAAACAAATTATGTAGTGCATATGCAGTCGAGTATGTTTGTTTGCTTGTGAGTGTGTGTGTGTGCATTGATTTTATTGCAGTAAAGTGAACGCATCATTTGCCATAAAAAGTGTGCAATTTTTCAATTATTGAGCTCAACGTTTTGCATTCATTGTGCAATCATCGGTCATTGAATGAGTGAGTAGTATGAGTTTAATGCGTTTACGTGTGTGTATGTACACATGTATACTTATGTATATCGGCAACATTCGAAGAAACCTCAAATAGTTAATGAGTTTTTTCTGCATATCAACCGCATTACAAGTAAAATTTTTTCCTTACTTATTTCAAATAATATTTATCAGTCTCATTGTTTGGCTATGCACCTTTAACATTTATCCATAAACAAGAACAATAACAATAAAGGTAAAAAAGGCAACATTAACAGCCACACAGACAATAGGAAAATTCAAGCTCTATATACCTAAATATAGTCATGTGAAAAATGATAGGGACACGCAAATTTTACCAGTTTCGACTGTTTATTTTTTTTTTTTTTTTGTTTGTAGAAAAACTCAACAACACACTTTTTATTAAGAGTTATAAGTAAAATTCAAAGTATGCACCTTTATAGCCCATTAAATTATAGCTCAATACATTGCAAGTTCCCAATGGCTAATAAATCGCGTTGATTTTTGATATTTTTATACCCGAGCGCACTTGTGCACAAGGGTATTATAACTTTGTTCACATAACGGTTGTTTGTAACAGGCAAAACGAATCGAGATAGATATAGACAAATGTATACATAAATGATCAGGATGAAAAGAGAAATCGATTAAGCCGTGACTGTCTGTCCGTCCGTCCGTCCGTCTGTGCACACGATAACTCGAGTAAAAATTGAGATATCTTAACAAAACTTGGTATGTGCACTTCTTTCGGGCGTAGGACGGATGGTATTGAAAATGGGCAAAATCGTACAATAACCACGCCTACCTCCCATATAACGGTAATTTTCAGAAATACAAAAACTTCGATATTTTAGTAACTACTGAAGATAATTCACTCAAAATTGATATTTATAATAAATTTTAGACGAAAAATAAGAATATAAACATTTTTTTGAAAATGGGCGTAGCCACGCCCACTTGTGGTTACAGGTGTATATCTTGGTAACCGCTGCATCAATTTATTCCAAACTTTGCACAGTTGTTGGCCTTGATACAGCATACTAAATGGCCGAAAATTTTAAAAATTGGACAATAACCACGCCCACTTCCCATATAACGGTAATTTTCAGAAATACGAAAACTGCGATATTTTAGTAACTACTGAAGATTATTCACTCAAAGTTGATTTTACAAAAAGTTTTAGACGAAAAATAAGAATATTATAAATTTTTGGAAAATGGACGTAGCCACGCCCAGTTATGTTTACATGTGTATATCTTGGTAACCGCTGCACCAATTTCTTCCAAACTTGGCACAGTTGTTCACCTTGGTATAACATACGAAATGACCGAAAATTTTTAAAATAGGACAATAATCCCATATAACGGTAATTTAGAGAAATACGAAATCTTCGATAAATCAGTAATTATTGAAGCTAATTTATTCAACAATTCGTTACCAAGAAATACGTTTAAGATAAAATTTTGAAAAATGGGCGTGGCACCGCCCACTTATGATCACATATATGTATCTCGGTAACCGTTCTACCAATTTGTACCAAACTCGGTGTGGTTATTGTACTTGCCACATAGAAGCAAAACGTTGAAAATTATTGAAATCGAACTAAAATTACGGCCGCTTTTCATATAACAGTAAATTTCAGAAATGCTTGAAACTTCAATATTTCGAAATTTAAGGACGCTAATTTACTCATAATGGATACACCCCGGTTTACCATGTAGCGGTACCTTTCGGAAAGGTGAAAAACATATATTTAATACTTGCGCCGGGTATTTAATGTTCGGCTCCGCCCAAACTTAGACTTTTTTACTTGTTTGATGATGGTATTAATTTTTTCTACCATACAAAAACATTTGCGAACATACTTTGTATGGATGAAAATTCTTATTAAAAATTTTTTTGTTTGAACCTTATTTTACTGAGTTAGAATTTAATCTTCTATAAAACTGCATACGTAGAATTTGTATAGAAATTCTTAATAAAAAATTTGTTATTGTTGTGAAATTTTATTGAATTTTTTTAATTTTCCTACAAAGTTTTGAAAGTTTGAAATTGAAAATTTGGTATATTTGTTTTTTTGGATACGCTGCATTTTTATACACAAATAATACAAAACATTAAACACTCAAAAGAAAAATAGCCGAAACTGGTCAAAATGTCGTCTCCCTATTATTTTTCCCATGACTGTATGTGCAAATGTAGTACGTATGTACATTAGGGAGGTTCAAAAATGAGAAATGTGAAAAAGTAAAGTCGGAATTTTTATGCTCTCAATATATAGACCCTTATTTTTTTATTATGAACTCAAAAAGTATTTAGAGGTTGCTCAAAGCGCCCAAAGTTTTCCATGTATTTTATATGGGGAAAACAACTTTTCGTAGAAATGGTATAGAATAGTTAAAAATCAATATTTTTCTATCAGAAAACTCTGTTTATCTGTAGGGGATTCCAAATAATAATACCAAATTTTTTATTTAACTATTTTTTCATTGCAATTTTAATTTATAGGTCAGCCAAAAACCCACAAAAACCCTGAAAAATGCAATATGCCGACAAACAAAAAATCGTTAATATTAAAAAATTGTTAAATAAACAATTGCATATTATTATTGAAAGTCTCCAGAAGAGAACCATAGTTTTTCGGTCGATAAATATTAACATTCAAGAATTCTATACCATTTCCACGAAAAAATTTATTTTTCCCATATAAAAATATATCGTCACTAGACACGAATAAAGGCGCGAGCTCAGAAGTTCACAGCGAAAAAAGACACATAAAAAAACTTCAGCGTCAAAGCATCTTTATTTACGCGGCTTTTTTCGCCGTCAAAACACTAGCGCGCCTTTATTCGTGTGTAGTGACGATATGGAAAACTTTGAGCGACCTCTAAATATTTTTTGATTTCAAAATATAAATATAGGGGTATACTTTTTTCGATATAGATCAATCCTAGGGGGTGAGATCATAACAATTCCGACTTTACTGTTTTTGGACCACCCTAATGTACATATGTACTTTTATACACACATACAAGTAGTCATAAACGTTTGCACTATGCATGAAAACCAATTACAAAAATTTATATGTACTACAAAACGTATTGACCAACAACACAAACGGCTAGTTAAAAACAAATCGTAAGACAAACAAAAAAAACTCTCATCTAAAATATATGAAAAAATTGCTAAGTCATATGATTGACAGCATTGAAAAGCAGTGTAAAAAACGTGTTTTTTTTATGAATTAAACACTTACACGCTTCATAAGCAATTATGCTTTTACTCGGCGTTTTGCATTAATTTTTTTTTTTACATTTTGATGAACAGTGAAACTTCGATATAACAAAGTCATGGGTCAAAATCATGGAGATGGAGAATTTTATTGCGGTAGAAACCAATTTAGTCTACGACCGGCAGGGCATGAACTAACATATTTTTGAATTTGTCGCGAACCGGACTGAATGAGGAACTAGAAAAATTCATTTCGGGAGCGTTTTTGAAACTAAAAAAATAGATGTATTCGAAATATATGTAGTATAATTCGTTTAGTGCAGCTAAAATTTGTAGGAGTTTGTATAAATCGTCATAGTTCGAGAACGTTCTCAAACAGACTATACCTTTATATATCATCGTTTATTTCCAACTAAGTAGTTTTGAGATTAAATTACATTTCACGCGAATACTTAAAAATCTAAAAACCTTTGGCATTCTCGAAATTATACTAAATTGATTTACGCTATACACATTTGCAATTTGAACATATTCAGAGTACGCTAGGTGGAGGCTTTTGAGTCGACCCTTCGTTGGGTAGAAGATTTTGCTAACCGCACTTTAACCGTCAATATATTCTGAAGATTTAAATGCTCAAAATTATCGCAATAACGGAATTTTCCAGGGGTTCTGCAATTTTTTTTTTATATTGAGTTATTCGTTTTACCATGGCTCATTATATCGAGGTTTCACTCTACATAGCTTATGTGCATAGTAATATTTTTGGTATTAGCGATGTAAATAGGCTCAATGTTGATAAGTCAAATCAGCGATTTTTGACAAGCTCATTTCGGCATCGACATCGCAGCTTCACACTTTAAGACGTTAATAAGACATTTTACATGACAATCGGCGGTATAAAGCGAGGGGTGAGGTAAGGAAGAACTGGCTGAAAGTATCAGGTTGTCGTGAAGAAATTGTATGCACTTTGGTTGAAAGTGAGCAAAGTTGTAGATTATAGAGAGGAACCGAAGCAGATGAAGGCGAAGCTGAAGGCGAAAAACAGCGCAGTAGTAAGAAAATGCATTTGTAGGAAAGTGATAGTAGTGCTTTGACGCATTTCTCTTTATTGCAATCGTGCCTAATTAATTCAGCTACGATATATATCGTTGAACGAGATTTCAGTAAATCTATTAATCCAAATGCCTATGTATTTTATAGAATGAGTCCTTACATTAGGAAATTTTTGACCTTTCTCTTACTTAAATACTTTCAGCTGTTGCGAGTTCTATTGAAAATAAGTCCTTGTCTAGTCTATATTATAGGCCATTTCTCTCCCGCTATTTTACAAGTCCAATAGAATGACTTCCTTTTCCCAACCACTTTCATAAAATTAAATCGTTCTTCTTCGAAATCATCAGAGAAGACAAAGTATGGAATGGCCATGGATTTTTGTAGGTAAGTCTTCCATCTGAGCGATGTATGAAGATTAATATGAAAATGAGAAGCAGACTGCGACATAATCAGCCTTATCATTTCATTTTTCCCGAACCGGTTCACTTTTCACTTTTGGTTTCCATGGTTTTATTATGGGCGGATGACAAATTTTCAGGTGAATTTTTTTTCAGGCGAAACTCAGGATAAGGCAGAATAATTTATTAGCTTGTCCTGTAGCCGAGAGGTTGGAGGCGGGCACTGCTACTCGGCAATACCTATGTATGTACGATCTCTGATTCGAGCAACATTCAAACAAAGTTTGTTTTTGTAATTGTAGGTGCCACTCGGCAGTCAATTCCAAACTTGCGAGATCATTTCTGCAATAAAAAAGTTTGTCATAAGAACCCTCTGCTCTTTGGCGGTGGCGTAAACAGTGATTAATCATATGATTAATTTATCGATTATTTTATGTTTTTTTTGGCCATCCCTAAGAGTAACCGTAGTCTTTGTCGCGGAGTCGACATAATCATTTGACCAGTGGGGCCTCCCTCTTCGAGTCCAGTTGGAGCATCGGCGTCCATTCGAACGACATGGCCAAGCCAGCGGAGCCGCTGAATTTCAATTCGCTGCACTATGTCTATATCGTCGTAAAGCTCATACAGCTCATCGTTCCATCGTCTGCGGTACTCACCATCGCCTACGCGTAAAGGCCCGTAAATTTTCCGCAAAATCTTTCTCTCGAATACTCCAAGAGCCGCCTCATCGGATGTTGGCCTTGTCCATGCTTCCGCGCCATATACCAACACGAACATGATTAGTGACTTATAGAGTGTGGTTTTCGTTTGTCGAGAGAGGACTTTACTCTTTAATTGCCTACTTAGTCCAAAGTCCCACTAACTCGCATAAATTAAATTATTTTTTTTTTTAACTTTAAAGCAATTAATTGTTATAAGTTTCATATTCGCTTCTAACGCGGAAGCTATATAGGATTTCAGCATGAATTTTTTACACAACTTGAAATATGATTTAGCGAGTAATTTTGCATCGATATCTCAAAAATTTAGTTTTTTGAGTTATGACACTTTTTAAGTAAGTTAGTGATATGTACATATTTACATGTGTATATGCATACTAAACAATTGTATGAGGCAGTTGCATATATACTAATAACATACATATGTACATATTGACTTGTCTAAAACAATTGTAGCAACATTTTGATTAAGGTCAACGCCGTTGGGGACCTCTAAAATTCGCCAAAATAGGATAAAACAAAGCAAACATTGGCCAACTAAAGCGCACCAAAGAAGATAGCATTCAACAGGAATAGGCCACTGATGGCAGATAGCAAATAATAATAATAATAACAAAAGGCAAAAAAGAGAGAAACAACAAAAAGAGGATTCGATACTTTACCGCTTTCAGCTTAACTGGTAGACTTGTAGACGTCGTGTTTTGGCAAGCATATTAGTTACAACAAATTTGGCTGGACTACAAATAGACATACATTTTTTTCAGTTTTTATGATATAGATAAATGCTAATAAAGCATTGCATATGTAAGTGTATATTTATTATACCATGTTTAAGTTAAATTCAATGCTTTTGTTTTTATTTTTGTTGGTAACCTTTTCGTATCTCTTTACCCTTATTCATTTTGCTGGTCACTCGACCACAACGAATTGCATTTGCTGAAATCGATTGTAGCATTTTTCGATTGGAAAAAATTATTCCCTGTGACTACATTACAAATCGCAAATCACGTTTCAAATGTGAACAAATCAGTTAATCACACTGGCACACAAAAATACTATATGTATGAATGTATGTACCTACGTAAGAGATGCAAATGTACATGTAGAGTAATCAATTTGGGACAAAATAGAATTAGGTACTTGCTAGCTCCAATGGGGCAAAGCAAAAGAAACTACTCTGTTGCTAAGCTTGGATGCTCTGGCATCAGCTATGTATCATGATTAACTACTCGAAGTTCTGCGAGCGCTGGGAGTTAGTATTCACATACTTACCTATGTACATGCTAGTACTACGTCATAAACCAAATGATGATGACGATGATAATGGCGATGGCATTGGCGGTTACTCGACTCGTCGAAATCGTCAGAGATTCTTATCACTTTGCAAATATCGTGGCATATGGCGGCGCATTGCTTTTGGCTTTTCTCCGGCGAATTGTTTACTTTTATTTTTTTATGCTTTATTTTCTTATTTTTAAATTTAGTATTTGGTGTGTGGTATCTATGTATGTATGTATGCATTTTACATTGTTGTTATACCGTCGGCATGCTTACGAAAATGAAACCATAGATCTTGCATATCCGATAAGCGTCAAAGCAGTTGTTACAAATATGCAGAAAATAGTACAAAAAAATAGAAAAATGAAAAAAAATGTTGCTTACTTTTGTTTTGAATACTGAAAGGAATGCAATTCTTTAAAGTAATTTTATAATAAAAAGAAGTCGTACATAAAAAAAAAACTTTAGCAATTGCTAAGTTCGAATCACGATTTTCTTTACAGAGTTATGTATGTATTTAAGTGCTGTGGAGTTGTTGTTATTGTTGTTATATGCGAAGGAAAATGAAGAAATTAAATGTGAAACGATGACATGCGCATGTGTGAAGTCGATAAAACTCCCACTGAATGTGCATTAGACTGTACCAGAAAAAAAGTTCGTCATTCTCCCCCCGAAAATAAAGTAATTTTGCAAGGAAATTTAGAAACTATTTTTTTTGCCGAACGCATTGTGGTCGTAAAACTTATTTTTTCAGTAAAAAAAAAACAACCTTTTCAAAGTTACCAAAAATACAATTACCATTGCATATTCCTCCTCAGAAAACTTCATGGAATTTAGAATGAACCTTATTTTAGCAGAAAATTGTAAGTTTGAGTAGGAAAATTTTAACATCTTTCACAGACCTTTTTTTTAATAAAACTTTAAAAATATTCGCATATAAAGAACAATTCATTATACCTACATTAAGTGAAACAATAATACAAAAAAATATAATATTATTTTATTCTGTCGTTTTTTATAAATAATTAAATGGGTTGATGGCAAAAAATGTTTGATAAAAATGGTGTACCCTCTAGTTACGGTTTGTATGCAGTTGTAAATGTATATTGACACATCTAGAAAAAACGGGGCAGCACATGTTTGCGCCATTTTATGTTTTAAGCATTTTAGTGCGCTCATGTCAATTCTTGTGCGTGGACTAAACATACAGTGGGAGTTCGTATTGCAACAGGTACTGTGTATGTAAATCATAATGATTAGTAAAAACAAATAGAATTTTTTTTAGTAATAATTAGTTGTTATAAAATATTACTATAACTAAGTATATAAAAAAAATTATTTCATACAGCTGTCAACTGTTAAAATTTGCGATCAGCGAGTCCTAAAACCTAGTGGAAGTCGCTTTTGGAAAGTTTTTTTTAATTTTTTTTACAGAAATTAACAGTTGTTTTTGACAGCTGCCAACTGTTAAAATTAAAATTTGATCTAGAATTCGTGATCACTGAATCCGAAAACCTATAATATGTCAGTTTTAGGTTATTTGTTGTTATTTTTAGATAAAGTGACAGTTTATTTGACAGCTGTCAACTGTCAACGTTTAAATTTCACTTGAAATTCTTATTGGAAATCACTTTTAAGGTTTGCTGCTATTTTTAGGGAAAGTAGCAGCGGATCTGACAGCCGTCAAGAATCAAAGTTTATATTTGACCTGGAATTCGTGATCAACGAGTCCTAAAGGGCTTCACTTTTAAGTAGTTTCTTTTTATTTTTAGAGAAAGTGAAAACAGTTGTTTGACAGCTGTCAACTGTCACAATCCTACTAAAATCCTATGCTGTGGAACGCAGGGGTAGTCTTTTTAATTTTTTTACTTTATCTTCGGCATTTACATTTTGATGTTCTTGTCTCGAGGAGAAAATTTTGTTTCTGCCAAAGTTTATTCACTTCATATAATCCGTTCTTACCCACCAGATTTCAGTTCCTACCAACTCGACATATTGTCAGTAATTAAAGCTCATCACAAATCATGTTAAGAAAGTTTTTGCGTTATTCCAGTAGAACTATTTTAAATAGATTTTTTATTTGCCGAATGTAGGTGTCACCGAAAAGTGTTCACCAAAAAAAAAGTATTTTTGAAATTGCTTTACAAAAGTACTTAGACTCGATGCTGAACGACGAACTTTTTTGTTTGCGTGTTAGGTAGTACACTCTAATGTGCATACCTACTTTATTTTCATAGAGAAGCATGCGACGCATTACTTGTGCAACTAACACTCGCCTAGGCATAGAAAAGAAAGAAAGCATAGAATGCTTATGTGAGTATATCGTAAAAAACGCTATTTACGCAATTGTAAACAAATTTAAGTTTAGTTTTGATTGTTCCTACCGATCTTATCGCCTTTGGCTGAACGCATATTCTTGGCGCCATGGCTCACTAACAAATACCTGCTTTAAGCTGTCAAACGGTTTACTTAAATACACTTAAATATTTTAACAACGCTGAACACTGATTGTCATGTAAGTGCGGCTTAATAGCCCAGTGCGGTAAAGCCAAAGCTAAGTGAATTCACGTACGCTTAGTGGAGGTACTTTATCCACCATCTGTTAGAGAGGTCTCAAATTGCTTATGTGAATAGAACTTTGGCCAAAATTTATGTATGTTGCGTAGAAGGAAGTGGTGGTTTCATGCAAACAACAAGTGACCCAACTGCACTAGAAACGATTCATGCACCGTTGGCTTAACGAATCTTACGTTGGACGGCGGCAACTGCATGCCATACGGATTTATCTTTAAGCATCTTATCTTCGGCCTCAAGACCGATTTACGACCGGTTGTTCAATGTCTGGTTAACGCAAATCGGAGGTAGAAGGTCCGGTTAAATGCAACGACTGCTTTATCGATCACATGGTGTATATATGCATGATGTCGAAATCGTCGATAATGATGTTTAACTGGGAGGAAGTGATAACCAGACATTGAACAACCGGCCCGTACACTGTAGCATAGCTATCTCTACTACGAATCGTTCGCAGTGGAAATGCACATGTTTAATACCTTCTCAAACATTCGTAAAGATTTTGTCTTAGAATACCCTTAGAGAAATTTTCCAGCGAATAATTTTCAAAACTACTTAAACCCTCTAGCTACCTAACAAATGCCATTTTATTCTAGATTTCCATAGTAGGGGTCAAAATGACCCTTTCGTGTGAGAGCTAATGGGTCAAAATATTCTACAGAATTTTGCCTCGTGAAATTTTACTATATGTATATACTTTTCCATTTATTCTAAAAGCCTAAGGCAAAAAATTGCAAACTTAATTTGGCCATACAAAATCATCCTATTTACTCCCAGAAATTTTTGTACAGTGATATTAGTGACAGACAATGTAGCTAACTTCCAAGTCATATTTAAATAAAGATTGTACGATTCGCCTGCGTTAAGCTGAAGGCTATTAACCTATCTCAAATAAACTGTTTCTAGAGTCTTCCCATAATATCTAAAGTACATATCGGGTGATATGGGCATGATTTATATTCTATTATATATCATTATAGTCTATTATGTATTCCGTGATGGAACACACTATCGATCAAAAGCATTCTGATGCCAAACTTCAGCCTGATACTTCTGGAAAGTTCTTGGGCTACTTGCCCAGTACGGTCGACTGAAACGTAACTGATGACGTGAATTTAAGCTCAATAGATCCTAAAAATTTTATGAACTTCCCTGATTTTCACGCTTCTAAAGTTGTCCAAGCTATCATAGAAGAATATCTACCCAAAGCAGAGCATGTACCCAGGGTGAAATCTTCATCTGAACGAGCAGGGCACTGGCACAGAAGTTGCAGAGTCGTTGACTCCTCCTCTTCATCTTGATAGGCATTCTTGCCAATTAGGCAGTGTCCTGCTATAACAGATGCTAACAAAGTGATATTCTGCTTATTAAGACACAGTCAGTGCGTTTAGCGCTGAGCACCGACCACAATTTCTTGACAGGCTTGCAGGTGATTTCGTCATGCCATCTGTCGTTCGCTACTTTCGTAAGCCTCTCGGAAATAAGTATTTTGCAAGTTTCATCATTTATGTATATCCTCAATAGGGGCTTTGGTATTAAGTCGCGCCAGCTCATAAGCCTTACGATTCCCAACATTGACATGTTGTAGTGTCCCGAAACCCATATCACCCTTGGTAGAAATGACTCTGCCATCTCGTTACGAGATGTGCGGCATTTCATGGCTACCGTGGAGGTTGTCGACTGCTTCATGAGGGACTTGATTGCCGCCTTGCTGTCAGCAAAGATGTAGATATCAGCTTGGGACATAATATCACACTTTACCAGTTTTGTAGCTTTGTACAGTGGTCCGGAAGACGATATCTGAGGGAAATTCTTAGGTGTTCGGTCCACCGACTCTACCCTCGAGCTTTGAGCCAGCTGTGTGTACAAGGCTGAACTCGGCCTTCCTTGGAGCATCTCATCTCCACTCTTCCCTTGAGGGCAGGAGGCTTCGGAAGTGCGTAGTCCACAAATCCCGGAAGCCCCGAAAACTCTGTTAGTATCTTGTCATGAATATAACTAGTTTTTGACCACTTATTTAATTTTTTCATGCGAATTACCGGAACGCTGGAACACATTTGGCATGTTGTTCTACCGGAGAAAGTTCAGTGGGGATACAGTGCTTCTGGTGGTGTAGTTCTCATCGCTTCAGTACAGTCATTCATATTTCTTAAGTTTACCCCTCTCTCAAGGGTGTCCCTCTATACCACTATACCATGATAGAGAATTTCCCTAACTACCGCGGTGGTATAGGCTATGCAGCTAGGTTAAACACGATTCAGCCGTGGAGACACCTTAGATTCCGACCCTCATAAGTAATTGAGACTCTAACGGATAATCTACTCTGTTTATACAACGAACGAGTGGGAAGGTGCCAGGTACTTAAACCCGGGGTCGGCGGCTAAATGTGCAGATGGTTCCAAGCTTAATTAAAGAATAGGTAGCAGAATTTACTCTGGTCAACTTGGGCGAAACCTAAGTTCTCGCTTATCGGACCATTGTAACGTTTTTCAAGCACTGCTAAACGCCATAACGGAGACAGCACGGGGGCTCATAACCTCTGTCACTCCAAGACAGTCTATAGCTATTTATTCTTACAGCCAGGCTGCTATAAAATCTCTTAACTCTAAAGGGAACAGCGTCGAAAGTAGTCATAGAATGCTGGAAGACTATCAACCTGTTGGCATAAAAAAGGCTCCTTGACTATAGTACGTGTCCCTGGACACAGGAACATTCCAGAAAACTGCATAGCCGGCGAGCTGGCAAGGAAGAGAAGGAAATATCCGCTCAAAATGTGGGCATACATCTAACCTGCTGCAAACACATTCAAGGAGGTAAACACCAGGTGGGCTGTGGAAACCACCTGCCATAATTCCAGGCAAATTCTGGCCAAAGATAGATGTAAAGCGATCCATAGCTCTCACTCTCGGATTAATAGTCGGATACCAGACACTACCCGATGGGTACACAGGGAAAGAGGTTAGGATACCACACCAACGACTTTTATCGGAGTTGCAGATACGAGGAAGAGGAGCAGAGCATCGAACATTATCTTTCGTCACGCGCAATCCTTATCGACTTTTTGTGATATATACATAAAACTAATAGGAACCAACTATGTATTGCATGGACTTTTCGAAACCCATTCTCTGTACAAATGTATCCAAATATTCTTATAACCATACATACACACATATTTGTAAACATACAATCATACATTCATTCGAAATCTAAATTTATTTTTCTCTAAAAACTTTTGCCAAATCACAATGGCATACATCTTAAAATCTCCTTTCATCTGCACACTCACACACACACACACATCGAACCTGTGGCAGAGATTCTTGCAACTGATATGCAGGAGCCTTTGAGCCGCATGTGGCGCATGGTATCTACGTTTTGCGATAATATACTCAATGCAAATATTATAATTTGCATATACAGGAAGCAAAAGTGGCGCATTGCCTGAGCCGCAAATCCGACGATACAATGCACACACCTTACAATAAGCGCAGCAGGGCGTGGATGAGTGTTGGGAATATGTGAAAGACAATGACAACACAATGCCATTGGCGCTCAACAACGCTAACACACATCCTACATACATGTATGTATATACACATGTGTAGATAAATTACTGCAGCAAACTTTTAGATGGGTACAAATATTCGTATGCATGCGCCTTCTTCAAGGAGAGGACAAAATTAAAACATTATCAGATCGTTGGCAGGTGATAACCTCTTTGTGTGCGGCGCGCGGATAGGCAGGTGGAGCTCGATGGCAGTGTTGAATTTTTATAGAATTTCCATGCAATAGTTGTTCGTTTATTTAGGCAGTAATTGACTTGCACTGCTTTATATTTTTAAGAAATATCTACAAAAACTGTGTACTACCTTAAATACTTACAGACTAATTTTCCCTTCTACTTTTCATTTTCTTTTTCCAGTACCACGACCTAAGGGCCAACACTCGGCGCCACGTGGCGGTCCACCACGCTCATGGACCAACACCGAACTCACCGAAGCACTGCAGCATGTCTGGAACAAGAAGATGACCACCTCGCAGGCGTCACGCATCTTTGGCATACCCTACAATTCATTGCTGATGTATGTGCGCGGCAAGTATGGCAAGAGCCTAAAGCTGGAGCAGTTGCGCAAGGATTGTATCAGCGGTCCACCACTTGAACTGCTACAGCTTGGTCTCGGTCATGGCACAGGTGGTAGCAAAAAGAAGGATGAATCACGCAAAGAGAAAGCGGCTAATAGAAATGCAGAAAACGCGGCAAATAATAACGCCGAACTTGACTTGGGCATACCGCTGCCGGGTATGGTGCCTGGCAACGGCCCGGGCGGTCCACGTAATGCCAACTCTGAGCCAGATCTGCTAGGTGGTCCCAACTCGCTGTTTGGGCCATTCCCCGGCGCTTTCTATCCGGACTTCCCCGGTGGCTTCCCTGGTCTGCCGCTAAGCATGCTCAACCTGCTGCCTCCGACGGATCGTCACCAACCACATGGCGCCGGCATGACGGCATTACACCATCTCGGAATGGACGAGGACTGCAAATCGGATCGCTCTAAACAATCTTCCTCGCTGGGAGATGATGATTTCGTCAGCGGCGGCATGTTGGGCGCTGGCATGCAACCGCTTGCGCTCAATCGCAACGACAATGAGCGACGCTCCGCCGGTGGTGAAATTTTGTCGGTGCCTGGTTCGGTGGGAGCGCCGCCACCGCCACCACCCCCTATGAGCGCTGCCGTCGGTGGCGGTGCGCAACAAAATGGCGGTATGCAGGATTGAAATTTCTGGCGGGATTGGGCCGCCAACCCCATGTTTTTCCCGCCAAACGACACATATGATGTGGAAGAGGCTATGAACGGCGGCATTGGCTTAGGTGGCCATCACCAGCACCAACAGCAACAGCAACACAACGATGCGACAACAACTGCGGAGCGCAACGGCAACTGCAGCGCCGGCGGCAGCGTGCTAGGGAACGTCGCGCGTGCGGCACATCAATTTCGCGAATTTAATCAAAATCTCTACATGGCAAGACGCAAACTGAAACGGCTGCGTCAGCGGCAATATCGGCGCTTCGGCGATTTGAATAATCGTGGTGCGGAGAGCGCCAATAATGCGACAAATGGTGGCAGCGGTGGCGGCGGTGGCGCCGGCAGTGGCTTCATGGCGCTGCAGATGGGTCCACCACCGTCGGCGTTGACGTTGCCCATGCCGCCGGCGGTTATACGCACTTAGTTTAATTTTACTGTAATGCTGTAAACTATATTATGTTCAATTAGTGTACATGATAGGAGGCGAGACGTCCGAGAGAGCGGTAGGAAGCTAGAAAATAATAAAATATATATTAAGTAAAATAATTAGTGAAAATTTGAGGGTAGAAAAGAATTGAAGGAGGTTGAGCAGAAAATCTTGCATAAGTAAATTATTATAACTGTGAATCGATGTGAATATGTAATGAACATGCAATATATTGTTTTGATTTTATTTAAACATATGTATGTAAGTATTATTAAAATAAAGAATTCTCTCATTAGTTTAAAGTATAGGCTTTTTTGCTTAACACGGCAACAACAAAACAACGATATTTTTAATTGTGAAATTTTGCATACTTCCAGTTTACTTAAAAACATATTAAAACAATTTAGCATGTTGTATTCAACCACTTCAAACTTTTTAAAAAAATTCTTATTACCACAGAAATATGAGTACACTACTCAGTCGATGAATTTTAGAGTGAATTTTTTATTCCGCAAACAATTTTTTTTTTATATACATAATTCAGATTTCAAAATAAATTTTTAAATTTACTTGCATAAAACTTGTATAAAAAACTATAAGAAACTGCTCACTTGCTAGTAGTGCTCTTGAATATTCTGCTAAATACTTTCGCTTTAAATGCTATTTCGCTCCACTGTAACCTTATAATTATGAACCATTTTAGTTTTTGGTGCTTTTAGTTCCTATTTTTTGTTGAGGCGATGAAAAGACATACCCAAAAATATACGCAAACTTATATTTAGTAATTTTTTTAAGTTTATACAATGTAAACTATATACAATTATACAAAAATTAATAATTTTTAGAAGCTTTTAAAGCACAAATTCTATGTTAAACTATTTTTTTATAACTTTAAGTTGTGTTTACTGCTAAGTTAATTTTCATTAAATTTAACAAAGAGTTATGACATAATTAAAAATTTCATTAATTTTAATCACTTCATCACAAATAATCAAAATAACCTAAACTTTTTTATGGCAATATCTGTAAATAAATAATAATTAATATTTATATATCAGCATTAGTATTAACAATAATAAACATAAATCAAAAAGTAATAAAAAATAACGAACCAATAAGTGAAAAATATGTGACAACTTTGTATAAAAAATGGCATTCGGCAAATAATGGTCGGCAAAAGTTATTACAAAATGATATATGTATGTATGAAACATGCCGATGGAGATTATTGTATATGTAGTAAAAGCTATAAGTATTATCATTGTACCAAAATTTTTAAACAAAAACAAACACTACAATATATTATTGAGTAAGCTATTGAAATCTTAAAAATAATTTGAACAAAATAAATTGTAATAAAAATTTAAAACGCACTAAATTTTTCATAGGTTTTTTTTCAACAACGGTACGAACTCAAACCGAAAATCTTTTACATCGGAAATGTCAATGCATGAGAGTATATATCGCTCATTCACTTCCAATAGTTTCATAATTAAAAAATATAAATTTTGAGTTGAGGATGCGGATATTACGGCTACCTCTTCTTCTATATTGTATAAAAATTTCATAGCTGCATCGATTACCAGCATGATTCAATAATAGAAAGGTTTTGTAATAAAACAGCCTTCTCGCTTCCACACATAAAATCGGCTCCTTTACATGTACAGAATGTTGCTTACTCTACAGTTTCTAGTGAAATTAGTAGTAAAACCAACAATTCTTCATACTAAATATTCGTTAGCATCACCTTCGTTTGCGTAATTTTCTAGAACAAGTGTAGAATAGCGACCGTTTAGCTATAAAATAACCAAAAATGCCGATTGATAGAACTTTTTACGCTGATTTCAACGATACCACACTTATTTGGCGCAGGTAAAAAAGAAAGAAGATATAAGAGGTTTATTTGCTTTGTTTACTTGTATTTTTTATTATCACTAAATTGTTGAAACCCAAAAGTAGATCATGACAAAATATGTAATATCGAATTAAAGGTAGTAACTTGTACTTTCTAAATAATATAAATTTCTTTACCATTAATTATGCAGTTTTTTTCAAAAAAGGTTATTTCATGAAAAAATTACATTTGTTCGTTTTTTAGTGGGTTTGGTTTAAAAATACAAAAAGCTATAAATTGTGTACATCAGCTGAAAGACAAATTAATTATCTTCATGGTGACGTCATTAGTTTTTTAATCGGTTATTTGGTCCATAAGATATTAATATTTAAAAAATCTAAAATATTACTTTAACCTTCTAGAACGTCTTCATTTTTCACTTGCGCCAAATAATTTTGGCATGGTCGAAATGAGCATAAAGAGTTATATTGATCTGCATTTGCAAAAACGCATAGCTGAACGGTCGGTAGATTTCTTCCAGGAAATGACGATAACTGAAATCAAAAATGCATATTTTTATGTACTGTTTAGTATTTCCATTAAAACACCAAATATATTGCGAATTCGCATAGAATTAATGGGCGTGTTTCTAAGACGTAGCTGTTGCTAAACTGTTGAGTGTTTGTTTCAGAAACGCACAGTTGAGTAGTTCCGCTCAGCTCAACGGTTGACAACTTTACGCCATTTTTTCCATCATAAAATTATTTCGCTACATGAAGTCAACAATTTACATATATAAGTCAAAAATAGGCATGTTTTATTCAACCATTCAACAAGCAAATAGCTAAATCTTGGTCAAATAAAACGAAAATAGCTTATTTCCTATGTTAGCCTAATTTTGAGTTGTTTGACTGCAAATAGTGTCAAAGTAAGTTTTTGCCTCTTTCTGATTGGCTGAAGGAGAAAATTTCTGATGCTGAATGGCAATGCCTCTTGTTCAATATACAAGCGGGTAAGTCCTCCATACAAAATAAGCTAATAGCTTAAATTTCTGGACAAATAAAACACGGCTAATGACGTTTCCCTTCCGCCAGTTTTCATAGAAAATTCAAATAAATAAATAATTTGTCTGTAAATTGCTGGCGAAACTGGCTGTTAATAAAGTAAAATACACGTACAAATACATTTATTAAAAATAAAATAAAAAAAACTCCATTATAAATCCTGTGCTATCCATATTTTTGGCTTAATATTTTTTTATTTTTGAGCTGTTTTATTTAATTTTGCTTGTTTACAAATGTTTTGGCAGTTTGTGTATCATACCGTTTCTAAGACGTAACTGTTGAACTCAACAGTTGACAGCATTTCAGCAACAGTTGAGGTAAACAGTTGCATCTTAGAGACGCGCCCAATAATACACATTTTACTTCTAATTGTATACTTTGCGTACTTTTTGTAGTACCTTTCTACTACCGTTTTCTCAAAAGGCGATCTCATTCTTCCCCTTTCTCCTACTTCCAAGATACAAATCTAGATGAAGGAGTGTCAAATTTTAGCTGTCACAAATTACATAACCTTGTATTATTGAATCATGGATTACCAGTATCTCACTAGAACAAAATATATTTTCATTTTCACTATGGGAGTAAATATGTAAATTCAAAACTTTAAAGTGGGTTTTCTCGAGTTACCGTTTATTGAGTTGTGACACTATTGAAGTAAATGAGCGATATGTAAATACATACATACATACATATATTTGGGTATGGGTATTTCCTATTGCATTTTCATACTTTCGGCTAGACGACAAAATAATAAGCGATTGAGAACAAAATATATGATCGAAACTAAATGTCGTTCTCGTAGGTTTGTTCCCAAGAACGCTTAAAAACCCAAACCGAAATGAGAAAAAAACTTGCGGGGGTGTTTTCACAAGGACGAAAGTGGGAATAAAACTTTGAAGAACGTTCTCAACGGGAATTACTTATATAAGAACAAAACCCTGGGAATGTTCCCAAAGCTGATGAAATGCAAACAACACTTTTGGAAATATTTTTAAGAAAACAAAATGCGAAGAAGTCTCCGTAACTTTGTCTCGAAGAATAATGTGGGGACTAAAGTCTCAGAAACATTCTGACAGGGAACGAAATGGGAACAAATATTCACTAGACTATTCGCGGACAATGAAAGCGTGAGCAAAATTTTTCTCGTAGCGCTGCATTAGTTTGAAATATTTGTATATTTAAATTAATCAAAGAAGAACTTAGAGATATTTATGCAAACTAGTATCGCCGAGTTGTCGAAATTCGACCAACCCACATTTTTAACACACTTTTTCATTTTGCTCGTGCCGTTTTCAGATCTACCGGCCCTCTTAATAGTCTAGGTTACTAATATTGTTTGGTTGAGCGATATACATAATTCTGTTAAATAATTTTACAGCTCACAGGTGCAGTAGGAAGAAAAAGATTTGTATAGGAATCCGTTATCGAATTAATATATAGATAGTAGATGGTGAAATCAAAGGAGGCATTCATCGGCTCGGCTCTGCAGTCACCAATCCCAGGAGTATTTCTCTCAGATATTAAAATGAGTAATGCACTGCGACCCAGTGGTCTATTGTGCTCTTAATGCTAGTAACGTGTATTTCGAATTTGAAGCTCGATTCCATTTCGCACCTCTTCTTTGAATTACCTTTCAGGCAAGATAATAATCATTGAAATCGGTTGAGAAACAAGGAGAAGTGGGGAGGAATAGATTTGTGTGGGATTTCGTTAGCGTATTAATATATAGATTAAGCAAACGAAATACTTAAGACACGAATTTTTCTTGCACAGAAAATGAAAAATTGCTCCATAAATGGACAGTTCACTCTGATGATAAACGATCTAGAAGTTGAGATGAGCCAGCTTTCTTCTGGCTTAGAATTAACAATCATGGTTCTCACTGAAACGATTTTTCATATTATCACCCAGACGCCCCTCTCATTATTCTCAACGTTAAGTTCAAAAGGTTGTTGTTCTTGTTTTTTTTTTTTCTAGCAAAACATTCCCCAGACTTTTGTTCTTATTTCTTAGGCCTTTTTTCGTAAGCGAGGCTCGAAAACCGATTCCATTTCGATATTTTCATTAGAAGGCGTTTTTACGTTGCGGGTACCAATCCCAGCGCGCAACCTTTAGTGGCATGGGTGTTTTTCAACCGGATACACGCTTATATAGCGAGCCTCTTGCTACAAGATGCTTGGTGTTATTTGCTAATCCCGCCAGAGGCAACGTGTTAAAATGATAATAAAATTTTTTTTTGCATCTTCGAGTTATGAAAAATCATCAGTGAAGTGCAGAACACAAACGTATACAAACGAAAAATCGCCACCCAAAAGTTTGGTTGATGTAAACAAAATTGTGGTTAATATTACCAAATCATTGTTGAAAATATCAACCAAGGCATTATTAATATTAACCAAAAATCACGTTGATTCCTTTTCAAGTTTGAATTTGATAATATTAACCAATTTTTGGTAGATTTTTCTCTCAGTGTAAGTACTTGAAACTTTGAAGTAACTGTAAACAACACAAAGACCGCTCTTACTGTAAAACAATCTGAGCCCGTTAATGCTAAAAAATTTCATATTTTACGATGCCAACGTCAGGTCGACCCAAATGGCATTAATGTTGCGAAACCTAATGGCTTGTTTATTAACCCTCGTACTATTTCTGTCATAAAAAGCTTCTAAAAAAGCAATCTGCATTATGATAGCGGTGAAAAAGTGTAAGTCTAAATTAAATTTTAGAAATAAAGTCAAAGCGACCCGTTAGTAATAAAGTGTATGGAAACAAATTTGTGGCGATCACAAGAGTTTCACCAGTTTTGAGAAAATTCGAAAAGGGGTAGATACACTAGTAAGAGGGAAAAATGCTATTTTTGGTATTTTTTTATGAAAACGGGTTGTATTATTTATTAATCAATGATAAATACTTATTTCAAACAATACATACATATTTAAGGAAGAAAAAGTGATGTGGGAAAAAAGGCCGTATTCTAAAACAGTACTAAAGTCAGTGCTCTTTTTGGTATAAGATTTCTGATAAATGATAAGCTAAATTTACAAAATTCATATAATTACATATACTAAGAGGTACTTGTATATTAAATGGTAACGCAATGCACTTAAACACAATATTTTATACACCCGTATTTTTTTTTATGGGTTCGTTAAAATATACATGGGTAAAAATTTATATAATTCATACCTCCTTTTTTTAAGGAGGGGTAATAGCAAGGTGTCCTTTTTAGGTGTTTTAAATTGTCCTACTCACTTAAAACCAGGCTCACTTGAAAAAGCGATGCCACTGCTATAATATGGATATTTGTATTTATTTAACGTTACTTCCCAAGTATTATGTTATTTCTCAAATACAGATATATGTAATTTGCAAATAAATAAGCATGTTTATTGGAACTTCTATAATGCCAACCTAAGTGGAGCATGATTCGCTTTAAGATACATGTGAAATTTAAGAATATCCTTCAGAATTAGTAGATATAAAGATCAAAAACCGTGAAAACCTGTTTGCCGTCCTTTAAAACACAGCCGATTGTGAATTAGATGTTCGTTTTAAAAATGCAATAAAACCAGGTTTTAAAAGCCGAATAGCCCAAGCTAACAAACATTGTGGGCATTTGGAGCAAAATAAAAATTCATCATAGGGCACTTTTGGAACACCTTGCCGATCACTTAAACTAAGGCTATCTAATTGATGTTTTTGAACACCTAGTAAAATGCGGATGTGCAGCAAAAGCTACAATTTGAAATGCATGGTCGCGTTACCCTCCTTCTTTATATGTATGTATACAGTACTTTGTAAAACAAAATTGTGTGAATACGCATTTGCAATAATTAAAAAAAAAAAACTTTCGTATTTTACAAAAAAAGTTTGCAGAACAAATGTTGTAAAAAATAAAATCTAGATTTTTTTTACAGCCCATTTGATTAAAAAAAAATTACGTACCCTTCATTAAATGAAACTTAAGCTTCTTCTCTAATTTTTGATTTTCAAAATTTTCCTCAAATTTGTTTACACTCGATTAGTACCTTCTTCTTGGAGGATTCAGTTGGAAACTTACCATTTCATACGATTAAATGTAACTTAATAAATAACGGTTGCTACAAAAAAAATCACAAAATACACCCAAAACAATTTCAAAAAATTTCAAAACGGTGCTTAGGAGGCTAAGCACCACGTGTGTATCAAATTTGGTTGAGATCGGTAAAGTAGTTTTGCCAAGTTTTTGCAAACGAGTCATTGTATGTATAAACAATTTGTATTCAATTGCATTAGGCGAGTTATCAGTTTATTTGAAAATAAGTGTACTTTTAGATAAATACTACATATTTGGCAACTTTCATAAAAGTTTTTGAAAGTAGAGATGGTCAAAGCGGAAAAATATAATAAAAATAGTTGCTTTTCAAAAGTTTACCTAACAAAAATTCCCAGCAAGCCAGGAATATATTCTTATACCTCATTTTAAAGGTCTATAAATTCCCATTTCAAAAAATGTTTGATTTTTAAAATCGGATGAAAAATAGTCAACCTGTTAATATATAAGTGCATCTGGAATGAAAATAAGGCTTTTTTTAATAAAACAAAAAATTCAGGAACTAAAAGAAACCTATTTTCGTGTTGCACTCGACCCTACCTTCAATCTACACTAAGTTTTGTTTCGGGTGTGTTTCGTGAGTTTTTTTGCATCACTGTGTAATTATTATATTAAAATTCACAATCAAAAACAAACAAAAAACATCATATTTTCCGCTTGTCAAAAACTGTGACCGCGCGTGTTCGACAGATTTCGATTGGGAAATCAAACAGAATTCGGACAAAATCGATCCCTTTGTTTCTTGAGATATTCTGTTGCCTCGATAAAAACCAAACTTGTTTATCTACCTTTGGTTTTATCTACCTTCTTTTCCGTTTGAACTTTTTATCCTCAATGAGTGAAAGCTATAATCAGCCCGGGAGTAAATATCTGCCCGGACCCTCACAAAATAAGGTTTCCTTTTTAAACGAATTTCCAACGTTTTCACTCGTTAAAAAACTTCGTCTAAAGAGAATTGTTTTTGCTACGCAGGTTAATGGAATACGCAAAGTAGGTTTTCTTGTTTAAGTCAAAATGCTTCTTTAATTTAAAAACGTAACTATTTATGTGAAAGTTAAATAATAAAATTTATCAGGTTTGGAAAATATTAAAATTTTTATTTTCCTACTTAATTTTCAGAAAAATGCGGGCCGCTTTGAAAATCCGGGCACGGGGGAAACCCCCATCCCTCTAGACGGACCTGGCTATAATTCACATAGCCTTTTTAAGCTTTCTATAAATTTATAAAGTTGTACATAGGGAAAAAAAACTTTGTGCACAATCAAAATAGAAACCCTTATAAAACATACACGGCTAACTAATAAAGAAAATGCCCCGAAAATTGGAAGCAATAAAACATAGTTCTTAAACTTTTTAGTAACTCAGTCAGTTTTTCAAAACTTTCGTAAACATCTAAAAATTAATTCCTCGACCCCCAAAAAAGTGTAAGATATCATAAATTTCCAGAAGATTCCAGAAAAAATTACATTGATTTATCCAACTTACATGAGGCGATTTTCCAGGCAACTTTGAGTTGAAAGCAATAGTCGCCTGGTGTGAACGGCCTTTCAAATAATGTTAGGGGCAGCCCATTTTTTTGTCAATCCTAGCCTAGTACGCGACTGATTCGATTAGTTAGTTTATCGATTAGTTAGTTTATCGGGTTTAAATTAATATGGGAACTTAATACTCGCACAAGGAATGCACAGTTTTACTTAAAAGAAATATAAAAAAGTGCATTTTTCCAAAAACTTAACTGCAACGCAAATTCCAGTTTAACACAATTTGAAATTTTCCATCCCTAAGTTTTATTGTTTTTCTATTCTATTTTAACCGACTTCACAAAAAGGAAAAAGTTATCAATTCGTCGGAAATTTTTTTTTATGGGCATATGATACCGCATAACTTTTTTTTTTTAAGGAAAGATGTTACCTCATAGGTGGTCCCATACTAATTTGGTTTAAATCCGATCATCGGATCATGAAGAAATCAACGATAATCTTGAATTTGTGTATGAAAATTGAAGTCAGTTTTATTTTTTGCTTAGCATTTACTTGCATTTTTGTATTGAATTTTTTTATTTGGATTTTGGTTTACTACTTGCTCTAACTTTATTTTATTTCCTGAATATGAATTTTAATTATAATTTTCTTAACAAAAAAATTTTTGGTTAATCTGAGATGCACTCTACTACACTAAGCAGAATATGTAAATTCACAAAAAGTTGTTGAAAACAAAAAAAAAGTGTATACGCTCAATTTAAAATCCCAAATGTACAAAAATAACTATTCAATGATTTTAAGATAAAAAAAAGCGAACTAGAAAAAGTCGACAACTGCAAAAATAAATAGAACAACGGAATTTACAAAATCTAAATTTTAAACAGGTTTATTATAAAATAATAAATATCCATAGTAAAACATTTAAAAATCGAAGCATCTCAATAAATTCACACAAATACAAGTACAGTATAATGTGCTTAATTGCAAACCCAACTTCCATAAGTTAAATAATACCAACAACGCCAATTTGCGAATATAAAATATCGCATAAAATATAAACTTGATTCTGGGAGTAATTGGAACATTACGTGTGTATTTGTAACAAAATGTGGTTCAATTAAGAACACGATACTGTAATGTACATACATCTCTATTACATATTGCCTGTGTATATAACAAATTTTGTATACTTGAAACATGAGAAAAATTGCGTACATATTACAAAAAAGTAAAAAAAAACTAATTAAGAAACTGTAATATTTTACAAAATAGCGATTAGTAATTCGAACAGGGTAAAAACAACAACAAAATAATAACAAAAACCACACACAACAAAGAATTAATACAATGTTTAATATAGGCATTTTTTTACCAATAACATAAATATGAATAGTATATGTACACCATAGAACACGAACGAAAAAGCGTAGCCAAATAAAAGTGTTTAAAGTTGAATCTATTTAACCACATGTGAACATGTTTTATAATTTTACATACCCACAGAATACATACACATTTGTACTACAATACATTCCAGCGCGGCAAAAGACTCATTAATTTCCAAACATTTTCTATGAAATTTATTCTAGTATTCTTTTAAATATTTATATCAAAAGCACCCAAAATAAAATAGACATACAGTATATGTATGTACATATGAGTGTATGTAGTTATAATTATTGTTAATTAGATGAATAAAATTACAATAAATAATTTGAAATGTAAAATAACTAAAGATGTATAGCTTGTATGAACGTAGTATTAGGAATTATAATCTTTATGTAATTATGTGCATATTTATACAAGAAAAAGAAATATATAGTGCATAGAAATATATGTATGTATATGTAAATGAAGTAACACGAAACGAACAATTATTAAATAACTGATTTAAATAAATTTAACTAAACAAAAAAACAGCAGTTTATATACTAGATTTAAATCTTAACTTTTTTTCTTTTAATAGAGCTAAGCAAAAGTAGCTGGAGCACTGTTTTCCCCCTTAAGAGCAGATCTGTCGCTATAGAGTCTTTTTCAAGTTTGTAAACCTATCCCAAACTCGGCCAAACACTAACAGTAACATATCGAGCCCTAACCGCCAAAATAACGTAAGCGACATTTTTTTCAAAATTTTCTTTTTGATGCAGAAATGTATCTAGATGCTCTAGGAATATTTCTGCATCAAAAAGAAAATTTTGAAAAAAAATTCGCTTACGTTATTTTGGCGGTTAGGGCTCGATATGTGTAAGCGCCAATCTATTATTATTATTATTATTATTAAACCTATCCCACGATTTCCTGGTGATCACACCAATAGGTGGATTATCAATTATCTGTTGGTGAGATAAGCAATCAAAAGCATAATCAACATATATATGAAAAAGTTGCGGTTTTTCCTCCGGGATTACAAATTTTATTATATTTTAAGACGTCCACCAAAATACAAAACAGATTAGGCTTAAAAAATCTGGATACAAATTTTTAAAAATCTTTTCAACGGAATCGCAATAATGAGATTTTTGATGCTGTTTATTTTTACTTTTTTCAAAGATTGATTTACGAAAAACTTAAATAACAGGGCCAAAACTATTCTGATTTAAACTTATGGGATCTCAGTAGAAAGGTATTTTCCCACTATTTTTATTTATGTGCAAGAAAAAATCATTCGTGTTCCAATTTGTTTTTGTTTTTTTTTTTTAAATACCAACACATCTTAATTCAACTTTGAATGATGTTCGTTCATACTACCTTTCTCTTTCATTCTTTGAATGAGTTTATTAGAAAAGAAATAAAAAGGGAGAGAAAATACCTTTCCAATGATACCTCACAAGTCTAAATCGGAAGAGTTTAGGTTCAGTTATTCAAGTTTTTCTTATACCAATCTTTGCGATTCCGTTCAAAATTCTTTTTTATTTTATTTTTTTATATATTTATTTAAATTTTTTAAGCTTAAACCATTTTGTCATTTGAGGGGATTCTTTCAAAAAACATCTTTAAAAAACTATTTTTATTCATAACAAATTGCATTTTTGGAGGTATTTTCAAATCGGTCCAGCTCGCTTAAATCTTAATATTTTTCCGAAATATTTTGGAGGAAGTAAATAGGGGTATTTTTATTTTGAAATCAAAAAATTTTTTTCGTAGAAATGGTATAGAATTCTGGAAAGTCAATATTTTTCGATCGGAAAACTCTGGTTCTCTTCACGAGACTTTCAATAATAATACTCAATTGTCTATTTAACCATTTTTAAATACTAACGATTTTTTATTGGTCGCCCCATTGCATTTTTCGGGGTTTTTGTGGGTTTTTGGCGGACCTATAAATTATAGTTGCAATGAAAAAAGTTCTAAATTCTCTGACACAGAGTGCTACGGGTCTTTGAATTTTTTCAGAATTTTGTTTATTACGCCATGGGATGCACCATATTGTGGTGCAAGAAATTACTAACAAGCGCTCTTATCTTAGGCGCCCTCTGTCGAGCAAATTTAGTGCTCATGTTGGATGTGTTTATTGAGCAAATGAGTTGGAGATTTGATGCAAAAAATGCTCTCCCGGACACAACAGTTTTACCACCACTAGTCTTGTCAATGAAATGTCTTGGGTTCGGAAGGAAACGCCAGTACACGGTTGCAAATTCGCAGAGTACACTTGATGATTATTTTTTCCGTTACTCGAAAAAAAAAAATTTATGATGCTTTTCCGAACGATTTCCTGAAATGATTAAGTGCTGTAATTTTAGTGTTTAGTCAAGTGTGTTATCAGGATAACCAGCTCAACAGCCACAGCTCTGGTGGATATATAGTGAGTTTTGTCACTCGAGCATATTTTTAGCTACCAAAGAGCATACCAAATCCAAATTTTTTGATCATCGCATCATGAGATTTTTTTTCGTTTCATATTTTATTGCATTTGTAGAGGAGCACTTCCCTTAAGTTTCTAACGGCGGTCTTCTTTTGATCTCCTAAACTAGAATAGAGCCGGTAATCTTCTTTATCTCCTTATCTGGTATATAATTGCAAAATGTATCAATAAGCGAGGAAAAATACAATTTTTGGAAAAACTTAACAACATGCCTTGATTGCCACTCACTCTTCAAAAAGGACGAAAAATTTCATTCGAAAGAAATTTAAATGCTGTACTTTTACTAGCTAATTTAATTGCAACATGAAATCATTAGACCAAATCTCTTTGTATTTGTGTCTATCGCTTGAATCTGAAACTTTTCTATGAGGTTTAAAAAAATAGTACAATTTGAAATAATCATGCAATAAATGCGAGGAAATATGCGAGCTATTGGGACTATAATTGGCCTTATATCGCTGTTTATTGCCAAAAATAAACTAAGCTGGAAGTCAGTGAAAATCCTAAAAAGCATAATTTACAATAAACGATATTTACATAAAATCTACATATATTCCGTAATTTATTCAATGTTCCGTTGCCTCCGTTTTCTTTTTCTTGGGTACTTTAACTGGCTTTTCAAATACATTTCCAATATATTTAGACTTGCTTAGTGCAATTTTCTTCTTTTTCAAATCCAACTCAACTTCCGAAAGGCTTGGTTTGCCAGCACGTTTACCAACACGTTTGCGGGGCGCATTTTCGTCATCTCCCAACTCGGCAGCAACGCCCTCTCCTTCATTTACCTTCTTCGCAGCGTTCGGAATTGCTTCATCCAATTCCTTTTCATCTTCTTCCTGTTGCGCTTTAGTCGCCGGTATGGTATTTGAGAACTTTTTGAATTTGGCCACATAAAAACCATCCATGTTATGTGTATGCGGATAATAACGGCGAGTCAAATTCAAACTGGGATGGAAGCGATACTGACGATATTTAGTGAAACCTTCAACTCCAAAATCTAATCCAGTTGACACTAGTTTGACATTTCGTTTCTTAAGCGCATAGTCAACCACCCATTCGTTCTCCTCGGGAAGCACCGAACATGTTGAGTACACAATATACCCACCTGTTTTGGATTTTGCGTCAACGCAATCAATGGCGGTTAACAGCAACTTGCGCTGCAGATTATAGCAACGTTGCACATCTACTGCATCCTTTGTTGATTTCACACTTGGATCTTTGGAGACCACACCAGTACCCGTACAAGGCGCGTCTAAAAGAATGCGATCAAAACCCGTCATTAAGTTGCGGAATTTACTCCCGTCTTCACAGCTAACGATAGCATTTATTATGCCCAGTCGATGGAAGTTGGCTACCACCGCCTTTATGCGTTCACGATTTGCATCATTTGCAAAGAGAACACCAGTGTTTTTCATAATGGCAGCTATATGCGAGCCTTTGCCACCGGGAGCTGAACACATATCTAAAATACGTTCGTTTTCTTGTGGTGCTAATGCCATTACTGGTAGCATTGACGAGGCCCCTTGTATCATATATTGTCCAGCCAAGTATTCCGGTGTTGCACCAAGCGGCACTTGTGAACTATAGACAACTAAACCGACTTTAGTCCACTTTCCCAAGGGATCTAGATTAACGCCCCGGTTGATCAGTGCAGCAGCCAAATCACGACGACGAGTTTTCAGTGAATTTGTGCGGATTGTAAGTGGGCGGGGAACCTAAGTTTATAATACAATTGAGAATTAGTTAAAAGATCGCTGTACAAATATTAACTTGAAAATTTTACTTACCTCTGATGCTTCTAGATATTCCATAAGCTCGGTCAATGGGAACATATCCATCAACTTTCCCATAAGAAAATCGTTATAACTATAGTAAACACAGAGATCGTGTCGCAGTAGATCTAAGTATTCAGTCCGAGACCGATTTGGTTGGCGATATTTATTGAAATCCGATAATACAAGCGTAATATCTTTAATACGTTGCTGAATTTCTTGAAGGCTTATTTCCTTCTGTTCTTCGTCATTTTCATCCGGGAATGTAAAAACTTCTTGACGATCAATTGACATTTGCATTTCTTTTGCGGCCATTTTTGCTTCCTTAGCTTCTCGTTTCTTTAGTTTTTTATTTGCCTTTTCGATCGGTAAAAGATCTTCTTCGTCATTTTCATCAGGTTCTTCTTCGCCATTGTCATCGCTGCCGGAACCGTCTGCATTATCCCCTTCTTCTTCAGAAACATCAAAGTCATCATCTGAGTTGGCATCATCATTATCGTCGTCGGAGATATCGGCTAGTTTCCCTACTTTCAGGTTGCCACTATCACTATCTTCATTTTCTTCTTCTTCGCCATCATCTTGATCAGCTTCATCTTCCACCTCTTCATCGTCCTCCTCTTGCTCTTCGTCGGAATCCACTTCCATCCCTTCGCCATCTTCTTCATCACTCGCTTCATCTTTTTTGTGGACTTCCTTCGCGACTGGCTTAGCTGCTTCCTTTGATTGTTTTGGCTTTAGCCATTTCTGATTATCATCTGTAAATCCTTTTATTATCGGTCCCTTGCCACGATAGTTAACTTTTTGTGCCTTTTGGGCCTCTTCATCTTCACTACTTTCCTGAACGTCTGGTGAACCATTTACATGCTCTCCCTCGCTGGCCTCATCTTTACTTTCACTATCGTATTTACGCCTTTGTTTTTCACCACCGCTATTATAGCCTTGATCTGCAGTAGCTTTCAGTTTTTGACGCTTTGATTTCTGCAACTCTTTCTTTTGGACCCTCTTCGCTTGACGCTGCTTTTGACGATGCGATAGTTTCTTATCGTCCTTGTCATCAATAGGCGCTGTGAAAGTAAATGGTTAATGGCTGATTTACAACGCTCTAGAAATATGTAGGCTTACCAAAAGACTTCTTGGGAAATGTGGGAGGTTTTTGTTTGCGTGCCTTGCGTCCAGGCCCCTTCTTTGGCTTTTCATCAAAACCTGCCTTACGTCCCATGGTTTAAGGGTATACAAAATTTTTATTTTAATATCTAAAACTTTTAAATAAAGAACAAACTAATTGCGTGTGGTAAACAACACGTGGAGCCGGAGAGGTAAATCAGGAGAGAATTTTTGACAGTTAAATGACAGACCAGAGTTACCAGTCCATTGGAAACTGCGATTAAATCAGAGAACGTTTATTTACGATTTATAAACGTTCTCTGGTTTAATTTTGTACGAAACATTTTTGAGTTTGAGTTTTTTATTGAGTTCAATCATTGATTAAGATTACTTAACCCTCTATCAGGTAAGGCCGCGTTGAAGCTGCCTTCCTTAAAAAATCAATACTTGGCACAAAAAGCGCTGGAATATTTTTGTAGACATTTTGTTTACACATTATTTACCGTTGTTTTGTCCTTTTTTTGTTTAATACTGGCCTTATGCTCACTTTACTTTAAAATTTTAAAACTAGTCTAGCAACAATATTTTTTCTACGTTATCGTCGTAAAGAAAGACGAAAACGAACGATAGAGTTACAAAACTGCAAGTAGAAACGATGATGTCAGCAGACGAATCATTCGTGTGGCCTATCATTAGAGGTAGACAATAAGACTCAAAAATTAATTTCATTAAAAGTAAACTTTTAAGAGCCAAATAATCATTGTTATATTCACTAGATCCGATCCGAAATTTAATCGAAAAAGTTGATCAACAATTTCTACAATTTAGCTTAATAGTCCTTGAAAATTCCACACTACCTCTGACAGTTTTTTGTAGGAAATCAAAAGTCCCACAAGTTTGTCATTTATATTTTTTCTGTAGCTCTTGTCATTTTCGAGATAGGGGCAAAAAAAACGAGAATTTTATGAAAAAATTGAGTTTAGTGACCCCTACTACCTCGCTGGTGGGAGTTAGGATTACACCGCAATGGAGCTGTAGACATTTTAAGAAAAAAACTCAAAGCTTACTTGTATTTGATATGGGAAATCTGTACACGCTTTGGGCGAGTACTTAATGTTAATATGTATTAAGGGTTCTAATTTTCAGGGAGCTTTTTTTAGGTGTTTTCCACAAAATTTTGAGGTAGGAGTAAAAAAAAACTATGGTCGCAAAAAAAAAAATCGCCCTAATATATATATATGTATATATCGTCACTAGACACGAATAAAGGCACGAGCCCAAAAGTTGATGGCGAAAAAAGACGCATAGAAAAACTTTAGCGTCAAAGACTCTTAATATACTTCGCCGAAGTTTTTCATAAGCATCTTTTTTCGTCCTTCTTTTTTCTCATAAGATGCGGAAGCTGAAAGTTTAATTAACTTGACAATAGCAAATCTTAATTTCAAGGCTTTGATTAACCCAACAAAAATTGCTCGCCACTTTTTTCAATTTTACTGTTTTGCTGACACGCGCAGCGACTGCAATCATAAAATTAAAAATATAGCCAAATCAGGAAATTTATTTCATTTTGGTATCTAAAAGCTTAAACAGATGGCAGCGTTGATCCGGATTAACTCGGCCTTATTCCGGATCAACTGCAGTTAATTCCGGAGTTGATCCGGATCAACGCCGCCGTCTGCTTATGCTTTAAAAGACTGTTGGTTGAAGACGATAAGGCAATCCAGTTAGCTCGCAAATGCTTATACGGTTATATAGAGCAACGTTAAGTATAGCTTTTAGCTCCGTCCAAGTTGGGAACAATTTCTTTGCTCCGTTCGAGACCAAACCAGGTTTCCGGCAAGGCAGCACAAACTTTCGTAGGGTCTACGAAAAAAATACAGGTTGACATATATTATCTGGCCAAGGACGGTCATTTTAGCAACATTCCCCAAAACCATTTGTGATGTTATGACGACAACTTTCATTGACAATAAACGATTGCCAAAGTTGCAATAATTAACTAAAATTTGGTTGTTTAGGATTACCCGATGAAAACTCCCAAAAATCTAAGATTTTGCTTATTTAACTACATCATTTTTAAAAGCCTATATATTCCCTTTCCCAAACAAAAAAAAAGTCAAGTAATAAATAGGTAGTGCATCAAGTACGAATATAACTGTCTTAATGAAACAACTTTTTAGGAATCAGGGACTACAGGAAACCTATTTTCATATTGTATTCGATTCCACCTACAACACGCAATATGTTATGTTTCGGTAGTATTTTCTCTGTTGCACAGTGTAATTTTTCTTCAAGCACTCACTGATAAGCAATCAGTTTTGTTGTTGCATTTTAATACAGTTTACTTATGTGTATGTTTACTTAATTGAATGCAAAAGTTTGCATTATAGTCCAACGATTCAGTTGTTCGAAATCCTCTTTGTAGTAAACACCTTAGATTTTAAAAACAGCTTTAAAAACAAAAAATGCGTGTGGCCGTTATTGGTGGCGGTATAAACGGCATTTGTAGCGCCATAAAGATTTTGGAGTATTTGAAGTCAAGTGGTTCACCAGCGGAGGTAACAGTAATCTCAGAAGCATTTTCACCTAATACCACCGGCGATGGTTCAGCTGGCCTATGGGGTCCTTATCTGCTCGGTAGCACCCCCACCAACAGAGTACAGTGAGTGGAGAGTATGCAATCATAGACGAAGATATGAGTATTTACATTGATATGAATAAATATATAAAGCAGATAAGAAAACTTATAACCCAGTAAAAATTATAATCATCCAAAGATTAATCTTAGATCGCTACTACTTAATCTTAGATAGGACTACTCCACAAATCTCCAAGATTCTTTTGACCTCAGAAACGGGAACGAATCTCCTTAACTCGTTTATTACTTCATAACGTATCAAAAAGCGAGAAGTCAACACAACTTTTGGAAAAAATAAAAAATGCCTTGATTACTCGATTCGTGGCCAAATAGATAATTTAATCCATAATTTTTTTTAAATCTCAATTTCAACATGTGTTACGGTTTAAATGCGCTTTTCTCGTACATTAACGTTGACCTGATAAATGCTTTGAAAACATACATTTGTGAACTTTCTTGAGTGTCCTTATTATAAAGACAGTTTGTACTTTTTTAATTGCAGTCGCTGGTCGAAGAGTATGCATGAATTTCTAGAGCAAATCTGGTTATCTGATGATGCTGGTGAGGCAGGCGTTTGTCTTATACCCTGCATTAGATTGACGACTACCACGATGGATAATGATGTATTTTGGAAGGATATTGTTTATGGTTGTCAATCGCTGACACCGAGGCAGTTGGATGAGCTGAATAAAGGAAGATCAAAGAAGTATACGTAAGTCAAAAAAACAGTAGTGACAGTTTGGGAAATGATGTATGAAGCTCAGTCTTAAAAATTCCATCAGTCAGCAAAAATTTTGAAAGAACATTAGCTACCTTTTTTATTTGCAGAAAATTTATTAAAAACCTTGAAAAATGAAGGATCTTCGGAAGTTAGTAGTAATCTGAGAGCTAACTTTCGACAAAAAAATTTACCGTTAACATCTTTATACGTAATTTCTAAAGCTACACAAAGTGTGGAAAATTGTGTTAAAACCGAAAATCTCCAGAAAGAGAACGAATGCGAAATAAAGGTATAGCTATAATTAGGAAAAAAAATTGTCTTGTTTGATAAAAAACTATTTGGGCCTTAAAATTACCTTCCAAATAGAGGTTTTAAAATTTTTTCCTTTTTCTGAATCTTTTAAACATATATTTTAAATTTTCGGAATCTATTTCCAAGGACACAAGAACAGATTTTTCTTAATAAAATCATTACATTCAGGTAAAAAGGAAACATGCTCAGAAAATTTTATTTTTGATGATTGAGGTATTTTACCGTAAAAAAAAGATGTTTTTTTTTATTAATAAAACTTTTGTTTCTTAGATTTGATTATTTCTTATTATTAGAATAAATTATTGGGTCTTGTGTATAAAAACTAAGCAGCTGCTTTTTCTTAAAATTTCAGACCTTTACTCGGTTTATTTAAATAAATTTTAGAAAAAGATCTGCAACTTTTTTAACAGGCAACTGCTTAATTTTTATTCATACCATTACTAGTAGATAATACTATTTTAAAAGTTTAATCTATATTTCAGGCTTTTACTGCAGATTATTTTTATTTATTAAATGCGGCGAAAAAACTTTTACGAAAAAAACACATATTTCACTTATCTCGAAGGTCACAAAAAGTAACACCGTCCATACTATTGGATCTATTCGTCCGCGAGGAAACTAATATCGACCATTACTCTTCGCATTTTCAAAACCCACGCCTAATATTTCCTTCGCTTATTACTAAAAATTACAATTCTACGATGGACGATTTCGGTCATGATTTATAACGAAGGGTTAAATGAGCTTCAAAAGCAAATATGTTTTTCCTTTTTGACCTGAAAAGGGTAAGAGTTGTGAAAAATGCATTAATTTTTAATGCATAGCATTTTAATGCTAATGTAAAAAATTAGTGCAATAACTTTTGAAATTTAATGTAAATGAAAATTTCAATGCATTAATTCCGAGGAAATACATAGTGCTAATGAATTCTTTTTGCATAAATATTAAAATTTTTAAATTAATGCTATTGCTATAATTTATTTCATTAGAAGTATAACAAGCATTAAAAACCCATTTATTTTAAAGTAAAAATTCTTCGTTGACGTTGAGGGTGGAATTTCGAGGTTAAAAAAGAAAGCGGTGGGAGTTAAGGCTGCTTGTGATTATGCCAGAGTCAATGGAATTTATGGTCAAATAGGTAAAACACATTGTCAAATGTAACTAACAGTTTATTGATTGATTTAGATCAGAATAGGCCATCGTGCAGACTTAAGTATGCACAATGGAATAGGTCTTCAGTTTGCAGTATGCAAATACTACTTAAAAACTTAACTTTTTAACTTGCCACTTAAAAGTGAGCCTGAATGATATCCGATTTTAATTATATTTTCGTTTTAGTATATGCTACTCTGTATCAATTTTCTTAAATATGCACTTTTTATAGCTCTGGCCAGCACTTTGTTACCTACACTTCCGAGCCTATGAAGTTATTGCCTTATTTAATGGAACGTTTTCAACGAAATGGCGGCAATCTTGTGCAACGCAAAATCATAAATCTGGAGGATTTTATATCGAAATCCGACTACGATGCGATTATAAACTGCACTGGCTTGGGTTCGCAACTGTGTTGTGGGGATGGTGGTATGTTTCCGGTGCGGGGACAGGTGACACGGGTCAAGGCAAACTGGTTGTATTTTGTGCTGTTGGATGAGAGTGATGATGGCAATTACATAATTCCAAAGTGAGTAGAAATATGTGGTTATTCCAATATATCTAAGTTAAAAAAATAAATATTGGGATTTTGAATTCATTAAAAGTTTATAAAGATTTGTATAGTTTATAGCATTTTCAGTTTAAATTAAACTTTTTTCAAATTAAATGAAACCATTTTCAAAGAAAGCGAAATCTTTTTCAAATCAAATGAAACCTTTTTCAGATTCAATGAAACTTTTTTCAAATTAAATGAAAAATTCTTAAAATGAAGTTTCATTTAATTTGAATAAAGTTTTATTGAATCTGAAAAAGGTTTCGTTTAATTTGAAAATGGTTTCATTTAAACTGAAAATGAAGGTTTATACATATGTATCTTTTTGAATATAAGAACAGATATACCAACTTTCGTACAATCGATAATCCTATTTTGAAGGATTGCTTGATTTCGAGAACATTTGATAACGGTTTGGAAATGTCTCATGCAGTTTTCTTGACAGGCTAGTCCGATCAATTTACTTCTAGTGCAAATAAACCAAATTTATTCCACTATTACAGCCCAACGTTTCGCTAAACTTATTAGCATCATAATTATAATATAAACTTTTAAACTCTCCAAGGCTTCATTTAAGAAAAACTACAGCATTTTTTTTTTTAGCTGCGAATCGGTCGTTTTGGGTGGCACCCATCAGGAAAATGATTACAACACAAAAGTATGTCCAAATGATAAAAGCTTCATTGTTGATGGCTGTCGAAAAATTATACCGGGGCTAGAGCATGCACAATATCTTTACGATTGGGTGGGTCTACGACCAGGACGTGAAACGTTGCGTTTAGAGGCAGAAAAACGAGGTATGTAATTATTTGTGAGCTATATATACATATGTATGTAGAAAAATCATATTTTATGCAATAAAAAGGCAAACAAATCACTATACACAATTATGGACACGGCGGCAGTGGAGTCACACTGGCTTGGGGTTGCGCCGAGGATGTTTTAGAGCTGCTGAAAAAGGACTTGCAAGCGTTTAATCCAACAAAATCCAAATTGTAACCAAAGTCGTAATAACCAATCTGCCTTATCCTGAGTTTCGCCTGAAAAAAAATTCACCCGAAAATTTGTCATCCGCCCAGAGTAAAACCATGGAAACCGAGAGTGAAAAGTGAACCGGTTCGGGGAAAATATCGACACGTATAGTTATTTTATTCAATAAATTTGCATATTATAATTAGTGATAGATATATATACTATATAGCATATCCAAATACATGTGTCCGGTAAATGGGGAAACTTTCCATTATGGCCGTTCGTTAAAGGTCCGGTGGGCGAAGGGGGAGTGGGCGTGGCACCTCCAACCGACCTTTTTGGAGAGGGCATAAACCGCCATTGACAAAAATGCAACCCCCGACCACCTAGGCCCCCTATGGTTCCCTACGGACCCCTTAAAAAATGGCCAAAAATCGCAATTTTTACTTGCGTCCACAGTATTTTTGCGTAGAATTCCCTTCTGCGTAGGCGGCCTTCGGCCGCGCTTAGGGATTATAACCATTACTACGTTGAATTCTCCTTTCTGTGTGACCTAACTGGGGCTACCGCCCCCGTGATGTAACCTTGGGAAAGGACGAGGTAACTAGACATCCCTTTCTGTGTGGTAAACCTGGGGCTGCCGCCCCAGTGATGTCTATTTTGGTTACTGGGTGTTTTATAAAAATGTCTTATATATAAAAATGTATTGTGAAAATGAATATTTAACATTTTTCAAGCTAATAAACGCAAATGAAAATTGTGATTTTTGGCAATTTTTCTAAGGGGTCCCTAGGGAACCATAGGGAACCTAGGTGGTCGGGGGTTGCATTTTTGTCAATGGCGGTTCATTCCCTCTCCAAAAAGGTGGGTTAGAGGTGCCACGCCCACTTACCTTTCGCCCACCGCCCTTTAACGAACGGCCATAAAGGAGAGCCAACCCTGGTAAATACTTAATGTAAAGTTTTAATCGTCAAAGCGTGCTTTTTAAGCGGAATATCTATGCATATAATAACCGTCATCGATTCGCCACTTCTCTGGCTAATGTTTGTTTTCATAATTTTAGGATGGTACATAATATTTTGTTTATATGTGGAACAACGTGGTGAAACCTGAAATTAACCTAAAAATTATGTGAATATTTGTCCTTTTACAATTTATATGGCGTTATTGATGCTCATTTACTTTAATAATAAGACAGATTTTTTCAATAATCGGAACATAAGTTAATTTAAATATTTTGTATACTTTACATTAGTTCGAAGATTGATAGAATACGTCTTTGCATTAATAGTTCTTAAGCCATCAAACTTTTTTTAACTAAACTAAAAGTCATTCCAGACTTTTAAAGGCAACAAAAAAACGCATAACAATTTTGTACTTAAGCTAACGTAATGTACAATAATACAAATTGTTTATTCGAAATCACTTTGTCTCCATTTATTTGTCTCCCACATCATTGGCGGCAATAGTAGTGGATGAAGCTAAACTCCGCATGCTTTCTATATCATTCATTTCTTCCAAATCCAATTCCTCTCGCTTACGCTTACGCTCACATTTTGGACATGGCTGCTGATCGTTTAGACAGTGCGCATGAAAAACAGCACCACAGACTTCGCACTAAAAAAAAAAACAGTAGTAAACAACTTTTGTATTCCGAAACTGAGGGAATAACTTTGATAGAAAATACACTAACCCGAAATAGTGCTAAAATTTTATTACAAAATTGAATGCATTGAGCTCACCCGATATGTTGTTTCAATGTGAAATGGATAAAGAACACGTGAACTTTTGCAAATCTCACAAATAAATCCTTTTACACTGCACAATGGACACTTCAGCACATGCGATTCGCCTATTTTGTATGCCTTTTGCAGTTGCTGGTATAGTGTGCCGCGTAATATCAAATGCAAATCACTTATGGAATACAAATGTATATGCTCATAGAGATATTCACGCCCATAGAATTGTTGTTGCAGTAGTTCTATGCTCTTAGGTTCACAGGTGTAGAGGTAAGCCCGTAGAAAATTCAAACGTATGCGTAAAGATTGCAGATCAGCCATGGCATCCGATGCGTTGTAAATGTCTGGATTCAAGAGCTACAAAAGAGAAACTTGTGTAAGAAAAAACGTCGAATCGCAATCAGTCACCACTAACTTCTAAATCAATAACTGGCTGATTGCGGAATTCCGTCAAAAAAAGAGCTGCACGTTTTGATACTGAGTATTTTCGAAAATCCCAATTGTAAATAATTTTTGCTGGTATCATTATTTGTTCCATGTCCATGCAAGCGTCACAAAAGTAATTGCCACTGAACCCGCAAACTCTGTCAGAGTATAAATACTATTAGAGATAAATACTTATTTTAAATTTAATCTTAACGCACTGGAAGTTTGTGTAACCTATGCCTAAAGGATGTTGACAAGATTTGCAGAGAAAACCTTGCGCATCCAGACCAGGCTGTCGTGCCAACTTATACATCTGCTCTAGCATCTCTTGTATTTCGCTGACGTTCATTTTATCTAAATTCGAGTCGGGTACTACCTCAAAGTCTATCGTCAACTGCATATACAAAATCATCATTGCTGTGAATTACATAATTGAATAGCTTAACTTACCCGACTATCATTTGAATCGCTACCATTGTTATCACATTTATGTTGGGCTGCATCGTCTGCATCTGTATGCGTCACGATTGTTCGCTCCACCGTCAATGCATTATTTTTTATTTGTATTTGCAGCTTTTCGCGTTCATGCTTACCAAGCAGCGTATTGTAGCTAAGCGAGCTGGCGTTGCTAGAAGCACGTCTATAAAGGGGTCGCTCTAAAGTTGGTGTGTTCAATTCGGACGCGGAACCCTCATCTCCAGACCATGATGTATGCATTAGGCTCATCAGAGAATTGCCAGGCGTTGTAGGCGAAGGGGGCTCTGTTCTATAGTCTGATTCCCCAGTTATGTATTCACGAATACGTGCCTCAGCGAGTTCGCGTGACTTTTTACGCTTCTTTTTCGATTTGCTGGTCTTTTGTGAACTTTCATTGTCTTTATGCACATTTTCGGCGGTAGCCCCATTACTACTTGTTCCTGCTTCAGCACTTTCTTCATTTATTATTTGCATCTCATCGACCGCCTTTAGTAGCAAGTCGACATTTTCACGTTGAGCAGCAATATCAGCGGGGGTCGGTGACTGGAAACTGGGTAAATTCTCAATTATTTGTGTAAATGCTTCATTGGTGCGTATCGGTTGGGGTGTTGGTAGCGCTGCGATTGCTTCTGCAGCCTCTGCATCTTCGACAGCTAGCGTGTCAGCGATGTCAACGCCACTGCTTATCTACAAAAGAGTTTAAAAATAAATATTGCTACTATTAAAAGATACGTGTTTATTTACCGGACACGACTTCAGTGGTGGTGTCCATAGCCCTGATAATTGTAAGGCATAATCTGGCCAATAATTGAGCAAACTCGAATTTACGGGCAGATTGAATTGAACAAATGCTTCAATGCCCTCCATGGCCTTCGCAGCCATTTCCATACCATCACTATCTTTGAGCAAAGCAAATTTTTTATAATATGGACCTAACGCAGAACTGCTCTTGCGTATATTATTTAAATAAGCAGAAAAAAGAGATTCATTGAGAGATAGGCGTATCCAGGCGCGACACTGGCCGATTTCACTGGTGACTTGGGAAAGCGTCTGAACCTGCAAAATTGCAAATGAGTATCACAATTTAATGAAAAATATTAATCATGAAAATATTGTACCTGCTCTATCACTTGTTTGTGCAAAAATATAAGTAATGGTGCCCAAAAACTCGGCTCTGGTCGCCGCTCTTCATCGCCAGCAATAACATTAAAGGTGTTCCAGAGCAGTGAATCCTTTAAACCGTGCAGAAAAATTGCCTCCAAAGTAGTGCACAGCGTGCTCGTAGCTTCACACACTTCCAAACGATCTATAACAGAAAAAAATATATACATATGTAAATAAATGTTGTACATACATGCTACGCAATTGCTATCGTTAGTGTTTGCACATACCACACCCTTTTTGCTTCACCTCATACTGTATTTCACGTGAATTCTCAATAAGCGTATTGATAAGCACTTCTTTAATGGCGTTTTCGCGTTTACTGGAAAAATTGTTGAAGCTTTTGAAAAAGGAACTCATTGTTCAGGCAAGTGATAAAGGTTCCGATCCCTGGAGAAACGATAGTTCCGCAAGTACGTATTTCTGGAAGGCCAGCCTGCTACTAATTACTTTGTATTTTCATTGCTGTTGTGCTTCCCAAATCAGATATTTTACGGAGCAATTGATAAGACTACTAGTGTAGAAGTTTATTTTTGTTATTCCCGTTTTAATACACAAAGCCGTTTACTTTCTTGTTGTTTTTCACAGAATTGTCATATCACTGCAAAATACAAATGTTTTGTATATCGATAAATATGTAGTTGTATCGATTTACTCAGAACAGCTGATGTGCGGAAGCAGTGTTGCGAAGTAATTTGTATTAAAAAAATAAATTAACAAGTCGCACAAACAAGTCGGTTTGTTTCAGTACAGGTAAACAATAGGAATAAAGCATATAATGGGTTTGATCCAATATTTCTCGTGTAACATCCTGTAAAAATGTCAAACAAAACAAAAAGTAAGGGGAACAAAAAAGCATTTTTTTTGTAAGAACGCCAAACAGCCGATCGCTTGACACTTTTCATGATTTTACCAGAAGAAAAAGTTCGTGTAAAATCTTGCACTTCATTCTCTACACAACTCTCCAAAAATCGCTCTCATTTACAGGATTTTGGAGCACGGGAACATTTTTCCTGTAACTTCCTGCAAGTTCGTGTAAAAACCTTTCATGGAGTTTATGAAAAGTGTCAAACGATATGCAGGGCTGCGTTTGTAAACAAAAATAGAACGCGGTGAAAGCAAAGAACCTTACATGGGTTAAAAAATGGAAGTACAGTAAAACCCGCTTAAGTACCTCAGACAAAATGTCAGCTTTATGAAATTGGAAATTGGAAAATTGGAAATTGAGTTAGCTCCATACGCACGCCGTTTATTTTCGGTTGGCCACATACAAGTTGTATGTGCATGAGAAACTTTTGACAGTTAATTGGCGGCGTGCGTGAATATTAGGTTAATAATAATAATAATAATAATAATTGATTGGCGCTTACACATATGTTAGTATTTGGCCGAGCTTCTCCTCGTTAGGTTAGCCTGTTAACCCTCTAGTAAGCCAATTTTTTTATGAGTTGAAAAATTCAGGAATGGGTGGTTTTAGCACGAGAAATCCAAAACTGATGTCCATTTCGATCTGTGACAGTAACTTTTTCCTACAGGGGAGAAAAACCAAGACCGTCTAGAGACGGGCTCGCCGATATACTTGCACATATTTTCAGCTTTCTCTTCTCATTCAAATATTTCGTTGTTTACTTCCATTTTTTAACAAATATAAGGTTCTTTGCTTTCACCGCTTTCTGTTTTTGTTTGCACATGCAAATCAGCTGATCGTTTGACACTTTTCATGAACTTACAGGAAAAAAAACTCCGGAATGAATCCTGTAACTTCTGACTAGGAATAGTTGCTCAGTTACTCTCTCAAAAGTGTTCCCACTTACAGGTTCTATGTCAATGGTGGGTTTCACACTGGAACATTTCTGCCACCAGAACAACTCTGTTTGTAGGCAAGAGAGGCAGTGCGGTGAGGTAAAGTTTCTCAAAAAGTTGTTTCAGCTTCTACCGCGCATTAAAGTGGTAGTTCTGCTGCAGCGCACTAACACATACGCAACTACGAAAATGCCGCTACGCCATGGTGTTACCGCTACGCAACTTTCAAGCGAAGAAGTTACAAATGCATTCAAACGTTCTGTACGTATACTCATTTTATTCTGCTAATTTTCATCCAGTGTGAAACCGTGAGAATAATTGTTCTGTCATTCTAGTGTGAAATAGCCCAATAGGAACGACTTCCTGTAAGTTCTGACTAAATCCTGTAAACCGAACTGCTATTGGAACAGACTAAATAAAAAATTTTAACCAGATAACCAGTCAAGTGTGAACAACCTCATTGATTATTTATACATACATACAGTTTGGACCAAATTCAAAATGATACTGTTTGCCGTTTATGTTTATTCATTTTTATGATTTTTCAATTAAAACACAGTTCATTCCCTAACAAATACCACATAAACGTAAGCTTAAAATTTTGTAGAACACTTAAAATTCATCAAATTTTCATAAAAATTTCAAATTTTTTCTTAAAAGTGACCCTATTCGATTTTAGAGTAACAAGTTGCAAGTGGCAAAAAATTATCGTTGATTTTTTAGAATTTTTTCGCCGAAGGTGCTGCGGTTTTCTTCACATAAAAGTAAATTGTGTTTATTCGCTATATTCAAGCAAATGCTACGAAAAAATCTAAAAAACCGACGGTAATTTTTAGCCACTAGAAACATGCATGCTGTTACACTGATGGTGCAAATTAATATCGATTGTGTAGCGCAACCACTGAGTTTTTATACGAATTTATTTGGAACGCAACTATTGAAAAATGAAAGCTGCAGGTGTTATCGAAGATCAAAAGACCAAATCATATATTTCTTCAATTCACGATATATCTTTTTCGTTGGCGCCCTTCGGACGCGCTTAAAAAAATAATAGCTTTGGTCGGCCTAACACCGGCTCCGCAGGCCACAGTATTTTTGCGAAAAATATATTAAAATCACGATTTTCTAAAAGCCGTAATTTGATCTTCTGGCCTATAGTAACAATTGAAGTTGTGGTTTCCCGTGAAAAAAGGTCCCAAGTGATTGGGATTTTCGTGTTAATCAAAACCTATCACCGCATGACGGTGTTGTTGTCGTTGCCCATAGAGAGGTTCTCTCTATCTTTTCTATCAACAGCAATTTGATATGTTGATATGATATGTTGAAGGCAGAACGGACTTCGCAGGTTTTCGAACTAGTGTCATTTTATTATTGTTTTTTTTTTCTAAACATTTATAATGCCACCAGTGGGTGGGGAGGGGGCGGGGGACGCAATTGTGAGCGCGCGAACGCGGACCGCCGCGACGCTGGGCACTTTCAAAATTGTATACATACCTACAAATCCGTCCATTTAACTTGTTCATGTACTACTTTTTATCAAATATAATTGGGTGACTGACTACCTTTGTGCACTATTTTGCTTTATTACTCAATTGTTAAGTTTAAAAGTTGGTCTTATTGCTCAACGAAAAATGAAATACATAAATCAAATTTGCGTTATTTCACATTCAATTGGGAAATAACACAAATTTGCGCTATTGCCGTTTGTGTTATTTCATTCCGTCTTCATCGAATGGGAGCTCGGATTCGTCTTCTCCACAACTTTCTGTGCTGCTACGATCTATTATTTTTTTGAATATATTAGCGTACTTATTTACGGAATGTAAAAGTTCAGTACAAGAGCTGAAAAATCAGTACTGTTCTGATCAACTTATATCAGAGTGATACAATGACTGGCAACAGGGGACAATTTAACAGCTTCACGAAATCTGATTTCACGGACCGGAACTATACAAAAACGAATTTTACTTACATTTGGCAGCTCTAACAAAAATTGCGTAGTCTGTAGGGAACGCCCTTGTGATGGACCTGGCAAGATAAAATCAAATTTAAATCAGTAAGCTTGCTCTCCTTTAACCATATCAAGAAAGAGTCTTCTGTAATTTGTTTGAACATATTTTAAATATATATATTTTTATTTCATATTTCACCTTTAATATATCTCATATATTGTATGTATATGAGTTTGTCTTAATAATCATTATTTCAGTTTTTCACATTGCATTTCTCCATTAGTACTTCTTTATATACAACTTACACTTACATAAATCTAAACGTTGTTTTTTGTTTAATATTTTTTTTTATAATAATAATCATAAAGAGCGATCTTTAAAAATCATCTTCACCGACATCGTTACAATAATAATCAGAATATATGTATGTATGTATATATATACTTTTTATCCACTAATTTATTGTGTGTATATATACGCATGTGTATGTATATTATCGGTTTATACGAGAGACTGAATATATGTATGTATGTATATTGATGTCTAATTTTATATGCATAAATCATGGATCAAGTAAGAGTTGTTACTGTAATATATTTGGTACTTTTACTGCTGTCAAATACCTATATATATATATTTTTTTAATTATTGATTACTTCATAAATCTTAATTATTTAGGTATGTATGTTGTCATATTTTTTTATTAATTTATTATTTTCTTTAAGTTAATAACATTAATCATTCTTCTGACTTTGCCTATGCAATAAACTTAAACTACTCGCGCTAATTTATGTATGTATGTATGTATGTTTATTTCTGAAATTTCTTTTAATTATACAATATTTGCAAATTTTCTGGTGTTTTATGCATTGAAGTATAAAAATCCTTAAGACCTTTTCCACACTTTATCATTGAACTTACGAAAACTTAATGACTAAGAAAAATGGGAAATGTTTTTTTTTTTGAATATTTATTTTAAATTTTTAACTGCGTTTTATATAATGTATAATGAAATACAAACAATGCCTTTTATTAGAAGAACATGCTTTCTTAATTTCTTATTTGCACTATTTCTCTCTTACTTTGCTTTATCCAATCATTCATGTTTTAACAGTCAATAATAAAATTCTTCGTACATCTAAGTATGCTTTTCTGTATTCTAACTATTTGTCGCCATTGCAAGATTCCAACCAGTACGTTTTTTCTACGTATTCACCTTTGCACCTTTCGATTACAATTAACAATTTTTATTTGTTCTCGGTTATTTATTTATGTATGTATGTCCTTTGTATGCTGTCTACATATTACTAATGTTTGCTAAGTTGTTCTCTATTCCTCCACTTTGTGTTTATGTTCTCTTTTGCTCTTCATTTCATTTGTACATTTTTCTTTGTACGTGAAGCTCAAATTGGCTACGTACAGTACCTGCCACTTGTAAACGTGCGCGCAAATCAGATCAATTTTTCGCTTATGGTTTCCTAAGCAGTTCATTTTCCACTCAAAATACCAAAATGTAGGCGTTCTATTGCCGTTTCTTTATTGAGTCTTAAAATAATACTTGTATGCAAATTGAAATAAAAATATTCGGCCCTATTATGGTTGTCGACGTCGAGGTTGATGCAATTTTTTTCATATGTTTCAGTTGGTCATATGAGGCCCATTTTTTTATGAAAAAATGACATCGACCACGACAACCATAATAGGGCCGATTGTTTGTAAGCAATTTTGTTACACTGTTCGGTTGATCTTTTCTTGAATTCAAATGTGTTTCAATATGTCTCCTCTTTTCTGAAAATATTTATACAGATGTATTTATTTATTTAATGCATAGTTTTATTTGAAATGCTTGTAGCAAGACTCTATTTTACAATTGCCTGATTTTTATATATCTGTTTTATATATTTCTGTAAACAATGTTTTTTTTGTTAATTTCCTCTTAGCGTCATTCAAAGTTTTTTTGTGTTGCGGTTTATTTAAGTACATATGTATGTGGATTCGTTCAGTAAATACTTATTTTTAATAAATATGAGCTATTTGCTTGGTTTATTAAAATATATATATGTTTTTTAATTTTATTCAATAGCTTTGCCATCATGAATTAAAATTGCTGATTAGGCAATGAAAAACGCGTTACGACTGAATCTAAACAATAAAAGAAACATATGTAAATTTAATAAGTTCACCAGATTGATGTATTTCTGAAGAAGAAATTGTCGTCATCGCTTCTCAAGTTTGCTTTGGGGACAAACAATTTTCGGCGTTGGGTCTTCGTTCTTGACCAAAAACATACACCGGAGATGTCCGAACACTGAAACCGATTTGTCTCCAAACTAAACTTGACCAGCGAAGAATGAAAGAATCAGCCAACACCAACAAATAAGTCTCACATACCAAAGTTCTAAAGAATACTCCTACTGGTCAGGTACTTAGGAATGTCATAAATGTTAGATATCGTTAGGAAAACAAGTCTGAATACCATTCTTGGAAACCTAGGGATCTAATCTGCTTCAACGATAAGAAATTGCCTGGCCTTTGGCTATTTTCATAGATGCCCTTATGATTTTACTCCATTAATACCCACCCAATGTAAGCTATCTCACCACTGAAGAAAGATTTGGCCTGGACTTTCGGTGATAAAGGAGGCTAATGAAATTTCCCTATTAAACGAAGGGGATCTTGAACGAATTGGAGAAACAGTCCAGCACACAATTGTCAGGGTGGCATATTAGGCAATTGTTGGGGGAAAAAATCAAACTTTGTTAACCTAGAAGATAAGAGATTTAACGATGCATAACACTGGACCTAATGCAGATTTGTAGATGTACAGTTTATTAAATATTCTTAGCTTTTCTGAACTCTCTCGAAATCGTCGAACATATTTAATATATATTCAACATATTTAATATATATTCAATTCAAGGTTTATAAATATGCTTTTTGTCTTCAAAGATTGTTTTCAAAAGGACTTATGGTCGGTCGGCCAAATTGCTACATAATATCCTATAACCCTAATCACTGCTAAATCTCACTACTAAATTTAGTACCCTGAGACTGAGAGAACTGGTATGGAAAAAATGTCTTTACGGGTATGGGCGCATTCTGTGCTACTAAATTTTTTTCCTTAAAACTTCGACAAAAAGTTTTCTTAGAGAAAGAATTGACAGACGCTTTATCCTGCAACGAATTTTTGCCATCCCTTGTCAAGTTTGGTTTGGAGATAAACCGGTTTCAGCATTGGCATAACGTACCAAAAGAAACACAGTTTTTACCTTAAAAACTGGTATTGGCCAGCCTTTCTAAAATTTTTGTTTCGGTTCCAAATGTTTTGACCACCACTGTAGGTATATGAGAGTTGAAGCCTGTGCTAAAGGAAGTATCTTTTGCCGAATTTTTTGTCATACCTGCTGTTCCTGTGTGTGATAGTAATAAACCGCAGCGTTGCGAAGATATTGGGTAATCGATTCCCACTGCTCATTTACGTAGTTTCTTATTTAAGCTGGATTAAGAGTCGATTGCGAAAGCCTCGGGTGTCGTTTGTGACGGTAGTTTTTCGACGTCGAACTTTCGATAACGAACGTTTTTATGGATACTTCGATGCTGGTGTGTGGTACAACTAAATAACTAGCTAGCTCTATCCGTTGGCGGAGCTATTTTCATCAAGACGGAACAGAAATTTCCGACTGTTGGACCAAATATGTTTAACTTTCATACGGGTTGTGGCAATTCCTTCACTGATGGAGTGAACCAGGACACTAATTGTCGAGGTCACCGCCCAACTACAAATATGTCGCACGCTGCAACCCATTACTGGGAGAGTTTTTGAAGATGCACATTTCAATAGCGAGCCGCTTGCTCCACGTCGGTATAAGTCGGTGCGGCCCCACCGCCGAAGCCTCCTCTCACGAGCTGGCGAGGCTTCCCGAACGGGATAGGGGTTGAGTATAGTGGTGCAACTGTAACTGCATACCAAGGAATAAGGAGAGGAAAGAATTTTCTGGACTAACGAAAACCACGAGATAATTGAGAACAAAAAAAAAAAAAATGAATTGAATTGAATTGAAGAAGTTTGCTGAAAATCTGAAACGTTTGTTACATAAAAATGTTTTAATAAAAAATGTGAGGGTTCACAAGATGTAAATGGAGGTTCATGAAAATTTATCTAGTTTCGATAGCAAAGAACAAACCAAGGCGAATTAATATAAGGTGGTGTTACTAGCTCAGCTGATTTTGTGTATGTGTTTCGCCGCACGGCTTCTGATATCAAATTGAAAATTTTTTTTTGAATTTCTACACACACTCTTACAGATTTTGACAGTTTATGCCGCCAAAGCAAAAACAAAATACATGTAAATTTTTGTTTTTGTACTCCTGCTATCACCTTATATTAATTCGCCTTGGAACAAACATTTTGGCTTGGCTTTACCTATCAATGTACTCAAAAAATTAAAAGCAGCAAAAAACATAAATTTTTTTCGGTGATTTCTGACAGGCTGTATTTCGGTGAAAAATGGTCCCATTGAGCCTTTAAAATAAGCAATTTGCTCCTCTAAATAAGATTCTAATTTTTGGATTTCTTGCAATTCTAACAGATAACGCGAAGAAATTATTCTACAAATTTTTTTATTTTTTTTTTATTCACGGGCTTGAAGAAAATTGTTTCAGTTTGACCGGCATTTGGATCAGAGGCGGTTTATTTAGCTTTAATTCATTTTTATTTTTAAACCTCCCTTAATTTATTGAAGTAGTGTATTTTAAGACAGAGTTCGCGAAAATTCCTCACTGTGGAATAAAATTTCCATGTTCCTTCTCACTTTAACTCAATTCAAGAGCAATAAATTTTGGTTTCCTCTTGTCTGAGTTAAAAAAAAGCTCTCTTCAACTAAATTTATCTTTAATATAAAGCGCTCTGTCTTCTAGATTTCATCATTCAGTGGTTTAATCGTTGATAAACCCATTTAAGCAGCAGGGCACGCTCATTGAGCAATTAATGCTCTAAATTTCTGGACTCGGTCTTTTCAGTTTCTGAATTAAAAGTTTAGCGTAAATAAAAGCTTTGCGTTTTTGTCGTTTCAACTTTTGTGTTAAAAAAACATGTGAGTGTTAAATAATTTTCGCATCTTTTTAAAACTCGGTGCGATGAAAATAAAAGTGATGCCATGAATACGAATAAACTTGTTTACAAATATATATGTTCCCATGAAAATTCATCAGTGAGCCAAACATTTGAGGAGTTTATAGTGAAGAGAATGTAGCGCTCTGTGTTTTTAAAATTGGAGCCTTAGCACATTATATTTTAATAAAGACATCACAAGAAAATATACAATTTTTCATAATTATGTATGTATGTATGCATGACGAGATGGAAATTTATTAATACGGAAGAAGTCAATTCGATAGTTTTGGACTTGCATACTGAACGGTTTTGTTTTTTTCCTTTGGGAATTCGAATCAAAAGCCGTCACACATATGTTGGACCAACAACGGTATAAAGTTTTGACTCAAAAGAATTCTTACAAAGCCGACAATGCTGTATACAACCCAAATCAAACCCGGGTGGAAAACTTTTGTCTTTAAATGGCTACAACCGTTTTTTGGGTGATTTTATGCTGATGATGCGCTTATGTAAACCGCCACTATTCTACTACATATTAATATAAAATACAAAAAACTGTCTACTATAAAACTCAAAATACATAAAATGATTAGTGGCAGTGTAGCATTTTTTTCGTATATTTCCTTTTGTTGTTTGTTGTTGCTTCGAAATTATGTACTAGTTATTTTCTCACTGGTAAATTGTAAAACGCATTTATTAATGCAAATATTTATACTTTTGTTGTGGTTGTGTTTTATTTTGCATAATAATTTTTATGGTAGTTGCTCATTGTCAATTGTTTTATTTTTTCACGTTCATATCTACGTAAGTACTTTACTGTAATTGTATGGTTTACTAAATATTTTTTGGAACATACTTTTACTTATTGATTTTGTGGTTTTATAAATTTGAAAAATTTAAAATTACGTATTCACTGCATTATACTGTATAGTACAATTCTTACTTTGAGACGTATGTACATACAAACATAATTGTTTGTTGTAGCTATTTTCGATTTCGGTTTCGGTTTTGGTTTTGGTTTAATTTTGTTTTTATTTCAATTGAAATGCATATTTCAGTTTTATACTGTTCTCACGAATGTGTGCGTAAAATTTAAGGTTCCACTGTACTACATACTGTAACGTCCGTTGCTTGAAGTAATTCATTTTGTTTTTAGTTTACAGCGCAACTCTTTGTTTTTAATTTATTGTTTTTGTATCGTATATTTCAGAATTTTATTTTTTACTGATTCAATAACAAATACAAGTATGTATGTACTAAGTAATATATTAGTATATTTGTGTATGAATATATATGTATGTTTAAGAGAATTTGAGAAATTTTTCGCCAAATTTCAACCATATTTTTTGTTTACATAATTTTTTTAATTTTATTGTTTTGCTTGCAAATCATCTACAAAATATAATAAATCTAGTATATAGCAGTATAGTAGTATATTGAGTATTTTTCATTTATTTCTTGTTGCTTTTGTTTTTAGAAGCTGAGTGTAAGAGCGAATCAGTTGATTTTTTTTTTTATTGTAATACTTCTTTTTTCCAACTTTTGGCAGTGAAATTATGCGCAAAAAAAGGTTTTCATCATTTTGAGGTGGAGTAGAAAGCAAGCAAGTGTATGCATGTGTAATATTATGTAAGTACTTATATGTATGTATATTCGTGCTTGATTGAATCGTAGTAGTGCTCAAAAATGAAGGATAATGAATGCGGTTTGATTTGCCTTGTGAGTGGATGCATAGGCGATAGCGAGTTTTGAGGATAATTTGCACGACTGTTTTTTTTAGTTATAATTCCTTTTTGAAAAACCATTATGTTTTTCGGTTGCTTTTTTGCTACACGTTTTTAGGTACGACTGTGCCAATTGCTTGCTTGTGTGCTTGTGTTTTTCTGAAGCCATCAACAATTTTTAACATAAAAAGACGTAAGCGACATTTTTTTTTTTTTAATTTTTTTTTGGTTCAGAAATGCACCTAAACGCTCTGGGAACATACCTGCTTCAAAAATAAAATTTTGAAAAAAAATTCGTTTACGTCTTTTTGCCGGTTAGTCCTCGAAATATTAATACATATCGTCGATATTTTTGCAAAACCGCCCATCGACCAGCTGAAAACCCGTCTAAATCGCCACTGTGACAAAAATAATATTTGGTAACCTTGAACTCCACGCATCGAGATTTATGCATAAGAATCGTAAAATCGTTATTAAAACAACAGATTTGTAAAATAATAGCTAGGGAAAATACCACCCATCAAGGCAATGCCTTCAAGGAAAACCCGTTTTTTCGCTTACCTGTAAAATTTGAGTGCCGTAAAATAGACGGTTTTGCAATTGGTCGATGGGAGGTTTTGCAAAAACATCGCCGATATATATGTATACTAGGGTGTCTACCCAAAAAAGTTGAAGTTTTTCCAACGGAAGTGTAAAATTTATTATATTTTAAAATTTCTGGAAAAAAAATTTCGGAAAAAATATTGAGATTTACGTGAGCTAGACCAATTTGAAAATACCCACAGAAATCTTATTATTTAATTTTATTTATAAATAAGAAACTTGATTTTTGGTGGTGGGTCCAGCTCACGTATATCTTAATATTTTTCTGTCACATTCTGGCGGAAGTCGTAAAATATAGGAGATTCTATAATTCCGATGGAAAAGCAATACCAATTTTTCTCATCGAGGGTGCAGCACCCTAATGCATACATATGTATATTTTCTTCTTTATCTTTTAAATTATTAATTTACTTGTTAACAATCATTTATTTAATTTAAATATTGCTGCAAAACAGATACCTTTAAGGCGTGAAGGAATTAAGTGTAGGGATTTTTAAAAACGCATATAAAAAAATATGTAATTATGTATAGTTATTTAGTACTAGCAAATGTTTTTGTACACGACTTGTGAGACACCAAGCGATCATACCCAGTAGATATTCGCCAGCCAAAATCATTTAGCGCCAGAAATTCTTAGAATTTAGCAGCATTCGCTCCCAAAGAGAAACAAATATCACAGAAGTATGTGAACATAAAATTTGCGGAGACTTGCAAACATTAAAACAGCTGATCACTTCTACAGTTGCTACAGGGCTCCCTTTTGTTATTTATAGTCTGCTTGACACATTATTCCCGATTTGGTATTTTTTTTTTACAAATTAATACTTTATGATAGGTACAGATTGGATAGATACATGAATAAGATATTTTTTTCAAAACTATTTGTGAGGACACATCCTAATGCATACAAAAAAAAAAAAATCCCCTTTTCAAACATATGTACCAACAAATGTACGTTCAAAATAAAATTGACGAATTCAACCAAAATTCTTTTAGATTGCTGTATTTTTTATCTTTTTTGATATATTTGAGGGAAAAAATGGCCCACGCGATAAATTGTACATGGGAATCGTAGCTGGCACCCACAAAAATAAGAAAACTGTAGAGTGGTAGTAAATTTATTAAAAATAAACTCAAGCAATTTTGTGCTTAATAACTTTGATTCGTTTTTCATTGTATTGGTTATAAAATTTGCAGTAAATAATTTTTTTTTTCACGAACATATTTTTGAGATCAGCTGATTTATTTGCTTGCAAGTTTTCAATTACCCCCTTTCAAGTTCTTCTGGTACGAGAACGCAAAAAGGTGACAGTTTGCAAACCATTTTGGACAATTTTCAATACTGGGAACGCGCCTATTTGCACAAAGTGGAATGCGGTTCCCTTAAAAACCATGTTGTCGTAGGATTGGAGAACACTTTTGGAAAAATCGACCGTGAAAAATTCGGCCGCCCCACACTGTTCCACCAAAAGCCGGAGAGAATCTAAACTTGTCGAACTCTGCTGGACAAGCAGAAAATCGCGTCCGGGGATGTGAGCATCGCTCGTCATAAAACATGATCCCATGCAGTTATCGAAACTTTTACTTGGAATCGAAATAAAGTATCGATACCTGAAATATATCGGATCTAAGGTATCAATACCTACGCGTATCGATAATTTTTTATGAAAGTCGAGTGCATTTTTTAACAAGCACCATATAAGTCCACAGTTAAAATTTTGAAAAAAAATTTAAAAAACTCAAAAATGTTTTCTAAATTCCCCAAATTCAGGCGATTCATACTAGGAATAACAGTGGGGAAAATCGAAGCAAAATTTTTCTTAGTATCGTGACCACCTCCCAGCTTTTGTGATGGTTTCGATGTACCAGACGAAATAAAAAAATCGAATTTTGAATCGATATGAATCGAAATAAAAATAATCGATGCAGGATCGTTAAAAAATATATCGATCTCTCAATATCGATTCATATATATTGTCAAATAACGTCTTTTACTTAATTTTTATACAGAAACGAAACACGGTGATCTGACTAAATTTTTATTTTATTATTTTTAAAACCTTTCAATACTCAGATTTATTCAAAAGATATCTAATTGCTAACTATCCGTAAATAGTTTTAAAAAAATTTAAGATACGGGTTTTCTATATTAAGAAACGATATGATCACTCACCGGAAACTTTATAAATTCTTAAACCATTTTAAAAATGCCCTGTGCAAACAAAAACAATGCAAGGGTAGTGTTTAATGCCCAACGTGGTCATTAAAATTTTTGTTATTTAACGCCGAATGAAAATTCATCATTAGCCCATATTAAGAAAATGGTAAATTTTTTTCGAAATTTTGTATTTTGTTTATTACAAATGGGAAAAATTTTATGTTTTACTTCAAATTTAATTGTTTTAAAGAAGTGTATTATATAATGAAGCTTACTCACATGGCTTATGTTTTGAATGCAGATGTTTTTTAATTTTTTTTGTCGTTTTTGCTAAAAATTTATGGTAAAAATTTGCCACAAAGCTGAATACATACTAAATTTTTTTTTTAATATAGAGTAATTAAGGAGTGCCAAATTTTTATGAAAATTTCCATAAAGTATAGAATTCGAATTTTTGTTTGTATAGGCATATACTATAATTTTATAAGAGGTTATTGGAAAAATCGAATGTCGATTCTCGAATTTTTCGTATCGATTCACGCATCGAATCGAAACTAAGAAATTGAAAAAAAAAAATCGAATTGGAAGGGCTTGATTAATCGATTTTAAAACGGCATTTTTAATATGTACATCAGTCAAAATCGACACAAAATCATGTTCCGAACCTCATTTTCATGGCTGATTGGAACACCCGATAGTCTAGAACTCACATCGATTCGATTAAAATTTACATTCCGTTCTGGAGGCCATGACTTGTACTATTCGACTTCCAGTTGTGCACCCTTGTTCGAGCAGTGGAAAACTTTGCAATGCAAACCGAGTTCGTTGCTGTGGAAGGCAAATGGTGGCGCTTTGAATATGATGTTTTACAATCTCTAGTCATTGGATTATACAATATTTGACAAAAAATTAGAAAAATATGTATTCAATACATTGTTCCAAAACATTTGCTAGGACTAAGTAGTGTAATAAACTAAAACGTAAACTAAAGAGGAAAACCAAATTTTTTATATTCCGTACAGCCGTCCTTTAAATTAGCAAATTGAAATAATTGAATATTCTTATTTGAAATTCTTGTTCTTCTTATTTGGCGATTTTAGCCAAATAGGTATAGTCGTTGTGCTTACGTTGCACGGCTATGCTCAATTCCGACTCTTGCGTCCTCGTTCGCGCACTCCTGGCAACGTGAGCAACCCGATTGCCAGATGCGGCAACCAATCCGAGTGGAGACTTAGGTCACGGAAGAAAGAGAGGGAGTTTCGGTGAGGCCACTCCGACTTATTCGGTTAGGTGCGCTGCAAGCAGGTGTCTGTCTATACATATATACGTTATTTGGTTGCGAAGCGACCCCCGTCCCAGCAATGGGTTGTGCGCTGAGTTTGGGACCCGCCACGTAAAAACAAGCTCGAATGAAAAAAAGAACAAAGCCTCCGATGAGACTCCCCTTTTGATGACGACTACGTCCAATGTTTAAAGGACTACGATTTGACGGCATGCAGCTGGAATGTCCAGACCCTTAATGGGCAAGGTACCTCTGCCCGGCTGGTTAATTTAGTCGTAAGGACAAAAGCTTAAATTACCGCCATCCAAGAAATGCGTTGGACGGGGCATGACAAAACATGTCGGGGGCCTTGCGGCTTCTACTACAGCTGCCACGAAAAGGAGCGCAAATTTGGTGTTGGATTTGTGGTGGGAGAGAGGCTTCGTCGTTATTTGAATTGGCTCATTAGAAAAAGTGTACGATGATATTTCATAAGTCGTAAAAGTAGGTTTAAAGCTAGCACGTATGAAAATGTTGGAAATAAAGCAAAACTCAAATTTTGGCATTATTCATCATTTAAAAATTAAATAAAGTTAAATTTGCTTTATTGCCGTTTGCTTTATTTTTTACGAATTTATTACAACCCACATCACTTCGATAGGCTCACTTAATTTTTCTTTAAGATCGGATAAGCTCTTAATCTCTTTTTGAATTATAATTGCATCGTTTGGAATTGTTTTTTAAATGCTTCCGAAGCTTTTTGTGTCGTTTAACAAAAAGCCGCATATCAAACGGACTATATAAGGTAAGCACCTTACTCTTAATAACTTTTTTTATTATTGATTAGTTCTCAAAACAAAACCAAAAAAGGAAAGGTCTCTGTATAATTAAAACTAGAGAAATAAGCCTGGTTCTTGAAGAAAAAAATTTACCTGTTTAAGTGAAGCGGGTTGTAATTTGAATTGGAAAATCCATAGTTCAACCTTTTTTTTAAAGAACTCGTAACTTTAAATGAAAGTTCCTTTTACAGATATTGCCTATCCCTGTCAATAAATGATAATAAGAGTACCTTGTAGATGTTTGTAATGGAAGACAACAAAAGTGGTTTGAAAACAACTTCTTTTTTTTCGTAAAATTCATAAAATTAAACTTTTACCGGATTTTTTTTTTTAATTTTTAGGAAATTGTTTTGGTTTAGAATGGGCATTTTGTCACATTTTAAAGGTAACTTTTTACTAGTTTTAAGGTCATCAAATCCGATCCCTGCTGATAAGGTAGTAGATAAAATAATAATAAAGCGAATAAAGTTGATTGATGGTTATAGAAAAAACTTCATTGTGGTTTTTATGCATACAATCACATACAAATATACACACATACATATTTACTACCTTATATACATACATACATATGTAGATTTTATGCGCGTATGTACATATGTATATCCGTATGTATGCATGTCATTATGGTATTTTAAATTTCAACTATTTATGAATGTATATTTTTTTTATCTAACCGACTTCAACGAAGAAGGAGGATATCGATCCGAATACTTTTTTTACGTAAGTTACCGAATAACTGTGGACCTTTTTTTATCGAAAAGGTGGCACCTCTATGATGGTCTCATGCTAATTTGCTTAAGTTCCGATCCTTGTATCATGACGAAATGAACGGTACTCCTCAATTCTTATATAAACATTGAAGTCGGTTTTTGTTTTTTGCTTAAAAATTACATTTTTAATTTATCGCTTGTCGTTTTTTTTCTACTTTCTTCGGTCAAGGTAGCGTTGTAAAGATTAATTGGGATACTTTTAATTTTCTAGTAAGTATATTACTTTTCTTCAAGCAAAAAATTAATATTTGATTTAATATGCACCATGCTTTCGTTTGAATATCTATATGTATGTATTAAGTTTTGATAATTTTTCGCGCACTTCTGTATTTATGTCTGCATGCATGTAAATACTTGGGTGCTTGTTTGTATATCTTTGTTTATATTTTGCATATTTTTTGCATTTGCTTTGTTCGTCGAGATGAGGTAGCATAATTTTGTGTAATTTTTTTTTAATGTGTATGTTTTTATGATGTCGGTATTTATTTATTTTTCTTAATTTCTTTGGAACTTGGGAACACAGACGTTTAATGTATTTAAAGGTTAAATTTTAAGGAAAAACTTCATAGGAATACATATAGATACATATGTATATGTATATGTCTGTAAGTAAGTGCTTTTGTAAGGTGACCACAAAAAGGGGTATTTCAACAAAATGTAAACATTTTCAACAGAATTAAATATAAAGAGTTTCCAACAAATAAAACGGGCATATAATTTTTACTTGCTTTTTGTTTTGTATACTCAAGTTTAGGCTACTGGTTGAAAAATAACAAAAACAATTTTTGCGCATTTTAAATAACAGTTATTATTTTATTTTAATTTTTGTTTAAATATTTAATAATTTTTGTTGTTTGCTTTTAAAAATTTTGCTTTAGCGCGCTTTCACTAGTTATTAGATTCAACCTTCTTTGTGTTTTGTGTTATTTTTTTTGTCTAACAGGAGTTTCAGTTTTCAGGTGCTTATGGTTTAAAAGGTTGCTTAAGGTAGATTTTTTTCATTTTTGCTTTGTTTCGCTTTGCTTTACTTGCTTGCATTTGTCTTTAGCTATTTGCATGCAGCTTAAATATTGAAAGATTTAAAATTTTATTTTTTTTTTTGGAGGATTGGTAGTTATGTATATAAAAAACATTAAAACCTAGGAAAAGGTCGTATAATGATTAAGTCTACTAACTACTTACAAAGTATTTGGTATTTTTCTTATGTTAATTTTTAGGTTATATAGGTTTGCACAAAAGACCTCTTTGGTCTTAACTCGCTTTGTATACATACATATATACACTTTACTGCTCTATTAATTAAATCAAGTCGTATGCAGCGTCTGCATTCAAATATAAACTTTTTTCGACAGCAGTCATTTTTTGCCGCTGGTTTTCCTTTCTTCTTTTCTTTAAGTTGGGCATTTTTCAATTGTACCTCTGCTTCACTCAGTCCTCTATTTTCTGCTTCCAAATAATGCATATTTTTTATATTTCTTGCAGATTTCATTTACATTTTCTTTTTCTTATATCTACTTTTAAGCATTTATATACATACACATGTAGTCTTTATCAAGTTTTCTGCAATATTTTTAGATCCTCACATACATACATATAGCTGTTGTGTTACGCTTACATTTAATTTTAAAGAATGCAAATCATAAGCTTTCAAATAAATTTTCATTTCTTCCCTATATTGCCAGTCCCAGTTATACGTACATATATACATACATATTATCTTGTGTATTGTATATAATCAATGCAGTAATCCATTCAGTGCTCTACTGCCCCACCCAGAAATTGCTGCGTTATTTCGCGCCCCACCCGCCCCTTTCGTAGTATAAAGAATACTTTACATTTCATTGCTTTGCGTGTGCCGGAAAATCTGAACTTAATCCAACATCCATATACATAAGTATTGTAAGTACTTCAGACAACTATTCTCTTAATTTTTTCCCATTTAATTTTTCACTGTTTCCAACTCTAGACTCCATTTCAGGCGCGCATAACAAAGCAATTCACAGCCTTATTACATTTTTTATCCCACAAGCATCCCCATTTCTTATACAATTTACAGCTACTTAAATACATACATTCATGCGTGCATACTTTTGGCGGCATACATATGGAAAGTTTTGCAACTCAATCAGCTAAAAAATTTTCAGTTTTTCCCAAACGCTTAAATCATGCCTTATTTGCAAGCCCGCGAATGCTACCTTTTTTTAAATTTATTATTGTAAGTGTGCTTTTTAAGTTTTTTTTTGTTTTCAAAGAAGTCTCTCTTTCTATTCTCTCTCTCAGTGTGTTTTTTTCTTACCTTTCTACATGCTGCACCTTGAATCAGTTTTTATTTCTGTTTCAAAATATTAATACGTATATATTTATTAGGTTTCGTCTACTCTACACTTATAAGTTTAGAAAATTTTGAAAAATTGTGCTCAAGCATAGAAATTCTAAGGTCTAAAAATTTACGGAAATAATTAACTTGAAATCACCAATTGCATTTGTTGCTCGTAGTTTCATTTTTACATTTTGTTATAAGTTTCTAAGAAAAAACAGTCAATTTTATTTAAAATTTAGGATTTTTTAGTGTAAGCATTTTTATGTTATTCCTAATTTACAAATAAACGTATTATTTATATTTTTTAGTTTTTTTTATTTCATCTTTTATTATCATTATTTTGTTACTCCTCAACTTAGTCTAAAATTTTTGATTTTTTTTTTTTTTATTACATTTTAGTAAATCTTTCGGGTTTTTACAAAATTTTGTTAGCCTCTAACTTACACGCTGGCGCATATTTTTCTTTCTTGCAAAAGTTACTACTTTTTTTTATTGAAAAAACTATTAAAATTTCATAAATATCTAAATAAATTAAAAAAATTGCACTTTTCACTCGAATATTAGCACACATCAATTACGTTTGCTTTCTAATTTTATTTCAAAACTAATAATAAAATAAAACAAAAATAATAATTAATTTCTAATAAAAAAGCTTGGTTTCGCCAAATATTGAAAAAAGTGAGCTATCTAAGAAATTTGATAATAAACTAAATTCATGGCAGCAGCGAAATTCCGTTAACCAATAAACATAAAATCTTATAAGCTTAAACTTTTTAAAAACATATTAAATTAAAGTGAAAATTTTGAAATGTGAAAACTACTTAATAAATATTTAAAAATCACAAAGTTATTGGCGATAATCACGACAGCAGTACTGAAATTTTATGAAGGTTGTTAAAACCAAAACAAATTGTTGAATAAATATTCAACAATTAATATAATTTGACTTAATTTTTCTGAATCCAAAAAATATTAACAAAATACATATCGAGACCCAACCGCCAAAAAAATGCTCTAGGAACATTTCTGCATCAAATAGAAAATTTTGAAAAAATCTCGCTAACAGCTTTTTGGCGTTTAGGGATCGATATGTTTTTTTTTTTAATATTGGACCGTATGAATAAAAACTAAGCAATTGCCTTTTCTTAAAATGCCATACCTTTTACTTCAATTTTTTTTTGGATAAAGGCGAATTCATCGTTTTAGTTCTCTCTTTGTGAGAGAAACGCAACAACAACGACATGGAAGAAAAAGTTCAGAACTATGTAGAATGATGAATCCGCCATAAATCGAGTAAAAGGCCTGAAATTTTAAGAAAAAGCAATTGCTTATTTTTTAATCATACGGCCCATTGTTGGGAAAATATCCGTCATCGAGCTATTTGATAAAATTAATTTATGATAAGATTTTTCTCGCAGGTTTGGCCTCGCCTGCCTTTTCTTTTTCTAATTTAGATGTTGGCTGTACCAGGGATAGAGCTCAGGTCCTACAGATTAGTAGTACGCACCTCTAATCATGCAGCCATAACGGCGTTGTGCAATCTTCAGTGTCACAACCAAAACAAATAAAATAAATGTTACCAGCCAAACCCGATTTTCGGGCAAACTGGCGATAGGATATACCGGTATAGGTATAAAAAAATAAACCTAATCAATCCAACTCCAGCTACACAGTCCACAGTATTGTTGCGCCGAATTTGTTTCTGCGTAGGATTTCCTCGGCCGTGCTTAAAAAAAAAGATTCATTAGTTCAAACCCGGCTGCGCAGTCACCGGTATATTAGTTGCATTCCCCGATTCACCAGAAGATGCAAGGATTTGCCAAAATTTACCAGAAAGCGTTCCTGTATTCGACTATCTGCCACATTTGACAACAAATGAGAGAGTAAATGAGGTTCCCTCTTCGCCAGAAGTTGCAAGATTTTACCCGATCAATTTTTGCTGATAAAATCTGATAAAGTCAGCCATCAGCTGTTCTGTATTAACAAAGCAATATCAGTGTTCAGTAAACCAAAACAAAAGCGTTGCCGTACTTCTTAGTTTTCCTCTGCTTCTGTGAGAACGATTTTGGTTTTTGACAGTCTTACCAGTTCTTTCTAGAAAATTTGGGGAACGAAAACCACTGTTATGTCCCATTATTTTCCGAATTCTACATATTAGGTTGTCAAAACTTGTCTAAACTTTTTTTTTATCACAGCGTATTAGTTTTCGTGCTTTTTTCAATTTTTAATCTTTTATGTCAACTCAGCCTTTTTATAAATAACTAGGTCGGTCTAAGAGCTAAATACTGCAATAACCCTAACAAGGGTAAACATTCGCCAAAACTATTCCCGGATCCATCATCCTCACAAAAATTCCGCCCTTTGTTAGACAATTGTCTGCCTAGGAGACAGAATGATGCAGGGCGTAAAGATCCTCCCGTTTGGTGCGCGTCGGCGGTGTTACTGCTTTTCAATCGGCGGTAAAAGATCAAAGTTTTTTGCATTCGATTCAATTAAAACTTGGGTTACCGAAAGACAACTACAAACTCGATCCTCAAAATGTTTCAATGTTTTCGTTGAAGCATTTCTGGATTGCCTTATACCAGTTTGGTACTTCCCCAGCAAAAAATTGGTAATCGCTTTTAGTGGTAACGTGTTCTAGAAGGCATAGCGTTATAATGCCTTCGAATTTTTTCGCTTCTTTTATGCATTGCTAGTATTGCAAAGTAGAATGTCCTACAATATTTTATTTATTTCGCTTCTTTGTTTCATTTCGGGGAATGCAAAGTAGAATGTCCTATAATATTTCCTTTTTAATTCGTTTCTTTGCTTCATTTCCGGGAAAGCAAAGTATAATGTCGTACAATATTTTATTTGTTTCGCTTCTTTACTGCATTTCAGGGAATGCAAAGTAGAATGTCCTCCAACATTTTATTTGTTTCGCTTCTTTGCTTCATTTCAGGGAATGCAAAGTAGAATGTCCTACAATATTTTATTTGTTTCGCTTCTTTGCTCCATTGCCGGGAATGCAAAGTAGAATGCTGCATCGTAGTCAGCTGAAAAATAGAATGAATATCCAAAAGTTCTTTTTCTACCGTTACTTTCTGTGGAAATTTGTCTCGCATAAAAATCATGTTTTGCTTTGTTCAATTTGCAGCGAAGTTGAAGTCAGTCGATGAAGTGAAGTACAAGAGTGAGGAAGTACAATTTTAAGCTTAATTAATAATGAATGTATGTATACATACCAATTTTTAAGAAAATCTAAATACCTAAATACATACATACATATGTTTGTATAGAAGCTGATTCATAAAAATTTTAATTAACTTTAATATTTTAAGACATTTTCTGATTTAAATTTAATATAAATAAGTATGTACTTATCTAGGCATTCTACATTAGTTTCTCTGTAAGGCATTCTTTGTTCGCTTCTCTGGATTCTGTTTATCAATGCGTTCTCCCTTCGTTTGAAGGTAATGCTGCGGGTAAGGGCTTACCTCCAATGACATGCCCATGTTAAAATAAGGCCTTCTTGAAGCGAAAGGGTAAGCGATTCCCATCGCCTAGCTCGTTTCTACTTTCGTTCCTGTGGTAATCGTGTTTTTTGCTGGGTCGTTTATAAAGTCAGATTTTGATCCGTTTCATTAACCGAAGAGGCCTCATCTCACTAAACTACATCTTCTTCTTGCTTGGCGCCGTAACTGCCTAATACTAAGTTCAGACAGAAATTTAATTGATTAAGTCACACACAGTCAGCTGCTCGATTAGCTACAGTGATGGAAAAGTTGGTACAATCGTACATTTATTTAGTTTGAAAGTACATTCGTACAAACACACCATTTTAGCAAATGATATCAAAGGGTGGCCAAAGTAACCTAACTGTAGTTGATTACGCCAGAAATACAGAGCATACTTCCTTTTTAAATGTCAGATCGAAGAATTCGGAGGAAAGTGATTCACTCTTTCGAAAACATAGTTTTGCTTCGAACTGCTCTAAGAGATTTTTTCATAGCAAAATTTGTTTAATGTGAGTCTAGAAGTTGGTATGGTACAGAAGGGAAAGGTTATCCTCTTATTTTCTTTAATATATACACATTAAAATACATAGGAGTTTTTTCGCAGGTAAGGTAAACTTTTAAAATAAAATTGTCCATCCCTGATGAAATATCAGCTGTAAAAGAGGACCAAAAACAAACAGCTTAGTGATATTTGTTTAGTAAGCATTCCTGAAGGTTACAATTAAATATACCCAGCAGGGTTGCATGAAAAAATTTGTTCAATTAGTATTCAATCAAGCGTTAATCGAGCAATTAAGAATTGAAATTTTAAATGGTAAACCGAGCTCAATTAGCGTCTTAATCGAGAAAGTTTGGCTAACTGCTCGATTAGCGGCCAGTCTGAACAAACTTTAAACTGTTTCTCAAGCTTGTATGCTCTAAATAACCGAGCCAGCGAAGAAACGTAAGTTTTTTCGACAGTTCGGTATCGTACATTTTTCGTATATGGATACGTATGGATCTGAAAAACGTTTGAAAAATATCATGCTATCTGACGCAATAAATGGATTCGTTAGTTTTGTTTTATTTTTTCCGAGCTATGAAAAGGCGTCTGTGAGGTGCAGAAGGAAAATCTCAATCAAATTTTCTGTACATACGCTTCTGTCGCACAATTTAGTAGGAATACGGATCGGCAATGTATCCGAAAATGGAATCGGTAAATAGACGAAAATTTGCATTTCATACACTTGCCTTTTTCGAATTTTTTGCTGGCTGGAAAAATAATTTTCAGAGTTATGAAATGTGTTTTTTTTATAACAATTTATAAAAACTAAAAAAAGTGCAAAAAAAATTAACTTGAAAAATATTGTGAATATTAAAAAAAATCAACACGTGGTCACTTGTTTCAGTCATTTACATTTGTTACAAATTATACATCGAATAGATTAGTACAGAGTAAAAATTTCGGACAATCTTTTTAAAAGAAAACATTTAATTATAGTTTTAAATATTTATAAATACAAATAAACCGAATGTACAATTTTTGTTCCAAAGGCCGATCTTCATACGATTAATCTCAAAATGAAGTTTGGAATTGAGTTTCATTCGATATCGACAATCGTGATTTGGGGGCTAGTATGATATGGTTTGGAGGCGTCGAATTGAAGGTAGAAAATATCTGATAAATTCATTCGAAAAATCAAGAAGCTGCGAAACTTGCCCTCTTCACCGAAGTTATCACGCTAGATTCTAAAAGGAAGTAACAAGGCATTAAATGGAATCCTATTTTTGATTTAGCTAAACTCTTCACTGAACAACAACCGAACTTAATATGCCAAAAAAGTATAAAACGATGATAAACGTAGAAATCGAGTATACCAACCAAATAGAAAAGAAATAAAATAAAACAAAAGATAGATTTTTATTATATTTTTTCAATAATTTTTCAACATTTTATTTTCTTCACCGTTTCCACTGAAGTTCATTATCAACTTTTTCTGCATATATGTTTTTTTTTCGCACTTAACATTTATTATTAGCGTTGCAGGTTTGCCGCTGCTTTACATTTGCCATGCGTAATGTTGCAAATGTGTAAATTGCATTACAAAAAAAAAATAATAATAATAATATTTTAATAAACATAATTATAATAAAAATAAAACAAAAGTAAAGTATGCGTCTTACATTTAAAGTTAAAAGATAAATTTCAGTTTTAAATTATTAAAAGCTTAAAACAGCGAAGGCAAATGACTGTCGCATTGGGCATTGTATTTTTTTTAAGCTATGTGTGTGTGTGTGATTTTTTTTGTATAACTTGTAACGCTTGATTTAACTAATATTACATATTTTTATTCATTATGTATTTGCTTATATGCAGTTTGCTTAATATTTGAAAAATTTTCATTAAATGGTTGAGGAATAATAAATAACAATTCACTGTATACTTTTTGTCTGTTTTTTCTTTAGATCATTCATTTATATGTTAAATTTTTAGTGTTAAAACTTAATAGGTAAATACTTAAATTGGGCATAATTATAAAGTTTAATAGTTGTATTAAAATTGTCAATTAAAATTATTAAAATAAATGTATGTGTGTATGTATATGCAGATGTACATATGTTTGTCGCTAAATGTAGCAAAGGTAAATGTAAAAACTTTCAATTGCAACACAATTATTTGCATTTGCTGTTTAAAAGCATAATTTTTCATTATTTGCTTACTACTTAATCTAGAAAAACTAGCATAGTCGAATTTATTTTGCGTTTTTTTTTTTTTAAATTAATCCATACATGTTTTAATATTTTACATACATATTTTACGATGCGACGAAATTCATTTACAATTTTAAAATAATACAGTTAATTTAAATGAAATTCATTAATTTACAATTGGTAGATTATAAAATGTCAGCGAAAAAAGTAAATTTAAATGTAAAACTGTTGAAGCCAATTAAAAAAAAATTAACTACCTCTTAATGTTTTGTACAACAGTTGGTAGGCTTAATCAAATTAAATATAATTTTTTACTTACATTTCATTCACCTCAAATTTAGTTTAATGTTGTATTTTTCAATAAAAACTAAACTTATAAATTTATTTATATAAAATTGCACAATTTTTTTTTATTAATTCTTTACGTAACTCATAAACTAACATTTCTTTACTACTGCCTTCCTTGAAAAAAAACCTGCTTTTGCAACAGTTTTCACTATATTAAACTAAAATAATATTAAAACTTAGTACTTACAAAAAAAAAAAAGAAACTAGCTTTCAACTAAAGCATATCAAATTCCAAACAACATTCCTGTGTGTAGTGAAAAAAATTTATTTAAAAAATTTTAATTTAGTTTGCGTTTTCACGCTTTTAAGCTATCAAAAAAATAAGGCCATATTTTCTTTGAACTAAAAAAAAATTTAGTAAGATAAAAATAAACATTGCATTATCGCCAAAATTTTGTCAAAAAAATTTATTTTTGGTAAAGTTAAAGCAAAGTTTGTATTAAAGAAAAAATAATTGTTTCTTGAAAATTCATTAAAATAACATACATATGTACATAGTTTAATTTTAGTGTAAAGAAATTTTGATTTTATACTTGCGATTCGAGGTTGGAAACAAATTTTGTCAGCCTAAAGCAAAACAAAGTAGCTAAAAATACTACTAAATATATAATATATACATACCTACATATATAAAACGTGTATTTGCAGTGTCAAGTTGTTAGCATAACGAGTAATTATGAAGTGCACAAAAAAGTTTGTGCTCATTTTTTTTTTAATTATTTCTTTTTTTTTTGCTTGCTAAAAGCTAAAATAGTCTAGCACATAATACGCTAAAATTAAAGTTTGAAGTCTTTTGCGCAAAAAAAAGTGATTGCAGGAATGGGTTATTTCTTGTTTTATTTTAATTAGGATGAGCTGCTTTTTTGAAAATTTTGATTCGCATATAATAATTTTTTTAAGTATTCTTAAAAGAACTGGTTTGTTTGAAAGAGAGTTGACAAAGATTTTTATTGTTTTGAAATTTTGAAAAATAAGCAAATATATTTATTTACACACATTTATGGGTAAAGATGTAATTTAACGTTAAAATCATGTTGGTTTATTTTATAAATTAACAAAAATAAAATAAATTGTAAAAAATTGTATTTAAGAAATTTTAACTTCACTGAGTTGGATGCAAAAAAATGAAAATTAAGGTTGAATATCAAAACGAATTTTTCCACGAAAAAAATCTAACAAAATTTAGAAAAAAATTGTTATCAAACTTTTATGTGTCAATGATTATTGCAAACTATGAAACAAAAATTAAGCTACTCAAAGTGAAATTTTTAAATATTACAAATTGCTGAATTTTTTAAGATAAAATGTGTTGCGCACACATCGTTTTTTTTACGAAATCAATAAAATTTCTTCAATTTTTTCCAGATTTTTTCAGCAGTTTCGCTAAGAAATCGTACACTGAAGATTGCACAGCGCCGAAACCGGTTTGTCTTCAAACCAAACTTTACGATGTTCCAAAATACATAGTACAGAAATTTCTTTACCACTTCAATTGAATTTTTTTTGAATATTCGTAGAGAAATCACCACAGAATTCGGAACAAAGTTCCAATACTCTTAAAGATATCGTTAAAATTTCGGGAACTTTGCTTTGCGGGGATATTGCCTGAATACATATTATCAGCTCTTTCACGAATTCCGTGAGAATAAATAGTGCTCACAAAATGGCAATGGAAAATATTTGTTCACATAGAATGCACGAAAAGGCAAAACACATTTTACAAAGATTTTATGTAATGTTACGCAAAGGATTTTCGGCTGAAGAATAATAAATTATAACCAAATTTTAGTGCTGTAATTTTGCAATAAAAATTTGTTTGTGAACCAACCCTTTGACTCTTTCTCAACAATAACAATCTCAGTCGTTTACCCAAATTTGGAAGCATTTCTTGAAAAATAACAAACTTCAATCACTTTCTGTTAAAAATTTTTTTATCGTGAAAAAACACAAATTTGAAGCACTCGGGACTTGAAAATATGATGATTTTTTTTTTTAATGTTCGCAGTGTTTTTGTTTTTATTTTCATATTTAAATACCTAAACATAAATTTATTTTTATAAGATTTCCAAAAGTGAACATTTTCTGAACGCTTTCTAATATAGTATGTATATTTTTCAAAAAAGAAAAAAATGATGAACAAGAAAAAAATTAAATTTGCCGCCAAAAATGAGTTAACATTTTTTATATGTTGATGACGAAATGCTTTTTTGCTATGTATATATGTATGTGCGAAAATCCTTTTTGAAAAAAAAATAAAGCAAAAAAGGAGGGAATTATTTAACTTTTTATAAACTATTTTGTTTTAGATTTTTAATTTATTATTTCAATGTAAATTTAGTACTTGCTAAACTAGATAATATTAGTCCGATATATTATTATTTTTTTTTTACATTTTTCTTTGTTAGTAAATATTATTTTTCAAATTCACACATACTCCTTTTTAAAGAAAAGAGTATTTACTTTTAAACGTTTTTTTTTTAATATAAAAATCAGTCCAACTTGTCGTTTTATGTGTATGCGTGTGTGTTTGTGTTTATTTACTTTTATTTTAATATGCAAATTTCAAAACAAAAAAACCTGTGTTATGAATGTGTAATAAAAACGCTTTGAAATTTAAAAAAAAAAGGAAAGTACGATACACAATGTGACTTTGCTATTTTATGCAGACCTGTAATTAACACAATATTTAAGGACTCATTTTTCCATTTATGTATTGTGAAAAATTCATTTCATTACGGTTTTGTTCCTAGACATTAATGGAAAGCCAAGTTTTTAAAAATTTTCTTCTTTTAGCTTATAAAATAATGAAAGCATGGGTATGAACGTTTTAAAAACTGAGATATTTGCAGAGCTTTCTGCGTGCTACACTCTCCGATCAATTAAGTAAAATATTTTTTTATGTTTTTTATTTATTTTATGAACATTCAAAAATACTTTCTTTTCTGGAGAAAATTAGTTTACATATACATATTATCCGGTTAGGGTGCATCACCAAAAAATGATGCGTCTTTTCGACTGGAATTATAAAACTGTTTATTTTTTTAGACTTCCGCCAAAATATTTCGGAAGCATATGTTGATTTACATGAGCAAGACTGATTTGAAAATACCTCAACAAATCTCATAATTCTAATTCCATTGTTAAGATTTTTCACAATTTTCATGCAGACCTTTTAAGCTTAAACTTTTTATGTACCATCTGATTTGATTTTTTGGACAAAATATATTTTTATAAAAACTAATTTCACTTATAAAATGCTCGATTTTTGGAAGAATTTTCCAGATCATGTAAATCTTAATCACGCATATTCCGATATCCGACGGATGCCATCCGCACAGATCGCATACGATTCGCACGTTCATAACAAGCGAGCGCTAAGATTTAGATTCATGTGTAAGGAATCTGTCGGGCCGGAATAGGCATGCTTCCGAGGGATGCCATTCGCACGAATCTAATCCTCCTCACTCATTTGTTATGACACTGCGAATCGGATTAGATCTGTGCGGATGGCATCCATTGGATACCGTAATAGGTATGAATATTTTAGTGGAAGTCTTTAAATATCATAGATTTTATAATTCCGTTGAAAAAAAGCGCCTATTTTTTTGTAACGCGAGTGACGCACCCTAAAACATATGCATATACAAATACTTTTACGAATAAATATTGGTCATAGTAATATGTATATGTATAGGGTGTTTTCCGTTGAAAGATTTCTTGTTCGAAAATGTTGATATTTGAAGTTTGGTATTGTTCGAAAATTACGTTATTTGGAATGTTCGAAAATGCAAATATTCGAAATTCGCCACTGTTCGAAACATTCCAAAGTTCGAAATTCGCACTGTTCGAAAGGTACGATAATTGGCAATGTTTGAGGATGAGTGTGTTCAAAATTAAACATTCAATGTTCAGAATTTGTCATTGTTCAAAAATTTTCAGTGTTCGAAAATGTTAATGTTAAAAAATTGTCAATGAAAACTGAGTTTTTGTGTACCAAATTTGTCAAAACTAGAAAATGTCATTGTTAGTAAAATTTCGAGGTTCGAAATTGCCAATTTTCGAACTTTAATTTTCAGTGTTTGAAATTGGTCAAGGTTGGAAAATTGTCAATGTTCGGGAACTGTCTGTGTTCGAAAACTCAAATTTTTTATTTTCAAAATTCGTCATTCATCGAAAAAGTTTACTGTTCGAAAAAGACCATGTTCGAAAAAATTGTCACTATCTGAAAACTGACTGTCTTCGAAAATTGACAATCTTCCAAAATGCGAATGATTGTTCGAAAATTGCGTATGTTCCAAAATTGACTACGTTCAAAAATTTTAAATTTTCGGGATTTGTAAATGCTGGAAAATTAACGATATTCGCAATGTTTCAACGCCCAGTTTTTGAAAATTGTCAATGTTCGTGTGATACCCGAGCGGATGGTGTTATATTTTCTTCCATACAAAAAAAAATTATCGAACGTCCTTTGTTTGTATGGAAGAAAACGCGTGACACCATCAGCAAAAAAAAAATACCAAAATTCAATGCGATTTCTTAGCTACTTGAAACTTGCACTTTATTAAGCTAGAATTTAATGGGCTATTGAACTGCATGACTAGAATTTTTATAAAAATTCTAAAGAAAATTTTTGTCGTTGTAAAATTTTGTTTAATTTTTATAATTTTTCTACAAAATTTGAAATTTCAACCTACATATATGGTTTTCGTTAGTTAATGAACTGTATTTTTATAAGAAAAAAATAATAAACAAACAATAGAACAATAGCCAAAACTGCGGGAGATTTTGTAGCCATTTAGCGATAATTATCGGATCGCTATTGCACTTTTTCACGCATGATATGAATACGGTGTGGTTGGAAAAGAAAAGTTTTAGTATTCGGTTTAATAAAATAGTAAATATTCATATATTTTCTCTGTAAATTTAAGTATAAAGTCTATAAATAGCAAAGTACATTTTATATTTCACACGCAGCATGCGTGCATATCAACGAAGATCGCATTCATTTTAGGCACTAAATAGCGTACCTTTGCCGCAAGAGTGTGATAATAAATAAAAAAAGATTTAGAGCTACATATGTAAGTATGCAACAGTGACCGACAATGACCAAGATTTATATCTGGTCAAGGACGGTCACTCCAGCATTACTCCTCAAAAACTCGTTGGCTAGTTTGTATGCTGTTACAACAACAACAACAATAAGCGTCATCTTATCTTCTCAGTTGTGTAAAGATTTCATGGCTGTAAGGATTAATAATAGCTCACTATTTAAAAGAAAATGTATTTTAGTTTTACCATGTGAGCTAAGATAAATTTTAAACTTTAAAGCCATTTTCCTCGAGTTTTTGATTCTTCGGATTATAACACTCTTGCAGCAAAGGTAGGTTTTATTATTATACATATTTTTTTTTTCAAATTTCAGAGTGCATGAGTTTTGGGTCTTTAAATAAAATTCAGTTGGGTATAAGTATATGTACATATGTTAGTATACTGAATGATCTGTAATTTTGAAAAATCTATTTCTTCATTTGCAGAGTTTAACAATAATAAGTCAAAGAATTTATTTTGCATTAAAACACAAAGGAAAAATAATAATATTTAAAATCATTAAATGTTTTTTGTAGTTTGCATTTGTATATGTGTATGTATGCATGTAAAGTCAATAAAAGTAAGTGTAAGCGCTTATAATAAATTGCATAATAATTATTGAAAAGAAAAACTTAAATAGTTTTGTTACTTTTTTTTTTACACACTACATACAACTTTCACATATTACAGACTTAAGAAAAAAAACTTTCTTAATTTCATTCGCATGCTCATTGTATTTTCCACTCGTTAATTTTTGTTTCTTTGTTTTAATCCTCAGCTCCTACAACGCCGTGTATATTTTTATGTATGTGTGTGTGTCGAGTGTTTAATGTAAGTGTGTGTGTGTGTGTTTCGTCTAACTTGTTTAACTAAACCTCGACTATGCTTGCATGCGTTTACATAGTTAGAGCCGCTGGGTACGTATACCTAAATGTATGCTACGCTAGAATTAATTTTTTATTTTATTTTAAAATTACAACTATTCACTATACAAATAGTACTTTTGCTCCGTTTTTTACAATAAGTTTTTGTGTTTTCAGTGTTTTCATTCTTTTTTAATTTGCTTCAATTTCTTGCTTCAAAACAAACAAAAAAATGAAACATATCGTCTTCGATTTTACAGTTTTACTTCTTTATTTAAATGTATAAATACAAAATGGCGCATGCGTACGGTTTACGATGGCTGCTGCAGTGTCAAGTATA
>NW_023458562.1:24069733-24095195 GCF_013731165.1 Rhagoletis pomonella
TCTGGCACTGATCTAGAACTTTGCCATATAGGAGACGTTGTATATTCCGAGAAATAAGCATTTGAATATTTTTGAAACTTATGATAGGGAGTAAAATTTTTTGCAAGTTATTAAAGGTAATCGATTGAACCACAATTCTGCATTATTTCAGGTTACAGGGGAAACAAATTGGAATCTACTTTTTCAGCCGGTAGACGACTAAGTTAGTAGTACACTAACGGTTAATAATTTTTTGGTTGGAGGTGAATGGTGAGTTAGTCTTCTTCAGACTAGGTTTTTGGTTCGTTTAGTATGATTTTGAAGCACTCTTTAAGTTCGCGCAGAAAACGTGATCATTCGACCTACGGTGCAAAGGTGCGAAATTTCATTTTGCTATCTGAAATCAGATGAGCAACTTTTTCAAACTACTTCGGAGGCTGGCGACCGCTGTTAAAAATTAACTTTTTACATGTCATCCTCATCAGTATTACCGAGATGATTCTTAAAGCGGGAAGTTGATATGATTGCTATATGAAAAGGCAAATCAAATATTTAATGACTCTTAAATAAAGATTAAATTCGATTTGTGTAAAAGCTAATGTATTTAACAAAAAAGGGTTTCTACCTCACCCAACAAAGAAAACATTCAGATTTCCTGCGGCGTCATTTAAGCTGTTACAGTTTTTCAGCACACACTTGCATTTTTTAATATCGAAATTGAATTTAAATCTACTAAGTACTATATGTATTATATGCCACGTCGGTACATATTTAATTATTAACATTTGTCTTTTTTACTGTTTTTTTGTTTGTTTGTTTCTGCAATATCAAGCAAGTGCAGATCATAACCATATTGTTCATTCAAGCTTTTTAAATATAATGCAAATAAATTGCAATTAGTTGTAAGCTTTACTTGCCGCGGCTTTGTTTGGGCTGGGTAAATCATGTGAATGAATGAAGAAATGAATGTCAATGAGATTAAGTAAGTAATAGAATTACTAAACGCAAATTAAGATGAAACAAAATTATAACTGAAGATAAACGAGCTAATTTTAATAAAAAATATGCAGAAAAATCACAGAAAGGAATTGACAGAGTTAGGGTGGAATACAGAATCTGTGATTATCAGGTGCGACAGAAGTGACTGGAAACTAAACATCGTTTTAAAAGATGCCAAAATAACGATTTTCACGAATTGATCCAAAATGGATATCACAGCAGGGTCTAGCGTTTTCTGTCAAATATTTTCTTGGAGAGAGTAATACAGGCTCTCAGAGTTTCACAACGACTAACTCCATAAGGGTTGGGGAATGTAAAAATGTGGTGCCGAAGAGCCCTATAAGAAGATCCCGGGCCATAGTGGTATTCCAGCAAATGGGGAAGCGAACGAGTGTGCCATAAAGTGTCCTGAGATAGTATTAAGGGAAACGATTCAGATCGTTAAACCTCCCCTGTGGTTCCTGCCTTCAAAAGTTGAGAAGATGAGCAGTGCAGTCAGCCATAGCGCGTGAACTAATCAGTGCCACTCCGCTGTATCGTGCTCACTCTTTCCATGGCTCACGAACGAAGAGCACACCTCCAAAGGCAAGGCTCTCAGAGCCAAAGGCCACTGACCACTTGGTCGCCAGGATCCCCGCATAACGGTTTCGGCAGAAGCTGCATAGATGAAGAATATAAACGATACGCCCAAACTAGGGTATTCCATTACTCGCCTTTTTCCAAACCCGGGTTTCGAGCTATTCGAAAAATTTCAATTAAAAAAAGCCGGTTCTCGACTTTGAAACTAAGAAAAAACCGGATAAACCCATTTTATTTTACATAGTTTTCATACAGTGAATATGGAGAACTGCCCGCACAACCAACCAACATTGTAATAGTATGATTTTTTTGTCTTAATTTTGAGAATAAATATCGCGATTTGAAACCATAATAAACGTTTTCTTTGATCATAAAAACTACTGAAGATTTAGATATACATAAAATGACATACCAACTTGTGTTATAAAACGATCATTTTTGAAACCTCAATGTTAGCGATATTTATAGAGGGCGTGGTTTTTGTCCGATTTCAAAAATTTACAATACAGTATTTAAGAAGGTCAGGCGCAATGTGTATATCAACTTTGGTACAGAGTGGTGAAGTGGTTTTCGAGAGACAAATATTTGACATAAGTGGGTGGGCCACGCCCAGTTTCCAAAAAATGTTGCCAAAGAATAGTTTCCGCTTAAGATCTATTGAAAATATCGTTTTGAGTATATAAATATTTAAAAATTCGTTAACCGCACTGCCTAAAGATCTGAAAATCCTTTACATACACACATTTATATTCATGGCCATATGTATTTTAGACAAAAATTATTTTATGTATTTAGCATTTTGAACGAACTTTATGAAGAATGTTATCTAATGATCACGCTTAATGCCAACCTCTTATGTTTTAGTCTGTCAGTGTGCTGTCAAAAAAATTAGAAATTTGAAGTTATTCACGCAAAGACCTATTCAGATAGTAATTGTTATATTTTAAATATTTTGAAAGGCACACAACTATAAAAGGTCTAATTTTATTCTACAATGTGTAATTAATATGTATATAAACAACAAAGAACAATTTATGTAGTAATTGCTGAAAGCTCAAAATGGAACACAACTTGAAATATTACTTTTTTGATAATTACGAGTTAAAGATTTCAAATTGTTACAGTTTATTTCCAATGAGAGGCACATATTTTTCTCAACGCCTGATGCATTTTCCAATACTACATTTACTATATGCCATAATTTTTGAATGTCTCCGCTTTTGGGGTGGAAAAAGCTATACTCAAAAAATGTACAAAAGGTACCCAAAGTGACACATCAAATTGTTATTTTAATTACTTTGATTGTTTATAAAAATTAAAATGACATTATTAAAATAAAAAAAAAATAAAAAATTAAATAAGTTACAACGACTCATCACATGTGTTGTCAAAATGGCCAAGTCTTTTATAAAAAGTAAAATTACAATAATAAAATTAATTCAAAGGTGAGTGACACAAAAGCACACGGTTCTGGAGATTCGCCCATATTATGTGTGATATGTTGAGCAGCATCAGGTTTCTATTTTAATTCAATTCGGTTTTATATAAGCCTATGGAATAATTTGTACGAATTCATATAGACTTCATTTCATTCTCAGTATTCCGTCTGCAATAAATTGATTTTGGGATTATTATGCAATTTCAATGTTAAATAACATCAACATCAACATCATCAATAGTACAGTATTTCCCGCTTAATTGTGCCCCGGTTAATTGATTTCCCTGCTTATTTGAATTAAATTATCGGTAAAAAAATATTGCCTAAAAAATAATTGTAAATTTTCACGCATAATTGAACCCGGTTAATTGGTTTCCCCGTATAATTGGTTAAAAATATGTGGCATTGAAAATAGTTATACCTTCAATTTTCCCCGGTTAATTGTGCTTTACGTTTATTTTATTTTTTATAGCAATTATCTCTAAAAATTTTAGGACAAGTACACATACTTACTTATGAAAATTGTTTTTATTCCAAAATTTTTTCGTTTAAAGTTTAAACTATATAAATATCATTATATTTAAAATGCACACATGCATTTTCTTCTAGTAGTGCAATTAAGCGGCGAATACTGTAAATACAAATCTGGTGCATAAGTATACTTACGAGCTTTGTCTGTTTGTACTAGTGTACATACACATGTATGTATGTATGTACATTTTTTAGACGGAGCAGTAGTACACACAAGTATATTTATATGGGTAAGAATTTTATCATAACACCTAAATAGAAATGTGAGCAGTTAACTGAAACTGTAGCTTGCAGCCTTGAAAGTAAAATAAAAGTTTGCTATCATTGCTTTGAGATAAGTAGCTGTTAACATGAAGCATGTTTGTATAAGTAAATTGCGTTGTCCTTTTCACTAGGCCATGGTTTAAGCCTAACAGACATAATCTATATTAAGTTTGCTATGCTTATTCAGATGGATTACAAATCATTTGCACAGTCAACTCGAATTCTGAAACTAGAACAGGCTTATACGTTGACATTATTAAAACACAAATTTTCTTTGCAAAAAATAAAAATCGAATGGAGTCTTCTCAAGCCAAAAAAAGAACGTAAGAACGTAGGATGGTAACTTTTTCCAAAATCCATCATTTTCTCACCCTGTCGGAAGAATGAACCAATGCTAACAAAAGTTATGGCCTTAATTATTTATTTAGAATCTCCATGGATACGACCGTTGACGATAAGGTTGTTGTTATCGTTATATATATCTTTGATGATAACGATAACCATAACAAAATTTATAACTGGTCAACCGCCCATGAGAGGAGATTAGAGATTAGAATTATTCTCACGTGAATTTTGTAGAAGTTGCGGAGATAAAGCAGTCCAACTGTTCCTTTAAAGTTGCTCGGCTTTAGCTGAGAGCAAATCAGACATTAAGGTTAGCAATTCTTTAGCTCTCTCAAGGAACTATCCGTTGTAGGAATAAAAGCAATCCTACGCTTTATAGGAGCTTCAAATTGGTTCTGTGAAATATAGTCCATGAGGTCTCTGTGTTTCACAGTAGTATCACAATGGACCTGTCTAAGTGAGTTGGTCTTTTGGACTGTTCGCTACATTAACCTGACCTAACCCAGACTAGCTTTTTCATACTTTATATAAACTTGCTTAAAAAAACAAACAATGCAATGAATATATAGGAATCATTAAAAATGCACCTCTTCAAACAAAAAAAAATACATGCAAACCTTTTGCAAATACTATATTATGCAATTCAATAGCTATTGCTGTCGTGCCATATGTACTATTGGATCTGTTCATTTACCTCTGCGGAACTTAGTAATTCAGTCAATTGGTTTTTTTTCTATGTGCTTACATATTTGAAGTGCACCATTCCATACATTTTGCCAAGAACGCAAAAAATGCGCAGTGCTTATGTTGTTATTTCCTTTAATTTTCAATTGTCTACATACAAGGAATGTTAATCCCGGCCTTTTTAAGGTCTAAAATTTTATCCTTGAAATTTCGCAATATTTGTTTTTGAAAAAAATTATATGTTAATATCCTCGAATTTTGTCCTTCTAACTTTATCAGCTTAAAAAATCACCTATTCGTCCTTGTTAATCAAAAAAAAATTTATTTTTTTTTAATTCTAAAGAAATTTCCTCTTGCATTTGGTACCCATATTTTTATTCTACATTGCATTGAATTTTTTAAATAATTTTTGGAATTAATCATATCTTTGAAATTAAAAAGTCCTTTAAAAAAATCCTGCGATCAGAGAGAAAAAATAAAAACGCCACTTTAAATAAAAAAGTAGGTTTAAAACCCATTTATTTATTATTTATTTTATGGTAGGAGAGCTTCTCTCGGTTTGAGTTGTTGAAAAGTAATGAATATTTAAATCCCGGGACTAATCCCTGGATCTCGGGATTGTTATAACGACATACCGAAAATCCCGGGATCGAAAAAAGTGCAGTTTTAGTAAGCTTTCAAAGGGAAATTAATATTCTTTTGCCAACTTGTTTTTGTTTTTGGCGACGCATTTGAAATTACATTAGCTTAGGCGAACGCATTTTTATTTATGTAACAGTAAAATTTACACTTATGTATTTCTGAATTTGCATTAATTTTGTAATGTATGTACATATTTTTTCTTACAAATTACTGACACTTTTGCGCTAATGAAAGCTGTTGATTGATTAGCTATTGTAAAATTTAATAAACGCAAATAAAGTACGAATGTTAACATATGCAATGCATTATTGCGTTATTTCATCGACGCTTAAATGGTATTAGCATTTATTACGCTGTACATAAATTAATTTGTTACAGCTGTGAAACGAAAAGAATTTCAATGGTTTAAAAAGGGATTTATGCATTTATTTCTTCATAGGTAGTATAAGAAAGATACAGTTTAACAATGCCATGAAATTTGTAGACGAAATATAAAGTTATAGTTTGTCCCTGGGGAAATGGTAAATGGGAAATAGTCGCGTAATCATAAGTAAGTGTAGAACAAAAATCTTCACAAACAATTACACAAAAATTCATTCAGAGAGACATCTCCGCTGTAAAGCTAAACAAATGTGTAAAATAATTTTTTTTTTTTTACTAAAATGCGATTCATAAAGGAAAACACGGAAAGAAAAGCCAACGATTATGCTGTGCTGTCTGGGTGCCGCCTACACTGCGTATGAGTTGCGTGAAGTGGCGTACGGATTCGTAGAAATGCCAGCGCTGTTACATAGAACATTGCTGTTGTATAGAACAGTGCTGTTACATATGTCCATAAAACAGTGCTGTTGCTGTGAAATCTAAACAACGCAGAATAGAGGAAAATAAAATAAAATGCATTTATACCAACTGTGTATATAATTTATTTGGTTGGTTGGTCGAAATTAATACTTCTAACAATTTGTTGGTGTCGGTTGACTTTTTCAATTCGTTCGAGCGAAAATACATTTGAATACGACACACCACCTCTACCGGTTTGTCTCCAAACAAAAAATTTACAAGAGACAATGGAAATTCGTTCCACAACACTTCAACTTTTAATAACTTCGCTTGCCGCTAGAAAGGAAAGGATTGCTAAGTTGGTCAAAATTACCATTAAGGCCTGAAACTATTTAAAAATTGGTAGCTTAAAAAACTTTGTACTTGAATTAATGTGAAATTTTAGTTTAATTAACAATTTCTCTAAAACAACTCTCTTATAATTTTCAACATTCCATCATTTTCTCAAGCTTTTCACCATTTAATTAACCATTTTTTAATCTTATTCCCCGCGTGCATAGTAGAAATACATGCAAGGTGAATTTGCGAAGAGGCAACAAAAAGTTCAGGATAATTTAAGTGTACATTAAACTGGGTCACAAAAAAAAAGTTTTGAACTATCACAAATTTTGAAAGCTTTCTTTGACAGCATTTCGAGCCGACTTTTATTTATATCACTTTTTATTAGTTTCAATTGCATAGCACAGCATACAATTGAAAAACATTTTTAATTACGAAATATATTTCATTACTTGTTACATCAATAAAATCTTGGTTTCTAACCGACTTAATTCAAATTTAGTTATCATGATTAAGAAGTCTGAAAATGCCATGAGTTTTTTTGTACAACTTTTTTGGCGCCTTACAAAAAGCATTAATTATTTCAACAATAAATCAATTCATTTAAGATCTGTTTATCACCTTCACAGTTTTTGAATTGCTCAATATAGAGTCTGTGAGACTAGGCTAATGTTACGAGAAAAATATGGCGCAAAAAGACTCTTAAATTAGGTATGCCTTCATCCCAGATGAATGACATTGTAATTACAAACTTTCTTTCTGTCGTAAGGGTGTACTGATCCAGTATAATGCACCCATGTATGTATGTACATAACCTTTTGAAAACATATAGATGAAAAACTAAGTTGGTCGCTAGTGAGCAAAGCAATGGCAATGAAGGGAATATATGTACAGTATAAATTATTCCACAAAACATTTGTATGTTTTTAGATATGCACATTTGTAGGCGAAATGCCCACGGCAAAGCAAAAAAATGGCAGCAGAAAATTTGTAAGTCAGTCCCTCAGTCATGCAGTCAATCAGTCAGTTACCAAGCGAGTGCAGAGCAACGGTGGCAGGCAAGCAAGTGCAACACCGACAGCAGCGAAGAAAGACTTGAAAGCCAGCGCAGCAGAAATAACAAATCAGTGCTAGAAACTATGTAGCTTGCTGTCAGCAGTTGCAAAAACAAAGCAACAATGAAAACAAGAAGCCTGTCGGGGTTTCATGTTAAATTTTCCCAGGCAACTTTCAAAGTGAGGTATTACAGTTGGCAGTGAAAAAGAAATATGTATGTATATATATCTATGTACATATGTATGTAAAACAAAAGCAGTAGTTAATTTACATATGAATTACAGTTAGGAGACCTTCCAAATATTTTGTTTTAATTTTCTGCAAGGAAAAAATGTAATATGTAAAATGTAGGTATGTATGCCAAAAACTGAAAAGAAACTGTGGTCGTTATTGATAAAAAGTTATATAAAAAGTTTTTAGCGGAAACCTCTTTGTTCTCAGCACCTAAAAATTATAACTTTTCTGTTTAAATCGCTCTTTAACAGTTATTTTTTTACTTTTTTTTATTACTTCTTAAATAACATTTATTTCTGGTTTTTATTGTATAAATTCAAAATAACAATTATTATAGATTTTTATCTAAGCAATCTGCAAATAACAGTTATTTTTGATTTTTAAATTAAATGTCTTGTCAACTGCGAATAATGATGATGACTTTTATATGGATGACTTAAACAATAAAAGTCACTGACTGATTTTTATTGATGGATTTTATAAATAAAAGTCTTCGATGGCTGTTATATAAGCCATATAATATAAAAATAAAAAATAACTGTTATTTACAGAATATTTAGATAAACATAAAAAATAATTGTTATTTTGGATTTAAAAAATAAAAATAAGAAATAATTGTTATTTTCTTAGTTTTGCACAAAAAATTACAATTAAAAATTTGTTATCAAATGTGATTCACGGTGGAAAAAGAAATCGATTGGTATGTATCACTTAGTGGTAGTACATTTCCTTCATGGTAAATTTTTCAATGACAGTTTTCATCAATAACTATTATGTTCGGTCCCTGGTTCTCAGAGGAGTAAATTTTTTTCTAGTAATAAAATTGCAATGCACTTTAAAATAATATCAGCTGTAAAGTTACATTGTTATTAATAGTATCAGTAATAACATGTGTCGGTAATTGTATCGAAAAGTAAACCGATAAAGATGTTGATAATATCGATAAGAATGGCCATAATTACCATCGATAAATTAAAAATTAATGTACTTATGTCTTGCAATAACTATATAAATAATTCTATCGATAATTATAAAAGGACTGATATCGATAAATTTATCGATAACAATAGTACAAAGTAATAAAAACTTTAAATGCACGTAATTGTATATTTAAAATATCTCACAAGCAGGCTTTAATTTATTTTCCTTTAAAAATAATATAGGCAACGTACAAGTAAACTCTAACAGTCAGTTTTTCAGTGCACGGTTAAACCTGACTGTGGTTTAAACTTGGTTTAAACGTTCGAGCTAGCTGGTTTAAACTAAGCTTAGTCAATCAAATGGCAGCCAGCACTTAAATATGAATACTATTTACGTGATCTAAGTTTAAACTGGTACTCAGTGTTTTATTACAATCTGAACTGAGATTCGGCCATGAACTTCGAACTTCAACGATCGCACAACAGCAGAAAATATTTTTCTTTCCCACATGAATGTGAATAAAAAGGTCGACATAAAAATCTTTCAACGTTTTACAAGTCAATCTACGGTAGACACATACTTGAGTTCATATTTTGATATATAAAGCTGGCAACCTCAATATATACACTTCAAGAGAGTTATCAATACTTTTTAATTAAGAAATACATCAGATCTCTTCTCAATGCCAATATAGAGATTTTAAGTATATCTCAAAACTTTAAGTGAGTTTTTTGCAGTTGCTTTAACTCAAACTGAAGCCATATTTAAGTTTGTTTGAAAGCTCCAGCGAACTTTGCCTCATAAGTAGCATCGACGTCACTTAAGACATGGAAGTAGTAGAAGTTAGTATTGTAAAGCATTTGCTTCTTGTAAAATATATACCACACACATGCGCTTTGAACAAATAAATGAGAAAAAATTAAGAGACACGAAAAAGACACGACCGCATATAAATCCTAGACAAATACTACTTAGTACGTCTAAGTAACCGCAGACATGATGGAAGTCTTAAGAACGAAAAGCTAGAAATACATACATATAAACATACATACATAAATATGTACATATGTATGTACATGTACTCATATACAAGCTAGACTAAATAGTCACGTTTCGTCGCCTATGAGTGCAATTTCCGACAAGTATCGCATGTAAAAAGAAAAAAAAAAATGAAAAACAAAAAATAATTTTAAGAAAAACCCCAACAATGGCTATACAAGAAAGCAAAAGAAGCGCCAAAGTGTGTAGTAGAATACATTAAACAGAAGTGGCAGCGAGTGTAACAAACGCCAAAACAAAAGACTCAAAAGAAAAAATAAATAAAACTACACCTTCATGTATGAAGTTACAAAGTGTGGTAAAGATGGGAAAATTAGCATATAACAAAACAAAAAACAATAACAATTGTATACCAAATACATATATATAATCATGTAGTAAGCAAGTTAGTCCCTAGCGCAAGTGGCAGTGGCGGCATAACAATGAGGCACTTAAGTGCAAGTCCAATATGCATTATTAGAGTAGTGTGCTTAGAATAAGGTGGCGGCAGCGGCTAAGTAGTAGACGATGGAGTTCTTAGCGGAGCGAATGATATACTTTTTTCGCACAAAGTAGCGAGGAGACTTTGTTCTGAGTAATTTGTAATTAAAAGCTAGTATTTTGTATGTATGAAATATTTCTGAAATCGTTACTGAAGTAAAGTAATATCTATCATGAAACATTTTCTTTCTCAAAGAATCTTATCAGAAATCATCATTAATTTCATCAAAAAATCTGATTGTCTTGAAGCAGATATCTAATGTAAAAAAAAAATATATATATTTTTTTGTTAAGATGCTTCAGCGAAAGATTGGGAAGGCAAATAATCACAACATACGGATTAAAAATATTTTCAGTGGTAAAAAAAGCTAAAATATTATTCTTTCAATATACCCCAAACCTGACACCTAATCCAAACTATGGCGCTATAGACACAGAGATGCGTAAAAATTCTACGAGACACAGAGAAAGTGCTGAAATTACCAGTGTAATTCTGGCTAAGACATGTAGTTGAAAGTCTTTTGTAAGACATTTGAAAGAAAGTTGGCAAGAAAGTTTGAAAAATTTTATTTATTCCAGTACGAAAGTCCTACAAAAGAAGCTCCATTGCCAAATTTCGTGGGGAAGAGCTCCTCTGAGAGAAAGCACTTGTATATTATTGTGCTCGCGCTGCTCCAGCAATGGTAATGGCCGAGTGAGTAAATCACTGGCGTTCTATTCGAGAGATCCGAGATTCCGAGCGGAATTTTATATATATATATATTTTAATTTTATTTAATTTTCTTTTACTTTCTTATGTATCTACATATATATTTTTGTAATTTTCTTTAATTTTTAAGAACTAATTTTATTTTATTATTTTCTTTGTTTTTTTCTTTTTAATTTAATTTGTTGTTTTTATTGCTCAAAAAATATATATATAAAAAAAATTGAATATTTATGTTAATTCCTGGTTAAAAACAAACATTTTGTAAACTTGATTTAATCTTTAGGAGCTTATCTATTTTTTTTTTAATTCAGTTTTCTTTAATTTGTAGATTATTTTGTTTAAAAGAAATTTTTTTATAGCACATAAATTTCAGTAATTTATTAATTTTTTCTTTTTTATTAAAATTTTCTTTCAATTTTTGGATTATATTGTTTTAAAAAGGAATTTTATGTTTTCATTTAATTTTAAGAATATTTTTATTGTTTTTTTTTTCATTTTTTCGCTTTCAATTCCATTTTTTTCCATTTCCTAGTTTTTATTGTTTTCAAAAGTTAAAGAAATGTTCAGTAAAAACGGTCTCAGGCTCAATAAAATTGTTGAATATATTTGTTATAAGGCCAGAAATAACAAAAACAAATAACTTAAGGACGAGTGCACTTAAAAGTTCAATGTTCTAAAAATAAAATTATTAGCATAACCGACAAAAACAACAAACACATGATCAAGTGTAAATAGCAGCGGAATAGCTGCGCTTGATAGTAGTTGGCTTAACACATGAAAAAAAAATGGAAAAAGCAACAACAATTTAGTTACGTGGCGAACTTTGCTCAGTGGGCAGACTACTGGCTTTGGACGCTGGGGTCATTGGATCGAGTCCCAGTGAAGAAGCCTGATGAGGAGATTTGGTGCCTTACGAAAGATTTTTGTCCTGACGATTCTAAAGTTAGCTGCCAGAATTGCCCTGTTAAATTAGTTGGTAAATTGCCAGCTAATAAAGGTTTAGAACCCTCTGATCTCCATTATAAGAAATTTTTATACTTTGGTCCGGGCGTATTATGGTTCACTGTAAACAACAAAAAGGGCCTAAAAATAAATTGAAGATCAAGTAAGGGTTAAGTTAGAAAAATTTGCTTTCCAACTTTCAGAATGAATGAAGAAACATATAGGGGCAAATTTAGAAGTAGCAAACAACATAATAAGGGAATGCAATAACCTGAACAGTGTTACACTCATCAACCGTCCATTGAGATATGATATTGCACGTGTACCGCAAAAACACAGATTTTCGATGGCAATAGCTATTTATTGTGCGCCCTATCTTCATCTTTTATCAACACCACCCCTTTTCCAACACCCCTTTTTTGTTTTCTACTACTTACTACACCCATTTTTCTCCAGTGTAGAACCAAACTGCGAGGAAGCGCTGTCAACACAACTTTTAACAACTGCAATTACAGATATTATAAAACTACAAGTACGAATATTAATAATACGAATATATGTATAATATATAAGTACATGTGCCTAAATGTATATTTATACATACACACATTTACTCTCATACTGCAACCACTTCAACATAGCATCTACAGCGCAGCAGTCACATGACTCTGATGACGACAACTCAAAGCGAACAGTAAAGCAAAATGAAGAAAACGAAAACAAAATAGACGAATAAAAAACGAAATGCAGCGCTGTAGCAATAAAAGAAAAATTTAAGAGCAGCAACAAAATTGCACAAAATAAAAATAAAAAGCAAGGTACTCGTACCTTTAATACAAAAGAGTAGAGTGCAACAAAACAGCACAAAAAAGCGAAAACCTCATCAAAAATAAAAGCAGCTTGGAAAATCCAGTGGCAGCTGCTGCCAACACTCGAATAACACGCGTCTATAATATGTATGTACATATGTACATACCTACTAGGTAGTTGCATGCCACATTGCGACGCATAACAACAGCTATGCAGACTCTTACATATGTACATATAAGGTAAGTAGTATGTATGCAGTTAGCGCAACACAGGCCTACCACAATCTAGTTTGCCTACAAACCAGCCTACCATCGATCAAGCGCCCACCACACAGCACACCCACCGCATCAGTCAGCTAGCTAGTCAGTCAAGCAGCCAGCCAGCCAGCCGAACAGCACGCCAAGCGGCCTAGCGGCCTAGCAGCCGTTCAACATAGAGTTCATTGTGTTATTGTGCCTTTGCGCCAGAGCCTAGCAGCCGCTATTGGAATGCAACTCATACATATTAATGCATACTTAAGTGCATACATATCTACATATTTTAATGTAGATGTACATGCTAAATATATGCCTACATATTTGTATAATACTTAACACTACATACCCACATAATCCGTTTGTAAGCAACATTGGATAAAAACGAAAAATGCGCAAAAAATATTGAAAAGAAAAACCTGCCTAGCAGCACGACTAACAAACCCCAGCCCCAGCCCCAGTCACAGTCACCACAGTCACAAGCTTTATTGTGGCATGCAATGTTGCAAGTACAAAAATCGGCAGCAGCCTTAGTGACGGCAACGGCTGCAGCAACAGCAGTACACTGCTGATGTAGCAATGGCAGTGGCACTGGCTTTGGATTTGGCTTTGGCTTTGGCACTGGCAGTGGCAGTCAGTGTGCCAACGACATACACACAATACGATGAAGGCTGGCAAGCTAACATAAATAAATACATACAAACAATCGCGCTTACAAATATATGTAAGCAATAAAAGATGTTTGTATGTGTGCGTGGAATGCAAAATGTTGCCTCATTTGCAGTTGTTCTACGCGTACATATATATGTATGTATGCATGCCTAGTTTGTTGCTTAGGCCTTTTGAAAGGCCTGCCATTTTACTAAGGCAGATATATACTATACATACATATAGTTACATATATATACATAAATTTGCACACTTAATAGCTGGAACGGCTTTTTAGCATGTGCACACACAACACAACACAAACTGCCATACATTTAGTATACACATAAATACTACCACTTTGCCCTACTCCACTGCCACCCCACTCACTCAGCCATTCACTTGAATCGCACTTTTCTCTCTCCCTTTGCCACTCACTCACTGCATTGCAAATTACGTATACAAGCATTTGTGGCAGCTCAAATAACACAGGCGCATTGTTGTGCTGGCCATCATCAATGTTGCATGCCACTGGGTAGCGCTAGCACACAAAACTATGAAAGGGAAAGGGCGGCGGTGGCGCAGCACCGAAGATTGAGCGCATCGCTTTGGGTAGGTTGGGTAGTAGGACAGCTGTTTGCCAATGGCATACTCTAGCAGCTGGGATGGTGTGGGAAATGGGGAGATAATTTGAGGGGTTGGGTGGATAACAACTCTCTGGTGTAGTGCAAGCTAGCAGGTTGCAGTAACGGCAGTCGTGCTCTGATGACGTGCCTATACAACACTAATACCCACAACATGCAAGAGAACTCTGCTTGAGTAGGCGAAATATGGATCGGATTATTTGCATTAATGCTTGTATTAATACATGTACATATGTACACTATACATACTAGTAAATTGGTGGTGATAAAGGGAAGAACATTTATAATGAAAGGTAATTCTTGATATGCGGTATTTTTTTTTAATTTGTACTAAATTAAATTTTATTCAACATTATTAAATTTTAAACACTAATCAACGGCTTTTTAATTTGAGATATATGAGGAAATCTCACAAATTGCCAATTTTTTCGACAAAAACGTGTTTTTGGTCGAAAATGGTGGCACACTTATCTTAGACAATGCATTATCTTCAGTTATGCATAAAGAACAAGATTCCATAGCGAAATTTTGCATTTAAATGAAAACTTAAGAAAGATATACTTAACAAGTAAGAAAGTCTAAGTTCGGGCGGAGCCGAACATTAAATACCCGGCGCAAGTATTAAATATATGTTTTTTCACCTTTACGAAACCTTCCGCTAGATGGTAAGCCGGGGTGTATCAATTTTGAGTAAATTAGCGTCCTTCAATTTCGAAATATTGAAGTTTCAAGCATTTCTGAAATTTGCCGTTATATGAGAAGCGGCCGTTATTTTAGTCCGATTTCAATAATTTTCAACGTTTTGCTTATATTTGGCAAGCACAATAACCACACCGAGTTTGGTACAAATTGGTAGAACGGTTACCGATATACTTATATGTGTGTGTGCCACGCCCATTTTCCAAAATTTTACCATAAACGTATTTCTTGGTAAAGAATTGTTGCAAGCATCAATTTTGAATAAATTAGCTTCAATATTTACTGATTTATCGAAGATTTTGTATTTCTCTAAATTACCGTTATATGGGATGTGGGCGTGGTTATTGTCCGATTTTTTAAATTTTCGGCCATTTAGTATGCTGTATCAAGGCCAACAACTGTGATGAGCTTGGAAGAAATTGGTGCAGCGGTTACCAAGATATACACATGTAACCATAAGTGGGCGTGGCTACGCCCATTTTCCAAAAATGTATAATATTCTTATTTTTCGTGTGAAAATTATTACAAATATCAATTTTGAGTGAATTATCTTCAGTAGTTACTAAAATATCGCAGTTTTCGTATTTCTGGAAATTACCGTTATATGGGAAGTGGACGTGGTTACTGTCCGATTTCGCCCATTTTCAATACCAACCTACCTTGGATTAACAGAAATCAACATACCAAATTTCGTTGAGATATCTCAATTTTTGCTCGAGTTATCGTGTACACGGACGGACGGACAGACGGACAGACGGACGGACAGACAGACATGGCTTAATCGATTTCTCTATTCATTCTGAGCATATATGTATACATTTCTCTATATCTATCTCGATTCGTTTTGGCTGTTACAAACAACCGTTATGTGAACAAAATTAATATACCCTTGTGCACAAGTGCGCTCGGGTATAAAAAGAAAACAATAACAGCTCCTGCCCATATACCCGTAGTTGCGTATGTAAAGTCCACGACCCGTCGCACCATACACAGTAAATTAACTAGTTTACTCGCACGCCATATATATTACTTTCTTTATGTACATATATAACAATTTTTGAATTAATGTCGAGGTGCCAATAAAAATTGTAAAAATGGAATTTTACAGTGATATCGTTTCTAAATATCAAAAAAAAACGTCGCATTTTGATTGCTCGATTCTAAATTAAAGGCAAAGGGTGAGACAATTTTCTTAAAATGTCTCACACTAGTATGACAAAAAAGGCACATTCTTTGGCCTTTAAAGCTTTGTCAGGGATATGGTCGCCCTGAAAATCAAATGGTTGTTTAAAACGACAATATTATGAAATGCATGAACTAGACAAGGGAAAGAATGTAAAAACATGGCCTTTTACAGAGGTGTGTGTAACATCAAACACATTTTGGACCGGGGAAGGGCAACATTCTTTGGAAGAAACGAAATCACCATTAGTTTCTCAAATCATAGTCATCTTTTGCTCAATGTGATTTTTTTTATTTGCTGGCATACTAGTTTTATCATACTAAATTCGTTCGTTTCAGCAAGAAGAACATTTTCACAGTTTAATTTTAACATTTTGAAGTATCTTAACTTAAGAAAATTAAAAAAATTTTAAAATTTCAAAAATTAATAATAACCGCCGATAGTTATTCCGTATGTTGTCATTTGCATTTAATTTTTTTTGGACACTTTTGAAACTTCACAGATATGTTGTATTAGATGACAACGCCCATTGTCTCTCATATGAACATTCTATTTGAAAACTTCCCAAAGTTATTAAAAAAAAGCAATCACGATAAGTAGAAAAAATGTTTTCTTTTTTCTAATTCAAATATGTTTATATATATATATATTTTTTTTTAACCTTTAATTATCAACAAATTTACTCTCATTTACATAATCTCTTAATTTTGCAAGTAAAATATATTTACAATGAAACTATATTATTATAGCGAGCCCGAAATAGCATCTGGTACGATCAGGAACTTCACGGAACTGCAGAGAAAAAAATCTACCTGATAAAACATTTTTAGAGAATGCTGATATATATTCGAAAAATTACCTCGATATGATGCAACAGTTTTTAAATTCACAAAAAATGCACTCATTAAAATCAAAAAACTAATAAGAAACTTGAAATATAAATAAACCAAAAAAACTAGTTTAATAAAAAATATGGAGCGTTCACGTTTTTTGTGCAAAATGTCCCACTTCTTGCATTAGTTATAGTGGCAATGTATGCCTCCGCCTATTTTCACTCGCCATAAAGCTCTATCTATTTGAATAAGCATACATACGAGGGTAGACTTAAAAGTTTTCAGCCTAAGTACCTTTAAGTGTCTTTAAAGACTTGCTCTGCGTATCACTCGTTGCTAATATCCTTAGAACAAAACGCCGACGGAACAATATGTGAGGAGATGTCAACGGTGTATGTAGAGTCTAGACCTGCATATGCCTCCATAAAACGTTGGAGCTGAGAATTCAAGCATGGCAGGGAGTAGATAGCTAGCAGATGATCCCAGGTCAGGGCATCCAAACACAGCTGTTACCGGAGAAAACATTCATAATAATAATAATAATAGATTGACGCTTACACATATGTTAGTGTTTGGCCGAGCTTCTCCTCCGATTTGTGGTGTGCGCCTTGATGTTGTCACACAAAGCGGAGGGACCTACAGTTTTAGGCGTTAGAATTTAGTGAATCGGCAAAATCTGGCATACTTGTTTGCACATGAAAATTGTGTGCGCGCGATAGGTGCCGAAAATGCTCCCTTCTGCGCCGGGTCCTAAACTATGCAGAAGTTTTTGGACATATGTGGCGATAATCTAGACGAAATTGTCACTGTGGATTAAACATGAATCTGACGGAATCATCCAGAGTTAAAACAGGAGTATATGCAGTAGATAGAAAAGCAAGAAAAGCCAGCACGGAAATTCAAAGTAGAAAGATCAGCATCCAAGCTCATGCTCGCTGTTTTTGGGATTGTGGAGGTATGTATTCTGTTCATCGACTATCTTACTAAAAAACTACAATGAACGGAGACTATTTTTATGCCACATTGTCGACTAAAGTGCGTAAAGTGGTTGTCGAGAAACGGTGATGTAAACTGGCCAAAGCAGTCCCGTTTTTTTTTTTTCAAGACAATGCATCCGCGCACACTGCGCGAGACGCTAAGCGTACCCTGGCCGAGTCTAGATTTGAAGAAATCAATTACCGACCATAAAGTTTAGACCTGGCCCCCAGCGATTACTTCATGTTCTCCAATTTAAAGAAAATCCTCCGAGTATGAAAATTTTCGAGTGAAGATGAAATAAACACATAAGTAGACGAGCATTTCGAAGACAAAGATGGCGAATATTTTCTCACTGGGTTAAAAGCCCTTTATTATAAATGTGAGAGGTGCATTGAGGTAAAGGGGGATCATATAGAAAAATAAAATTATTATACATTTCTATCAGCTATTTTAATAAATTTGACTCAAAAATTTTCAGCCTCCCCTCGTACACCCCTATGTATGCGTATGCAAAAAAGTTGCATTAAAACATTAAACAAAAAAACAACTTCTTCTCAGTCTGCTTTTGTTCGCCCCATTGGGTTTATCTGGTGTGGCGTCAAGTGTACCTTCCCTCACCAGCTATATTCCTTCCCCTAGTAGAAGTGCAGTGAAATTAAGCTACCAACGCAGTGTTGCAATTTTATTTCAAACATTCTTTTCGTTTATTTGCAAAGCGCGAGCAAAAAATGGGAATATAACTACGCTTTGTTGGATAAAAGTGTAGCGGGGGTGTAATAACTTTGAGCACACAAACCGTTTTAATATTTGTATGTATGTACATCTGTATACTCGCATGATTCTATAGATCTGACTGCTATCCATATGTGATACATGTAGCAGTACAATTGTTGTTGTCTGTATGCAATCATTCGTTGGCAGCAACCACTTTGCATAGCAAACTTGAAAATGTTATAAAGGCAGATTTAAAGCTTCGCGCACATTCGCTACAGGGTATACATTTTAAGTAAATTTCATTTTGTGGCAGTGATATCAATACACTTTTTTACCTTTTTTTTGTTTTTGTTTTTTAAAGGACTTGTATACATTGCTTTCGTGTGATTTAATAGAAAATAAGATTTTGTTATATAATATTTTTAATCTTACTATGTAATTCCTTTTTTTTTGTTTGTTTTGCGACTTAAAACAGTTGTGTGTGGCAATATAAATTTTTTAATATTGTAGCTGACTATATTTTTAGCCTTTTATGTTAAACTGACGGAATATAGTGAATATGGAAAATATGTAGGTGGTTTGCATAAGTATATATGTATATGTAAGTATGTGAAAACGCATACGTGTCAATATAGGTAAATTCAAACATGCATATATATTTTTTATGAAACATAGTAAACACTTCCATGGCATTAACATCATTTTCCGCACACACATACACATACATTCTTGCATAAAAGGCGTAACATTTGCACATGACCTACGACGTATCCTCTTGTCCTTCTACATATGTATGTAATTTTGTAAGGCCATCAAGTCAATTTTCCCACTGTTTGCTTTCACCAATGACCGGTCTCTGTTTGCTGTTTGTTTGTAATCGCCACTCTGCGCTTTATTCGCTAATTTGCCAACTTTAAATTGCTTTTTGCCCACTTCAGCCACGGATCATCCGTGTATCAACAGCTCATCGATGGATGGTTAATTTGCTGCAAGCAAGTTTTAATTCAGCGGATCGCCAAAGCTGCATTGCCATTTTGCACAGCTGATATCGCGTTTTTTTTTTTTAAATTTTCTCGCTCATGTTGACTTTGTATCCCACGCCCACGTGGCAAATGTTTGACAAGCGTTTGTTGCAAATGGCAATCTTGTTTAAATTTACTTTTCCCGTTTGATTTTCAATGACTTCATGAACATCAGTCAAATCAATCGATTTTAATTCTCTTTGTTTAAATGTATGTATGTTGATGTGAATGCAGGTACATACACGTATATATACTTCCATACGAACGTATGGGGTATGTATTTTTGGATGGGTAAAATTTAGTACCCATTTGAATGTTTTTGCATAAATAATGGCATTTAAAATTGCTGATTTCCAACTGGGCTGATTTTTTCTTATTGCATTGGCGCTATGAAAACATGAGAAAGAACCTCGGCTACTTGATTAGTTCGAAGTCGATTTTAATTAAACACAAATCCCAAACTATGGAAGGACATTCTGTAGAAAATTACTTCTAAATAGACATGCCTCTATAACTTCCATACAAATATTCGAATAAAACTTGTCTTAGTGAGCGAGGTAGGGTTGCCAATGTGGACAGTTCACAATCTTTTCAATTTCGTCAAAAAATTGTGTCCATACTGTGGGACACTGTGCACTCAACAGTTAATTCTATCCTTTCGGGGCTCTACAATAGGCCTACTGATATAAATATACCCTTGCTTAGACTAAACTACTTCAAAGCTAAGCTGGATATACATATGTAGTCAATAACCCGTCTATTCTACAGAAAAATAAAAATTTTTGTAACATCGTCAATAACTTTTTCTGACCTATAGCTCTGAGACCGAATGATATATTAAAAAAATGTTTCCGCATAATGCAGGGTTTTTGTGCAAAAATTTTTTTAGCAGATCACTTGGTCTTAAAGTTACAAGCTTGAAAATAGCACTGAATACTCCATCCAGATGATCTAGGAACACTTCTGTGTCAAAGATAAAATTTTGAACAAAATTTCGCTTACATCTTTTTGACGGTTATGGCTCAATATTCTTGTGTTTTGACGTCCAAGAAAGAACTTTCGTGTTGATATTTGATATTGTACCCAAATTATAATTTTTTGTTAATTTTGTTAAAAATAATGAAAATTGTCGATAAATCAATGAATAGCTCTAAAATTACTATTCATTGAGATATATAACAGTAAAATTTAAGATTAAGACTCTATCCAAAACAAAAATTGCAATGATGTGAGTGCACAAATTTTCAGATTTCCAAAAATTTTAATTTGGTTATATCTCGAAAACTCTTCTACTTTTTTAATATCTGACTTCATACACTACCTGCCAAAATTATTTGCCAGAGAATTTTTCACAACATACATATGTAAACATTTTTATTTTTGTTTTCTCCGCTAGTTTTTTTAACGAAAGCATGATTAATACAACAACAAAAATACAATATCTAAACTTTGTATAAAACTCAGGAAAATTCAATAAATTTTCATGGAATTTTCCAAAGTCTATGATCAGATTTTTTAGAATTTTTTTAGTACGCAGTTTTGTAGACTATTATATTTTAGTATCAAAGTGCAAGTTTGAAGTAGCAAGAACTTGCCGTGGCAATTTTTTCAAGCATGCAAAAAAAAATGAAAATGCTCTGTTTAAAAAAAAATGAGAAACACCTTCGACAAAATCAAAAATCAACGCAATTTTTTAGAAACTTAAAACTCGCATTTTTTTTACTAAACTGCATTTCCAAAAATATTAAAAAAAAAAAACGGATTAAAATTTTGCATGAAAATTCATTGAATTTTCTGAGCAAAGTTTAGAAATTGCATTTTTATGTTTTTTGTTGTTTTATAATAAAAACGGGTAAAATTACAATTAGTCAAATATCCTAGGTCAGCGCATTTTTTTAAATCTGTAAACTAGTGTAATTGCAGGAACTAAAATAAAATATGAATTTCGTAGGACCAAGGACAATGCTAGCGTCTGTCAGGGAACAATTCTGATTGGATCAACTGAGCCGGTAATCCGGATTAACGTTGCCGCCGTCTGTCTACGCTATTAAAGGCGTGCGGAGCCAACAAACGTTTTGTTTGATTGCTTCCACACGCAAACTTCTTTCACTCTTGCAGGCAATCTAACGCAGCGGAACTCAGCTTTAAATTTATTATATACTCAATGTAAACTTGATTTGCGCTCAGTAATCCATAAAAACCCCGATGATTCGAAACCACAAAAAAGCGGATCTCCTCCAACAAATGCAAAATCAAGGAGAATCGAAATTACTAAGTAGAAAAGCCACAAAAAAAGGATATTACAAGTAGAACGACAAACATTTGCATATTATTAAAAAAAAAAAAAGTGCTGAAGAAAACAATCCGAAAAAACGTGTGCAAGCCTATAGAAATAGCATTGAAAACAGGCGCCACAAAGGCACAAAAATCGAGTTGGAGCAAAAAGCATAAATGAAAAAACGACAAAACAAATAATCTCTAGAAAAAATACAGAGATGCAAAGAAACTAAAATGCAACTGACGTCAGAAAAAATGCTATCTACTAAAAAAAATACAAATGTAAAATATAAAAGGGGGAAAAAATAAAGATATATAGAATATAGGTGGCTTCTACAAGCCACATAGACACAAATGTAGCGCTTTTATATGCCGGGGTGGGTGAACGGAGAGGACACGGGATGTGCTGCAAACGGGTGAACGGCAAAGGGCGGCATCTCTTTCAACTCTTTTATGTAAACAAAAGAAAATAAGTATACCAGAAAAAGAATATATAAAAAAAAACAACAACAAATGACACTGTAGGTAAACAAATAAGAGACCGAGAGCATAAATGCAGTCGGAAAAAAAGGAAGAGATGGCGTTGAAAACGACGATGATGACAAATAGAAGAGGCGAAGTGTACTCCTCTACTACTTGTAGTTAGTGCAGTAGTTGGTAAGTATTGACAGTGTAAATAGACGAATAGACGACGTATGATTAAGCGTTGTTGACAGATAACAGACGATGGCAAGAAGGAGCGGCGGTTGGATAGATGCACAGCACTTTCCTAGGACACGATCTAAGGAATGTGCTTAAGGTATAGTCGGAAATGTGAAAAGGAAACAAAATTTGTTTTGAAAAGAAAAGGAGCAAACGAATAGGTGTGGGAAGGCTATAAAGGTGATAGATAACAGGTGCATACTTAAATATCTTTTAAGTATTTTTCCTGAGCAGTTTTAAGCTAATTGAAAATACTAACAAGCAAACTTAGGTTAGAATTAAAGCTGTTTTATTGTTATGATACATGCATGTATAATCTAAGTACCTGACAGGTATATAAAGCCTAAATAGAATAATACACTTGCCAGCGAATCTTCAGCAGAAACTGGGGACTAAAACTTAAATCTGTGATGTGGATGTATACCGCGATCGCATAAACAATCCTAACATAAGGCACTTTGGTCTCGTGGCACGGACTAAGCAAAGAATATAATGTCAGTAAACTACGAAACATACATAGCGTGCAGCAATCGCAGGAGTAACATGTGCACTAAGACCCTGCCCGGCAGAAGCGACAGATAATATCCTCAATATAATTGCAATTGATCCTCACCTGAGAGAAATGGCTATGAAATCGGAGGCCAAACTCAGAGAGTCAGGCGCTTGGGGACTAGACACTTCGGATATGGGTTGATCAAAAATAAAACGCAATTAAGTAGGGCGACAGACTATATGGTAGACAATTTGGATATCCAGAAGAGACTGCAGAAGGAACCGGGTGGTCGACCGACAGGCTATCTCTCTATAAACCGAGGGATCCTAGTAACCTTTGATGTGCATAGACAAAATATCAACCGAGAGAACTGCATCGAAATAGCGCGAAACGCGCTAATTGTGTCCTAGACAGCGACTAGGAAGCACCGCAACCAGCCAACCAGTCTATACTGGTAGAATGAATTTACGCGATGCTTGGTGAAAGGATTGCTGTTGCTTCGGTTGGAAGTATACAGTACTGCCTCTTTGTCATCAGTCATAAGGATCGCACAGGAAAGTATCCTCATTACTACGCTTTGGAATTTCCTCCTTTACAAAGGGTGGAACTTCACGTTGCATAGTTATTAGTGGAAGTAATGTACAATTTCGCAGCGATCGAATGCAGTCCGCGTTGAGTATTTTAAACAATATTTTTAACAATTATGTCCCTCAAGGTAGCAAACCGATTCCTGGATGTGGAGGTTAACGCTGATACCCTAGTTACGGAGATATCTTTCCGAAGGCGGTTTTGGAGCACCATCCATTAGCGGACATAGTAGTACTCTTATGATTCGGATAAGTTCCCATACGAGGCTGTAATGGTATGTACGGATAGGTCTCTGGAGCTGAAACATTCTCCATAACGGAATAAATTTAGCTCTCGTTCCTCCTTGATGGCAACACTTCTTCTTCCGGCTGAGAGACTCTCGAAGGGACAACATCGTTACTCTTGTGTGGGTGGCAAGGCGAACAGACGTCAATGGCAATCAAAAAGCCGACCCACTAGCTATAGCTGCTCTACAGAACCAGCATTGGTTCATAGCCGGCTGTAGGGTGCATCCCAGCCACGTGGAAGGCAGCCATAAGTCCGGTTTTGTCACAGAAACAATATGATAACTGGGTGGTCGCGACAAGTGCCTGTAGTCTAACGTGTTCCTAAACGTCCCAAACAGCAGTAGGACTAAACATTCTATCTCAGAACTTTGGCTGAAGGAGGCCCTATCACAGAATTCGATTCAAAAACGATTTTTCTCAGTTGAATATGCTGAGATAGGGCGTTTTTAACTTAATTCTGAAATAGGGCGTTCTTGAAAAGTTTTCTGGGATAGATCGTTTTCAAACTGGCTGCCGAGATAGGTCGATCTTCCACTCAGGTGTCGATATGCGAATGTGTATAATTTGGTCGAAGAAGGTACATGTACTTCGACAGAAGCATCTTCTAAGATTCCGATCTCACATAGCTCAACCCACGGAACTTTCAATGATGATGAATCACGGACCGCTGGCTTGATAAGGGCAGGTACTTGTATTTACGCAGCATTGATCCTGATCAACTCGGGAATTAACTGCAGTTGATCCGGATTATGTCCGAGTTAGTCCGGATCAACGTTGCCGTCTGTTTAAGCTTTAAAACATACAAGCGCCTGGATATCAAAAGCAACATTCCGTAGAACCATCCGACTCATCCGCAGCGGAACATATGCTTGAGTGACAAAAGCGAGCAAAAAGAGGAATTAAAATAAAATTGAAATGAAAAATGCAAATATGCATATGACAGGCTATTACAAAAGCGCTAATAAGCGAGTTGCAGCAGTTTGCAAATAAAAGCAACAACAACACTGACGATAACAACGGCAAAAAGTTGAATAGTAAACAGCACTGACGGTCAAAAGCGGCGATGGGCCACAAAACTGAGCTAAATGAAAAAAAAAACACCAAAAAACCATTTTGCAAAGTAAACACAAATATGCAAAGCCAGAAAATGAGATGCAGAGATGTGAAAACGAAAAAAAAAACACAAGAAGAAGCACGTAAAAGTCAATAAAAATACTTTAATGGCGTGCAGCAATAGCAACGATAGTAAAATTATGTCTGTTTGTATGCATCACAAGTAGAAGTAAATGAAGGTGCAATAGCTGATTTGACGAGCGATGTATGCAAAATACTACGTACATATGTATGTA
>NW_023458562.1:24105195-24168447 GCF_013731165.1 Rhagoletis pomonella
GCAAAAACTTTTCGCACGCTCATTCTAACTGTACTTTTCAGCTCGTTATTTGTGCCTTCCTTTGGCATATTAATGCACTTTCCTTGCGCATTTTAACTGCATTTCAAAATGTGTTTTTTTTTTTTTTTGTTGCATGTTCGTTTTCCTGTTATTTGTATGTAGAAAGTTTTGCAATGGCACAATGCGACAGCTGAAAAAAAAAGTTTGCGAACAAGCAAGAGGAAAAAATCATTCTTGTTGTACCTTGACTTGCCTTAACCCTTGCCCTGGTCAACAATTGCTCGCTCGCTGAGGCTCTTTCTCTCCATTGCTTTTATACATACAAGCATTTTGCTGTGCTTACCACCTCTTGCATTGCTTCCGCTTTCATTTGCTTGCCTTCGGCTGTTTTCCAATTTCTTTCAAAGTTTGCTGCATTCCTTACCCAGTTCCCTACCTTCGCACCAACCAACCAACTCCCCACCTACATATATACATTTTTTATTCAGTTTTCTTTTGCACTACTCTTGGTTTGTAGTCTTGCGCTCTTTGCATTTCATACTCGCCCACTTTTTGTTGTCGTAGTCATGAAATGCACTTTTTTCTTTGCTATCTTTTTCTTTTATTCTAGTTTTCTATTTTTTCTACTTTATCGGCTTTGATGGTGGTTGGTTTTCGAATTTTAATGGTTGCGCGAATGCGTGTGCGACGACGCCACAATTGCGACGCCATTTGTCACTAACATACACAAACACACACTCATGACATTAGCTTAAATAAATTCTAACAGTGGTGTAAATAAGTATTTGTGAATGTGGATACTACAAAAAAAAATGCAGCATTGCATACATTTTGGCGCTTTGACAGCTGTGGAGGGATGCGCGGAATTTGAATCAGTGTAGTGGCGCGTGTTGCGAAAAAGCCGCATGTATTAAGCGAAATGGCTTGTGCGCCTAATAGTAGACTCGCGGCCGGCGAAATTGTGTATTCGCTCATTTTTACGAGGTACAGTTCTTGCGTATTTTTCAACGTTGCTTTTTGATACGAGTTTTATTGCTGTGCTCAAGTTATGTTTAAGCATTTTAAGTATTTTTTTATAGTATATTGCTTAGAAGTGAATAAAATTTTATTACATTTCTGAGACTAACTGAATGGCAGGGGATTGTGGTAGGGCTTGGCAACAGAAAGAGTTAAGGAGAACACTTAACTGGAGTGCTTTTTGCATTTGTTAAAAAAAATAAAGATTTTGTAGTTTTCGCTGCAGAAATTTAGTCTAAGACAGTTCTTGAATGACTCCAACTACCAACAATTTTTCCGAACTGAAGGATAATTTTAGCCTTATTGTATAGGTTAACCAAAAAATTGGGAAAATGAATCTCTTCGAGCTCACGAATAGGGCTAGTGCCTATATTTGTAGTGTTTAATATCGACAATTTTAGGTTGGCTTTTGAAAATAAAATTTTAATATGGAAGTCACATCCGTCTACGGTAATGGAGTAGGTTTAGTTTAGGCTAGGTTGAAATTGAATTCCAGATCAACAAAGTTCCCTATGTTCGCTTCGACAGCACCACCTTAGAAGTGGTGTTTTTTTTTTTTTTGTTTGTAAAGAGGATGATAAGTGTATAACGAAGTGATTCGAAGCTCTCTCATTCACCGCTCCTGGTGAAAAGCTATATTCAGAGAAAGCACTTGTATATCATTTAGCTGACGTTATTCCAACAGCCGCAATTGCAGAGTGGACAAGGTACAGGCGTGCCAATCGAGAGATTCGAGTTTGAGTCCTGGCGTGGCGAAACTTTTTTTCTTTTTTAAATCTTCATTTTATTCTTTTTTAATTTAATTTTTCCGAGTTTTTATTTTTAAAAAAGATATACATATATATGTATATATTTTAGTTTAATTTAATTTTTAAAAACTTATTTTATGTATTTTTTATATATTTTTTAAAATTAAATTTCTTTTAAATTACACTTTTTAATGGTTTGGATGCTGTTGTTTTAAAAATAATATTTTTTTAATTTGATTTAACTTTAAGGAACTTATTTAATTTTTTTAATTAATACTATTTATTTTAGTTTTTTAGTTAAATTTATTTTGAATTTTTTAAATTTTATTGCGTAAGAAAGAAAATTATTATTTTTTATTTAATTTTCAAGTTTTTTCCTTTTTAACATTTAATTTGTTATTTTTTTCTTTCACTTCTTAATTTCCTTCAATTTTTAGATTTTACGTTTTATAAAGAAAATTATTTATTTTTTATTCCATTTCAATTTTAGGATCTTATTAACATTTTTTATTGTTTTTTTGTCTTTTTTGATAAAAATATTTTTAATCTAATTTAAGATTTTATGTTTTATAAAAAAATTATATATTTTCTATTCCATTTTAGGATCTTGTTAATTTTTTTTATTATTTTTTTCTTTTTTTGATAAAAATATTTTTAATCTAATTTAATTTTTAAGTACTATTTCCTTTAATTTTCTTTTATTTATTAATTTTTATTGTTTCAAAAAGAAAATTATATAAATAATATATATAAAGGCGAACAGCATAACGCTAATAAGACCTCTTCGTTAGCAAATCTTTCAATTAGTCTTTCGATAGTAAAGAGATTTCAAGAAAGTGGCCAGAATTGACAATTGCCTTACGATAGTCTTTTGTCTTTCGAAAGACTGTGGTAAGTTGAAAGACAGTTGCCAGGATTGGCCTGTTAGAAAAGTTGCCTAGAAATAAATGAGAGATTTACTTAGATCTATTTAGGATTAAATTTACGAGCAAATTTTCAATTGTTTGCTGCATTTTTTGCAACTAAGAAAATAATTAAAACTAAATCGTAATATGATACATTTACAAAAGAATAATAATAAAAATAAATGACATTTGCATAGATTCTGTTGATCATCAACGTTAGTAAAAAATTTTAGTAGGGGAATATTTAATTTTTTCTATAAAGAAATGCGACATTCGTTCCCATGTTCGTAACATTAAATACGAAGGCCAATCTAGTAATACACATTTGTGTTGCTTTTGTACTTTTTTAATATTTTTTCAGTGTTTAAAGTGTATCGCGAATACAATTTTGCACACTTGTAAGCCAAACAAATAATCCGTATCCACACCTAACCATTGCCAAGTTGAGCTCTTACCCCTTATACAATCTCACTCTTTAGAAAATGTGAACAAAAAATGTTTATACAAGCTCAGCACTGTCAGTGTATTTACGGTGGTGCTGAGTTTGCCTGCCAGGATGAGAGCTCTGCAGTACATAGTAAACACACCTATGCATCTGCATATGCTTGTATATATAGCACTTATACAAAACAAAAACAAAGAGAGGTATATCAATGCATTTAATGAGATGTAAGCAGTACTAAGTAAGCAAAACCACGAACTCGAACTTCATACGTATGAAAGTACATAGTACATATAGTCCTGCGTATAAAAATACAAATGTGTGTATAAAATCATCCAACTGAATATCCTGCGAGGATATCGACTTTCTTTAACCAAACAACCTGCATTTAGTTGAGAACTCTTTACTATTTCGATGTTAAAATAATCCATAAAAGTCACTGGTTCAGATGTATGTAGATGGACTAGTTTTTTAGATAGCTCGGAATTATAATGGGATTCGAAGATTTTATTGAAATTAAAAGATTTGTACTTTAAATTTACTATTGTATTTAGGACTAAAAATTTATTATTATTATCCCACAGTCTCAGCTCAAATTCTTCCAGCAGGGCAGCTCGTCTCCCATTTTGCACATGTGCTTATTCTCACATACATATATGCAATGCACAAAATGACTTTCGCATACATGGCACTGTAAGTAAATGTGGTGCATTCCTTGATACATATACAAAATAATATGTAGTAGGATGTAGCAGGCAGGGTTGCATGCGGCATATTGGTGGCCTACCTCACTATAAATGTTTGTGGTGTTGGTTCGTTTGGATCGGTAGGAGTTTTGTTCGCTAAGAGCTGCAAGGAAATATTTTAATTATGTGTGGTGGTGGTGTGGCGAAGTCAGGGTTGCATGTTTGTGGGCAAACAAATATGCATTAATTCAGGCACGCACACATACCCATGCATATCTGTTGGTATATGCACATAACTAGTGCATTTGTAAGCAGTGATATACGGATTCGAAAGTTTTTTTTTTGCTCCTTGAAAAGACACACTCAGACATACATTGCCATAAAATTAATACAGCAAATGCAACACTGCATGTGCTAGCGTAAATTTTGAGCTTTATTGCTGTTTGTAGTTGGGCGCATGTGTATGCACAGCTTTCGTTTGTTTGCGGCAAGCGATTGGGGTTTCTCTAGCCCCTTTAACCATTGAAATATGCCTTCCGGTCGAGTGCAAGAATTTAATTTAATTTCATTTGGTGATTTTTCCCTCCATTTTCTTTTTGGAGGTGCGGTAGTTGTTCGTGTGTGTTTGTATGGAAATGAAATCTTAATGAGGTGGGTTTTAAAATTAAAATGTTATAAACACATATATATACAAATCTAGCTTTAAAATGGTAAAACCAATTTAACTAATTTGTATTAGAGTGTTCCAAATATATTTTTGCCAGTTTGTGCCGTTTGCGGAACAATAGAGTGCAGTGGTAATTAAATCCTCACTGTAGAAAAAAGGTGTAGTTATGGAGCAATAATTTAAATAAAAAACTGTCAGTATAACGTTCTTCCTGTGCTCATAACGTAGGCTAAGCTCCTATTTAAGCTGTTCTTATGTTGTTTATAACAATATATAATTCAAACCATGCTTCGTTCACTCTTCGAAAGACAAGTCAGGTCCTCAATTTATTACCGATAGATCCTTTTATCGAAAACTCTGCTGCTGACAGCGCTATCACAATGCGTAGCTTGGGGTTCTGGAAGGAAAGGCCATTCGGGTTTATTTTCATCTTCTAACGCACTACCGCCTTTGGGCAAACCACAAACCCTGGACGAAATTTCGCAGTTGCAGTGAAGGATCCAGTTCTTGGAGGCAATAAAGGAGGCAGTAATGTACGTTGAAAATAATGCTATTTAGGCACTCTCTAGTGGATGACAGTGAGTGGACATGGCGCCTAGCTCAGGCAGAGCAAAAATGTACCGTTCGAAAGCTAAATAGAGGTGGAGCCGCAAATGATCGTATAGAATTGGCAGTCAATTCTAGGTGTCCTCTGACCCACTTAAAACCAGCGCTCTTTAAGAAATAACCAATGAAAATACCGTGAAACCGTCGTAAAATTTTTAAATTGATTTATTTATAAATTCTCATATTACCTTCCTAAAAATGTCCTTCTGCTTTCTCTTTAATTTTTTACGTACACTTATTTTTAATATTTTTTACTTTTACTTAGCCTTTTGCTGCTTTGCGTAGTTTTTTTTTCAATGTCCTTTGTGCCCGCCAGCTATGCAGTGAAGTGTATTGTAATTTTCGCTTTATGTGCAGACATACATATAAACAAATGCATGTTGTAAGTGCAGCAAAATTTATACATATACATATGTATATGTGTAATTATATGCTTTTGCAATAATTCAAAGTCTGGTATTTACGGAAAGGCATATATTATTGCATACTTACAGGGGCTGAAACGTATAAGTGAACATACATACAAGTGTATACATACATTTATGTAAATGAAAATGTGAATGTATGCAGCCACAAAGTTTGCAATAGTTGCCTTTGATTGTGTAGAAATTATTTCAATGTAAATACCTATATACTATACATATATATGTACATGTATTTGGTACTGGCACAGAGATTTTTTCACAATACATGCAACAATTTTAATTTTCTTCCGCAAATTTTTTATCAAAAGATGGTTGATGGTTCATACTACAACGAAAATAAAAATATAGTTTCCAAAATTTGTTCAAAACTTTGGAAAATTCAATAAAATTTCATGCAAATTTTAAATTTTTTAATCATATTTTTTTTTTTTGTTTTATTGGGTATGCAATTTTATAGATCATTCAATTATAATACAATAAAGTGCAAGTTTAAAGTTACTACAACTTTTCTGATTTTTTGCAATTTTTTACAGCATTTTCTTTCACGAAAAAATGCGAAGCACCTTCAACAAAAAAAAAAGCATTCTCAAAAAGCAACGTGATTTTTTAGCAACTTCAAGCTTACATTTTTTGCACTTAATTCGAATTGGTTAAAAACCTGCAACTCAGAAAAATTCTAAAAAAACTTAGATTAAAAAGTTAAAAATTACCATGAAAATTTATTGAATTTCTTAAGCTTTGCAAAAAGTTTAGAAATTATATTTTTATGTTTTTTTTTTGTAGTATGAACCATATTTTTTTAAAAGTTAGGGAAAAAATAAAAATAAAAAAATTTTACATAATTTGTGAAAAATTCTCTGTGCCAGCACTTTTTGCCGTGAGTGTATGTACTTACATAAATAGAAAGGTAGATAAAGTTTTATGTTTAATATAGAAACGAGGCGGTTTTCAATTACGCTTTTTTCAGTCATTGTCGCGCTTACAAGTTCTGCTATGGTGTGCTTGCAAACACCTTTTCTGATTTTTTTAAATTGACCGTATAACGAATTTTAAAATTGTTTAATATAACTTTTACATATAAAACTTTATTGCTGAAAAGACTGGAAAATTTACTTAAATAATGACTGCTCCTAATTGTTGTTATTATTGTACAATCGGCCTCCCATTTTCGAAATCGGTGAAATGAAAATTTAGTTTTTTTTTAAGTCCTGAAACAGCAGATAAACCCAAAAGCTTTGCTGTGTAAATATGTTTATGAGTATGGCTATGTATTCTTTAGATACAAAGTAAGTTCCTTTTCTTACCACAATTGACATGCCGATTTACTATTATTTTGGAATTTACTATTTAAATTTTTTATCACTAATATCAACAATGCCAAATATTTGTCGACATTTTGAGACAACTTGAAAATTTGTTAGAATAATATTGACAAGACAATCTAGTAAAACGTCGCATCTTACACAAAGCGACAATACTTAGTACAAGAAAAACAATAATACTAAACAATTTCGCGACTATTAAAAGCAACGCCAACCACACAACCTTCAATCAAATAATCAACGCTCGAAGGAACCGAAGTAATATTTACACAGAAATTCCCGCTGGCGTGAAATTCTTTCCAGTAGCCACCCACTGAATTACGTTTTTTGCAGAACAAACTTGTTGTATGTAAATATGTAATGATAACAGCACATTAAAAAAATACAGCAATAATAGCAGCATCGTTGCCACGTCTGGTTGCCTGCTTCTTATCTTCTTTCAAGGAGAGCTTAACACTCCTTTGTTAAAATTTGTGTGTACTACTTTCTGTCTGCCACGACAGGCAGTTGTCGCTGTTGTTTATTGTCAACAATTTCATCAAGTTGACGCGCTATGAGGCTCATCATAATTTTTTATGACGCTGCGTAAAATAAATTTATGTATAGAAACATTCGTAAGAAGTGTTTTGAGCAGCCATGTTTGCAATAGATAGATGGATCATTCAAAATCATATTCAGATGACTTGCTTCATTCTTGGTATTCTTTCACCTACATATGTATATGTGCTAGGCTTTTCAACCAATGAACCGTTTGCATATTTTTTCGAAAATTTGATTAAAACAGCTGTTTCAGCTCGCAAAATAATAATCGCTGTCACTGTCGCTTCACTGTTGCTATCGTGGAACTGCACTCCTCTAATCTATCCTATACTCGTTTTGTCGCATATTTCGTATACGTAGAATATTTGGTGTCACTGGGGAAAACTCCGAAAAGTTCATTTTTCTGTATATTTTTGGACCACCCTAATATACATATAAGATTAGGTAAGTGAAAAGCTGTATCCCAAAAGCTTTGATCCAACTTTTGATACTTCCAAAGCCATATAAAACTACAAAACAGTTCGTAGAGAAGAAAGGAGAAAAAAGGTTAGGATATGGAATTTCTAATTTCCCTCTAAAACAAAAGGAATCAAAATTTGTTTGGCATAATCCGATAGAGACTTCGGTTATTGGCATCAGGTAGCGCTATTAATTTTTAAGCGCACTTTGAAATTATGTTCGTACTTTTTCATTGATACACCGATCTTAACAAAGACTTTATCGAGCGCAAAAACTAACCCGACTCGTAACTTACGTTTAGAAAAAGTGCTATAGAATTTTTTTAGCAGACGTTGCGATTATTTTTTTTTTATTATAAAAAGAAATACGTTAACTGATTCAACGCTTTTTGTTTTAAACATTCCGGCAGTTGTTTATTTCAAATGATTAATTTAGTTTGCCGTTAACGGAAATGAACGACAGCCGCACAGCGGGCTAGCGACTGAATGAATGTCAAAAACACATTGTAGATTTATAAAATAAATAAATCAAAAAAATGCATTTGAAAGTGAGTAAGCGCTAGCGCAAATTTAAAGCAAGAGAAATGTTCATACATACATTGTTGTCAATACTGGAAAGTTTTTAGTTAAATTCTTTCGGAAATGTGCTTTCTTAAGCATATACTTATTTCGCTAATAGGTTTTCAGATGCACCATGAACATAAAATAAAAAAAAAAACTTTAATAAAAACAAGAATTTTGAAAGCAACACATTCAGAGGCCACGAAAGGCATTCGTATATCAATTTTAAAAGTTTTTATTGTTCTTATAAGATTTTTAATTTATGCGTTTAAAAATTTGGAGATAAAATAAAACCTATGGAAATATACATATCTTCACCTGAAATGCAAAAAGTCGTATCTAACTTATAAAAAATTCAAAATTCACTTGATGGCTATGATGGATTTTATCAAATTAAAACTCCCCACATCGTTTTATGAAAAAAAAAATTAGTCACGACTTTTTCCTTTTCATAACGTTACTCTATATTGGCAAGTGCTTACTATCTATTATATTATGTTATTCACCACTAGGTATTTTTTATATAATTAATTTTGTAAATAAAACTGTATAAGTCAAGTTTCAAACTTTCCACAAAAATTAAATAAAGTCACCAAGGTTTCATCAAAAGTTCAATCAAAATTACATATTGCATTGAAAAAGGCATATTTAAAAAAAAATAAATAAAAAAATTGTTGAGGCCTGGATCAAATTGTTTGGGCTGAACATATAGCAGACGGCCCCAACTATCCTTATTTTATAAATATATCTACTGTTGTTCTTTCATAATTTGATCATCAATTCTTTTTAGATATATTTCCTCGCATGTAATAGATCAAATTTTCCTAAACAAATATATTGTTTTACTCAACTGAAAATGCCAGTTTATTTGACAGTTGTTAACCGAAAATGTTTGAGTGTAATATAGAAGTCGAAATCAGTGAGCTTTAAACACAGTACGTTTAATTCTTGGGAAATTTTCCTTTTTTATAGAGAAATTGACAGCTCTTTCGACAGTTGTTAACTCTTAAGGTTTTAGTATGACATAAATTCGTGACTAGCGTGTCTAAAACCCTTATCAGTAGCATCTTAAAAATATTTGCTTAATTTTAGAAAAATTAACAGTTTATTTGACAGCTGTCAACACTCAAAGTTTTAATTCGACGTAAAATTTGTGATCAGCATGTCTAAAATCCTAATCAGTGGCATTTTTTAAAATATTGTCGTATTTTTAGAAAATGCACAGTCTATTTGAGAACCGTCGACTGTCAAAGTTTTAATTTGACATACAATTCGTGATCAGAATGCCAAAAAACTACATATATTTTCATAAAAAAAAAAGTATTGATTATTTTTTTAAATAGTTTATCATTATGTCGCATACTATATACATACATATGTATGTACAAGAATTGCTCGTTTAAAGCAATAAGAATTATAGCCACTTTTTATTGCTTTTGAAAAATTTGATTTTCGCACAAAAGATTTCTACGCTAATCAAATTTCGTTCCCAAAAGCTTAGATTTCCTCTATCTTTTTTTGTTATTCTATTCCCTTTAAAATGCCATTTTTGTTTATAAGCCAACAGCTTTTGTAATATGTCACATGGAATGAAATCGAAAACCGCGAAAATAATTGATTATCAAAAAATAAAATTTATATTTCCAAGAATTCAACCACTACATGCTAACATTCCCAAGACTACATAATGATTACTTGCTGGCCATTTTGACTATCCATTTCATTGGCCCATCGAAAAATTAGAATTGGGAGCCCGCGCTCATATTTTCACTGCAACTTATTGCTTTCGTTCCCGCCAGCTGTTTACATACTTTTATATTTCAGTTACGTTTTTTTTGCACGGATTTTATTACAATAATTTTTGCTGTACTAAGCTTGATAAATCAAGAATTTTGATATTTTTGACATAAAAATGTACGAATGTACATATATTTAAGTAAATTTTAGTTTCCACGGTTCGTATTTAATTAGTCAGAATTATTCATAAAATTTTAGTGCATTTTTTTTTAAATAATTTCTTTTGCTTTGCTTGCACTGCTCAAGTGATATGAAAATTTAATACTCGTATCTGCATACTTATGTATCTGAACAATTTCTATTTATTTTTAACCGATCAGCGTTGAATGTACAAAAAATAAAACTCAAGAACTCAAAATAAATTCCAAATTCTTTCAAGTCAAAAAAGTCACTTTCAACACATCGTAAATGAAATCATCCGGCAATTGGGATGTTTAAATGAACCACCTACACTTTTTGCAAATTGCCAGCAAACATGCAACATTTTTAAGCTCAAAATTTTTAAGCTAGTGATTCATTACCATTTAATGAAATGGCAAAATCAAAGGCAAAAAATGTCTTTCACTCTTAAGCAATATTTAATTGTCATTACAAATATATGCAAACAACAAAGCAAATAACGCATTTAAATTCCTTTTCGACGAACAATTGTACATACATACATATTTAATTTGGAGTATGTGTAAGGCGCAAGTGGGTGTGTTAAAGTGCCATTTGCAAGTCTCGTGGGCGGCCGATAATGAATCAAGAGACATCGTAAATTACATAAATAGCTATGCATAAAAAAAGACGTAAGCAATTGATGAATTACACAGAAAATTTCACTGCTAAAAAAAGGTTCAGATAAATTTTCAGGTTTCAACGAGAAGGAGATGTTAATTAACAGAAAACAAATACACTGACCGACTGTCTCAAAAATTTTTTTAACACTTTCGAATTAAGCTTAAACAACAGAGGATATGCAGGAGAAAGATGTACTCATTTTTGAAGAAAATAATAGAGTATTTTAGAGAAGCCTTCTAAGGTAAGGGAGGTGACGTAATGAATATTTAATACGGCATCACAGTGGGCCAACTTGTCCAACTCGACAGCGATATGAACACTGTTTTAGCTGACATCTTTTAATGGATGTAGTCAAACGCCGAGTGACCAGAAGGCTGCAGAGCCTCCCAAAACCTAGTGCCACTCACACTCTTTAACCAGCGATGTAGTTCAGGTGGCTATTGGAACGAAAACAACCCTAAAACTTATCGGCACTGATGGCTACTAGAGTTATCAGAATGGTTTTCGTAAAGCGCACAAACACGCAGGTAACACGTGACCTTACCCGATACCGTCCTGTAAGCGAACTGTCTTAATAGTCTTGGGTTTGCCTAAAGCCTTCGATGTTCTCTCTGTTATCGGAACTTGAAAGGTAGACGATGAGTTATCTGAGTGGTTTACAGTCGCCGGGACTCTTTCGAGCTCCACCCACAAAGCTAAAAAGAATTAAACAGGCAGTGCACCAAAGTGCCATTCTCTCCTCACTACTGTATGGAGTTTCACTGATCTAATAAGTTTCCGACCGGCGCCCGGTGTTGCTATGGATGACTTGTGTACAAAGTCAATTATATATATAGATAATATATTTTTTTTATTTCCCCAACAGTACATTCCGTCAACGACACTGGTTCATAGGAATTCTAAGGGACAACACATATACAAAATTCGCATTTAAGTAATTTGCTTGTTTGTCGAGGTTTAAATATTGCTTCCAAATAAAATAAAAGCAAAAATAAATAACCGCAAATTATGACCAAAATAATATATATATACAAATACATAGCATATGCACCTACATACGAGTATTTCTTAAAGGAAATGTCATTTATTACAGACGCTCGACATTTGCACAGTCTTTTGATTGGCAGCTGTCATTTTACAACAAAAAATATGTCATAATTCAAGGAAAGTAAAGAGACTGGCAGACAACGAATTGCGAGGGGCGGGAGAAAAATTGCCAATACGTTGAATGAAAGGAATGGATTTCGAATTTAATGAAAGAAAGCGCGTTCTTCGTTAATGGACAACGTAATATGTGAGAACGACAAAGTTTAAGATTTTGTATTTCCTAAAAGTTATAATTGGTTTTTTTACTGTAAAAATATACTAAAACAATTTAACGCAAAATTTAGCGCAACCTATACACTGTTGCCAATTTTACAAAAAATGACACCGTTATAAAGCCTACATATTTATTTTTTAATTTTTATTTTAGCACGATTTCCTAACAACTTCAGCATTTTAAATTTCTTTTTCTTTATCCGCAAATATGGTGGATATTTCTCTATTTCACCTTTTTTTTTATTTATTTTTCAATTACTGCTTTGAGTATACTCGTACACAATTGAGCGTTTTGTGTTTATTTCAATTTATTTCATTTTTACATTATTTTATTTTTATTTTTTTGCCCATATGTTTCGCCCTCTTATGTTAATTGCAAAATAATAGATAAGTGCGTGTTTTTTTTTTTGTTCAAAAGTATGTCAAGGAGCATGTCATTCGCTATTCTATGTGTTTCTCATGTTTGCTTAGGCCTATTGTTGGTGTTGTGTACACGTACATATATACTTGCGCTACTTTTAGAAAGTACCGTATGAAATGCGCAAATTGTTAACATGAATGGTGACTGATTTCTTTCGCGTAGGTGTAAACTTGCCTTTTTTCATATATGGAACCGCGTTGTTCCCAATCGTAATTTTTTTCCTTTGGCTGACTTTCCTTTGATGCGATAATATCTAAAATTACAATTACCTAGCCAAAACCTGTGATCTTATTTTATAGGAAATAGATATGTATGTACATATGTATATGTGTGTATTTTTGAACTACTTTCGCAAATTTTTTGTCATTGAGACATACTCACGAAACTCTAATGAAGCTCACAGAATGAAATTAGAGGATGGGGGCGGTATATACTGGTCCTTAACATAAAGCTTTTTTAAAAATAAATACTGGAAGTTTTCAAGAATATTCAAGGATACAATTTCAAAAGGAATTTTTCAATAGCTATTCGTCCTTGTGCACCGAAAAATTCAATCTTTTTCAATTCAACAGAGTTTCTCTTGCATTTGTTACCCATATATTTATTACTCTAATATATATATTTATTTATTCTAAGTATATTGCACTGATTCTTTTCAGTTAATCATATCTTTGAAATTTCAAAGTCCGTTTTAAAAGTCCTGACGTCGGAGAGAAAAGCTTAAAATGCAGTTAAACTTTATTTAGTCCCTAGTTTTGCGATTATATTGATTTTCTGGTGTGTAAATTTTACTCTCGCTGGGTGTATTCAAGCTTATCCACTTAACATTTATAAATTTATCTGGTCAAATAAAACCCAAAGGATATCTTTGGATTCTTGCTCTCAATGTATTAAGTCTCTCAAACCTGTTTATTAGCTGCTAAATCCAGAGCTGTTTTCCAGACAATTAATCGCTGTAAAATAGTTTTGAACATACCTATAAAGAAATAGAAGCAGAAAAATAAATATTAGTAGATAATAAAATTTGGAAAATATTATCTCGAATAAAATTTTATATGTTTTTAACCGACTTCAAAAAAGGGGAAGGTTATTACTTCATCGGAACCGATAATTCTTTACATTGGAAAAGTAGTACCCCAAGGCTGTTCCTATATTACTTTGGTTTAGTTTCGATTATTGGATCATAAAGAAATTAACGGTACCCTTACAGTTTTAAAAGAGCGTTGAAGCCGGTTATGTTTTTTGCTTAAAAATTTGCAGTTTTCCAATCATAACCCTGTACAATTACTTTAAAAAATGCACCTAATAATAATAATATATTGGGGCTTAAAGATTTTCCCAGCATAATTAAAAATAATTATATGCAATAATTTTTTCCTCATAATTGGCATACAATTTCTTGTAATATTGTTAATAACTCAATTAACTTCACATCAAATTAATATTTAGCGATTTTAAAACTTGGCACCATCACAATACACCGGAGAGGAGGACAAGTCAAATTAGTGAACATCTCCGGGTTATCGTACACCAAAAAAAGTCAAAGGCGGCCTGTACTGTCCGCTAACAAGGTCATGACAATAGTTACCGATTACCTTGAAGAGGGTAAAACGATCACTGGCAAATATTATTCTGAGCTGTTGAAAATACTACGCAAAGATTTGAAGCCAAACTACTGGCTTTAGTGTAAAAGAAAACTGCTGTTACATCTAGAAAATGCACAGGTGCAGTCGCATGTTCCCCATATTCAGCCCCCGGCGCCAATTTTCTGTCTCCAAACCTGAAGTACGGAATCTTCTCTCTTGAGGACCCCGAGGAAACGAATAATTAGGAAGAGGAAAACATATGGCAAAGTGCTAAATTAACTGTATAGCATGTTGAAAAATAAAACGCTTCTATACCGAAATTTTGCAAAAATTCCGCAAGCAAAAAATGTGTAAAGTAAAAAAGGTGTTGACGAAGAAGAGTACACGGGAGACAAATAGCTTTCCGATGGACTACATTAGGGCAAAAAAAATATTAAAAGTCTATTAATAAAGGAATCGATTAAAGGGCAAATGTCTGAGGGGTTCTAAGTTATGTTATACCGCTTTCACCACATCACCTGCTTAGGACTAAGGCAACACATTTTTATGTTTGCCACAGCGGCGGCTGCTAGCAAGGGAAGCATCCGAATAAGCAAATATGAAGTTGAGCTTTCTCGAAAGCCTTAAAAAATATCTCTTCACAAAATCACCGGCGAGATCCAGACGTACAATAAGCAACCACTAGACTCGACGCTATACGGACAAGCATTTTATCACATTCACATTCGCGCAGTTACGCCCTTTGACGAAAGGTTTCAGCTACCCCGAAAGAACCGTGTTACTCACTTAGCCAAAAATTCAAATGCAAATAGTAAAAATTCGGTAAAATTTATTTATGTCCCTTAATGTATCCATGCCATGCCTCAACCACCGCTTTACTTGGCCCCTAAAGACTACTTACCAAGCCCTTGCTTTTAGTATATCGAAACGGCACTTTATGCCGTCTGCCGTGGGTTAAGCTTAATGACATCGCTTAGTTGATCTAGGCAGGACTAAGAGGTCCTTAGGTTAGGTATGGTTAGAATGTTTGAAGAGTATATCTGCTCATACACCCTCACTCCCATACAAACCGCTTTATTGACGCTACGAACTTTGCTAAAGCTCATATTTCTACCTGTAGGCTCTCTGAAAGGCCTTTAAAAAATGGTTTGCCAAAGCATGCACAATCTTCTTCTACTTAAAGCCGGCCAATGGCTCAAAAGAGGAGTTGAATAGATGTGTCTAGCTTCAGTACAGGTGTTAGTAGCCTTATAGACAACAAAAACTTCAAAAATTCGGTCTCACCAAAAGCTTACATTTTAAGTTATGAAGGTGCCTTCCATCGTCATTTATGTTGTAACTTCATCCATCATTATCTCTGTCTGTATGTGTACCAGAAGCCTTGGCATGAATAATACTTTATCTTCCTGTTATTCCCAAAGTAGCCTTTAAAAATATATCCTTTTTTTGCTTAATATACGTAAATGTGTTTCTCTGCAGACATGTGCATTTGTAAAAATATATTTGCGCCAGTATATAAAGGCCGAAAAGTCTAGTCATGCTTTTAACAAGCAAACCAACCATTAGACCAACATTTACTACCGTATTGTTGACGCGCTGGTCTTTCGAACTAGGCAACAACAAAATGGCCTTGAATTTTTAATCGAGTTTCTTTGGTCGCAACGTAACACAGAAAAAGGCTGAAAGAAAAAGATGTTGTCTAGCACAGTTGCCAAAAGGAAACAAATTACAGGTACACATGTAGATACTATTGACGAGTTGTAGAGAAGACATGTGAACACAAATATGTAACATAGTAGCGTTTTGCGAAAATATGAGTACTGCTTCCTACATAATGTGTACATAAGGGTGAAACACCCTCCATACACAAAAAAAAATGTGCTGTTTTTCCCATCGGAATTATAATTTTTAATATTTTAAGACTACTGCCTAAATATTTCGAAAAAATATTCAGATTTAGGTAAGCTGGAACGATTATAAAATACATACTTAATAAAATAAGTTTTTTTAAAATATTTTTTTTCCAAAAAATCATCTCAGCTGAGAGAAGAGTTTAAACTTGAAAGGTCTGTATGAAAATGTAAAAAAATTTCATCAACGGAATCAAATTATGAGATTTTTGAAAGGAATTTTCGGTGCTGCTCACGAAATATACAACTTTTTTTTTGTTAGTCACCCTAGTGTGCACACATATATTCATCTAACTAACGCAAGCATCAAACGCCAATCCATACTCCCTTTACACCGCCATGCATGCGCTCTAGGCCTATATACATTTCAGGTTTTATATTCCAACTGCCTCACTTGCCAGCACTGCCTGCCCTGGCTACTCTACGGCCTACTGTCTTGCTTAGTCCATAATGATGCCGATATAGTGGCCCAAAGCATAGCAGCCAACCGCCATTAATTTTGTTTTATTTTTTTGCTTGCAGCTGCTTTGGTTCACTCTTCTGCTCTGCAATCTACGCGCAATCTATGGCTTTTACTAGTATTTTTTTTTTGTTGCAGCAATGGATTGTTGTCAATAATGTTCTACCACTTCACCGAGCTGTGCTGCCGCAAAAGCTCCAACACCGATTCGTTTCTGTGTGCTTCATGCTGACTTTGTTGGATTTGTAGCTATAACTTTTATTGTTAGTTATTTACTGCAGGTTTATGTTCTTTGCTGCTTCGTATTTCTTTTTATTTTTAGACACAGCTTCTTGTTGTTAGACTTTTGTTTTCTTTGAAGGTAACTATTATTTGGTTGGTCGGTTGGTCGTTCGATTTGCTACGTTTGTTGCCTCTTTCGCTGATTGCTTGCTTGCCTGACTGCCTTGTCATGCTCTTGATCTTGGCCACCAAGCATCTGCACACATATTGGTTCGCTTGGCTTGGCTCAAATTTAGTTGCGGTTGTGTTTCTTTTTTTCTTTTCTTTTTATGATTGTCATGCTTAGATGAGCTTGCAATTTTCTGTGCTCCACCTTACCGCGCCCCTCGTACATGTGTACGTGGCTTTTGCTTTCGCTTAACATTTATTTTTTTCATTTTTAGTTGACTACTTTACCAGCGCATACCACCCAACCCGTCCGTCCGTCTTGGCCATTATAGCCCGATATGACTTAATGGTTGCCCAGAACTACTTGTTCTAATATGGGCATATGTTATTTGCGCTGCTCTCACTAACCTTTATTGTGTGGTTTTTGTTGGTTAGAATCTATTTGCGGCTTCTGAGGATGCTGTTGTGACTGCTGCAATGCTTGTCTTGCAATTTGTTTGACAGTTCCTTGCCGCCACTGCATGTTTTATTGGTTCGATAGCTTTCTTGATTTTTTAGCAAATTTTTCTTTGTTATTATTGTGAAGCTGCTTGCTTGTATACAAATAAGTCTTCGCTCGCATCAAATTTATCATCAGCATAAATCTGAAAGATGGCACTTCGTATACATAAATTGAAAAGTACACATAATTTGAAATTTGGCAACGACTGTCATTTTCGACTGACTATAAAATGGAGTAGAAGTTTAAAGCAAGTAAACTGATTTTCTAGGAACACTTAAGGCTAGAAGTTCGGGTCACTTTAAGAAGGGGGAGCAGTCCCAATATTTCTGTTTTCAATCCATCTTCTGAAGAGCTGCAGACGTGCCTCACAGACGTAAGAATGTCGAACATAGAACAAATAAAACTTAAGATGCTGACATATTTTCTGAAAACTAAATATGTATATGTAAATAATTTACAAGAGTCAGTTTGTAATGAACATATTTTTTAAGTAACTAGCAGTGTAGTTTACTGAGTCACCTCTTTTACTGCTTAGTTAATTTCGTTTCATTTAAATTTTTTCGAAGTAAAGATTTTTCAGTCACGCTTATTCTGATCGCTTTTCATCCACAAAACGCGCCTTAATTAAGACTATTTATAAGTAAACATACATATTTCGCATACACTCAACTATTCTAAAGCCACTCAAAAGTATGTATGTACATACAAACCTACACCTCATGCTTCGTTCGGTCAGTCTTAAATAAACACTTGGTCAAGCCTGTTTAGAAATTTTGAAAATCTTTTGCCCAAACATTCTCTTATTTTTATTGTCCATAATTACACAGCAAAATTCATTGAAATAACATCGCATGCTTACTAGTCGTACTGGCTTTATAAATTACGTTCAGTTTTGCAGAATTTATGTACGCATGCGCGTCCATTTGAAAGTGGCATGAAAAAAATAAAATAAATAATCTGGCGTTGTTAAGCGATAGAGTACAATATGGTAGCGCGGATTCGCGTGGAAGAAAATGCAAGTCATTATGGTACGAAATCAATTAAATTTATCAAGAAGGTGAGGCTTTAGGCTTTAGAGGCGGAACTTGAAAAAGGAACGGAATTAAGTAGAAACAAATATGGCTAACCAAATTTTACAATGAGAACTGAAAAATTTCTGTATTTGAAACTTGACTATGACTATGACTATGTATAAGTATCCGTACGGTGACGCAAAGACTATATTCTGCCTTAAGTTACAGCAACTACGGTCATAACCTGAGAAAGGCGACAATTTTTTGTATTCAAGAAGAAGAAAGAAAACAAATTTTACTATTTAAAGTCCTTAAATACTTTGGCCTCACTTAATACGCGATACAAAGCTACTTACCACTTATGACTTGATTAAATACTAAATACTCTCGGTTTTCGACACTGTTTCGCATTTTTTAAATTTTCGAGATTCTCAGAAATATATCGGGATATTCGGAACTATTTCAGGCCTTTGGAACCACTTCTAGATTTTAGGGAATTTATCGTCACCACTTCGGGATTTTTTAGGAATCTCGGAAGACTACTTCTAGATTTTCGAAATTCTGCCGACTATTTCGGAGTTTTCGCGACGATTCGGTATTTTCGGGAATATTTTGGATTTTCTAGAAATAAGGTGAGTTCACCAGAGTCGCGGTGAGGTGAGTTGAAGTGAGATGAGTTGAGATAAAGGGAGTTGAAGAGTAAGGTGAGCTCAGGTGAATTGTTGTGAGATGAGTTGAAGGGAGGTGATTTAAGGTGAGGTGAGGCACCCGACCTGACAAAGAGAACACTAAAATCATTTTTCTATTTCAACATATTTACTTAGTCTCTGGTTACACTTTTCGCAACTATGTTCAGTAGCTTCGATATCTTCGGCATGGTAGGAGCCATCAAGCTTCATCATTGTTGGCAAATCTTTTACCACCGAGCCATTTTTGCAGACATATCTGACAACAAGAGGGCGTGACAAAGCAAATTGAATTGTCGCAAAACATTGTTCAACACTTGAGGGGACCATTTTCACCATGCTCTATTGAGATAAAATACGACAGCCATTTTGAGCACAGCTTTCTCAAGTACAAGTTTTCGGCCAATATGCAGTCTATCAAGACGATTTTGGGATTTTCTTCATATTTTCGGGGATAGCCGACTTATTTGGTGGTCAACTGCGGCGTTCGCCTTGGCAGTTTTGACGACTTCGCTTTAACTCAGCTACCCAATATTTAGCCTCTGTAACGCAGAATCAGACGTCCACAATAGAGAATTAAACTCGCCTCTGATATCGGTCGGACTTAAAACCTTTCGGATGAAAGTATTGTATCGCATAACTAGATATGTACATATGCATGACCGACATTTTCATGTTTCAAAACTTACGGAGAGCGTTCACTTTGGATCTCCGCTTAAATAAAATTATAGTTTAAAAAACGAAAGCCTCCCTATTATAACCAGTGATCGGACTTAAAAATTCTGTGTCGTAGAATCTGGAAAAAAATGTGGTAGATTTAAAAAAAATGTGGTAGATCTCAGGCTTTGGATCAAACTTTGTACAAAAATTAAAGAAATTCTGTAAGGTTTTACATAAATTGCAAACTTTTTAATTAGACTTAAAAAAAAAAAATTATTTTAGTATAACAAAGTGCTAGGTTGAAGTTGCTAAAAATTGCGTTGAGTTTTGGCATTTTGTTTCCTTGACAATGTAAAGCGGTTCCTTCCATATCAAGATATTTTTCGAACATACATTTTTTTGCAACCTTGCGGAGTGTTGCCAGCGTTTCTTTTTATCACATCACGGTGTAGCGAACAAATGTGGCGCGTTACAGAAACCGCTACTTAGGATTTACCGATTTTGACAATTCTCAACTAAATGTAAACAACGCCTCAGAAACTTTAGATGCACTGAAATTTGCAAATACTTTCACAAAACTCGCAGTTATTTTAAATTTTCGCTATTAATTCGTTTTATAAATCACATATTTTAAAATTTAACATAATGAAACTAGGTGTGCTGTCGAAAAATTTATTATTGAGAAAATTTACGATTTTACAGTCAATTTTATCCTCCCATTCGGCTTTGTTTACTTTTACTTGAGATATTTCATCGCCGCCGGAAATGCGGAATCTTTTGTTATATCATTCTTGTTACCATATAGTGTTGGACAATTTTTGCTCTTAAAATAAAGAAAATTATGTCAAGCAAAAATAAAATTACTCAAAAACGCGAATATGTGGTAGATTTCAGACCTTGAGTGGTAGATGCTCAAAATAATGGTAGATCTACCACAATGTGGTAGAAGTCCGATCACTGATTATAACTGCCATTCGTACTGTCATCAGGTATGTAGCTTGAGAATAGAAAGCGCTGCATCTTTTAAGCGCATCAATATTACATAGTTACATGCCGAGCTAATAAAAGGAAGGTAAAAAATGATAATATTTAGCGTAAATAGCGCTATCAAATTTATAACTGAAGTTGCTAAGGGATGGTATTATTGATGTATTGTAATTATTATTCAAGCTACCCGCATTTATACCTATGTTAAACCGGGTACTATTGGGACTACCCTCCTATCCTAATTATCAGTTCTGGTACCCTCCAGATGGTCCTGGCACTTTAGTAAATATCAACTACATATAAGCCAAAAGAGCAGCAATTTCAGCCAGAACTTCATTTGGGAGATAGGTGGCCCTCTATGGCCCTCTATGGCACAAATCTCTGCTTGGAAGAAACTGCAGTCGGCAAATAGACGAAGTCGCGCATATTTTAAACCATCGGAACCAATAAGAGTAACCATCAACAAAAAGACTTGCGAGTACTCTTGCGTCTTAATCAGCTTTGATTCCACTGAGATACTTGCCTATAATTTCAAGAGGTGTTATTACATTTCCAAAATTTACTGGGTTTTACATATTTGAAACCATTTTCCTATGGGTTGCCGTTAAAAGTAACAATTTTTATTAAACCCTGTCTGTATACTGTTACTCGTACCTCGGGATTTAACGAAATTCGAAGGTTTGAAATCAACTAGCATTTTTCTAAGCTTGAAATCGCTAGACTGTCGTTTCAGATGCCAGACCATGCCTAATGCTTTCATTAAAAATTGCATGTAAATCTCCATTAAGGCATGTATACATATATCAGAATTTACTTTCAACACCTTTCATAAATTTACCCGCTTTTTACGAAACTCTCCAATTTCACTTCCCTTTAGTTTTGCTACAATTTTGCCAACCACGATTGCTATGTGTATTATTAGAACTTTTGCAATTACAGTTCGTCGTTATATTAAACGCAACAGCACCTTCAACGCGACCATCCAGCATATCGCCGTTACCTAAGTACGTTAAGTAGCGGCAATGGCGATGGCTTCGGCATACTTTGTGCCATCCGATATTTGCATTTCCTGAACAACAACTCGAAACAACTTCCCATACGCGATCGACAAGAAAAAAACAATTAAATTATATTATTAAGAATGTGTAAGAATTTTCTAAGCTACATACTCTCACTATCATCATATGTACATATATGTTTATATGTATGTATGCACATAAATACATAACCAACACCTCTCACCACTAAGCAACCAGCTTAAACTGGTCGACCAACTTTGCAATGTTGCTATAGGTTTGTAATTCCACACCATAACATAAAAAGGTAGTAAAAAACTGAAACACAAAAAAAAATGAAAGTTAAGATTTAACGCGAAAATAGCTATTCTCTAGTGGTTAAATAGTGCCTGTTTGCAAAAGTAAGTACATACATGCCGCAAAAGGTTGCAAGTAAGCGAATACTTCTGGGTTACACTAGAACGCTTGTCCAGCCTTTTAATATTTAGTTTTTTTTTTTGTTATACTGTGCTCCTGTGCCATGCCAAAGGTAGTGAGCCAACATTCTTCCTTGCTAACTAGTTTAGTTATTCTTACTTTTTTGCTCTTTTTCTTTTGTTGGTGTATCTCCTTTTGCTTTTTTTAATTCTAGTATATGTATGTAGCTGCGCTGTTGCTTTGCCTATTTTTCTTGTAGTTCTTATTTTTTTTAAACTATTTATAGAGCTGGCATCATATGCGAGGCAATAAGAAGCTTCCTGGTGATATCCAATCTATTTTTACTAAGTAAGGCAAAAATAAAAAATAAAATGGGGCAATTTTTTAATTATGTATATGTTCTTGGTTTATTTCACTGGTTGTTCTCTACTTTTGTTCTTCTCAGCTACATATAGCAAAAATCTGTTTATTTCTGCCTACTGCAATTTCAGAGTTTCAAAGTTTCTTAGAATTTTTAAGTAAGAAAACGCGAAAAATAGTGGTCTAGAAAAGGAAGGAATGTAAAAATTGAAAAAATGAAACCTTTCGTAAAATATATAGCAGCTATTCCCAATATATTTTACTAATTTTGTTTTGTAAAATGTTTATACCCTAGCGCACTTGTGCACATTTTTACATCAGATTTCCCAAGCCTCAACCCCTAAATCGATGCTACTACAGTCGAAGATATCAGAAATTTTGGTCCCGATTGGAGACGGTTAAGGCGTGTCGCACAGGGAGCAAAGCTCGAATTCCTCTATGGAGACTCAAAAAAATAAAATTATTATTTTTTGTTCATCTAGCACCCAAAATCGATACTACTATAGTCGAAGACATCACATATAAAGTTTAGCCCCGATTGGAGTCGGTTAAGGCGTGGCGCACAGGAGTCAAATTTCAGATTACCCAGTGAAGACGTTTTAACCGACTCCATTCGGGACCACAATTTTTATGTGAAATCTTGGACTTTAGTAGTATCGATTTTGGGTAATAAATGGAAAAAATACTTATAATTTTTTGAGTCTCTATGGAGCGTCTAGCCTTGGACCCCATTGCGACACGCCTTAACCGTCTCTAATTGGGACCAAAATTTGTATGTGATATTTGTGACCGTGGTATTACCGAATGAAAGGGCGAGACTGAAAAAAAATTTTCTTCTTCTATTTATTCAACAATTCTCTTTTAAGTTGACCTAATTCTTTTATTTTACGTATAAACATGGCAACTCTGTTGCCAAAAATGTAATATGCATAGCAAACTAACACTAGCGCTCCTAGTCGCTTAAATTGTGTGTGGGTTAAACTTTCGAAAAATTCTTAGCCCAAGAACGTGCATCTTCTTTTGAAAAGTGTGGGACACTCGATTAGCAGATGCCGTAAGTTTTGGGCTCTTCTTCATCTCTGCAGCTTCTACAGAGGTCGTTGTGGCGAACCCCTAATCAGACCGCGTAGCCACCAATGGCAAAATACTTTTAGCAGGCTCATGGCTGTGGCTAAGTCCTTCTGCTCGAAATGAAGGACCCTTTCAGCCGCTTCTCGTTTCATTTTGGGCACATTAGTTTTGTAGTGTTGCAAGTCGTGAGACCATCCCAACTGTTCCTTGTTATTGCAGGTAACGAGCGGAATGCCCAGACCCTTTCAAGATTATGAAAATGGAACGTACGTGCGCTCTTGTGCAAGATAGTCCGCCGAATTGTTGCCTGGTCTACTACTTCTGAATTACAAGCGGTGGCGTATGAAAATGAAGATATTGTTACATATTACTTCTACTGTACGTAAGTGTTCAATGGACCGAGAAGACCCCCTCCTGCCCCGCTCTTTAGTTTAGAGTCATGGGTGTGTAAGTGGAGCGATGCCCTTTTCACGAGAAGCCCCCCTGACCGAATTCTCTATCTGGAACAGTAATTATATACCTCTTTGCAAAGTCAAAACTTGGCACACGGTAATCCGCGCAATCTATTTTGCGGCGTCTTGGCGCAGTGCAGTGAGGGGACCTTTTACTTCCTTGTCAGGAGAACCAAGTCAGTTTAGTCCGGGGTAGCTTCCAGGCCTTTTTCCTTTATCCATCTTTCAATCACTTTTGGTTCGTCCTGCTTGATATCGCACAGAGTTTGTGGAATTTTTCCATTCGCAACCACCGCAATTTCGTCAGCATACATAATGATCTTAGAGCACCGCCTTCCCCCTTCCAGGGCCCGCAACAATACACTAATTACCATAACCCACAGAAGGGAAGACAGAACCACATCCTACGGGGTTCCCTTGCAAACGTGCCTGTCTAGCAACACAACTGCCAACTTTGTTTTTCTTGGGTATGAAGATCTTTTGTAACTGGCGGATCCCTATCTCTGATTGGCCCATCCTGCGCCTGGAAAATGCGTGCTCAGAAGGAGGTCCAGGGATTCCCAGCCAGTTTCCGGTCGCATCTTCCGGACTTCCTTTTACAAACTTTTGAGAATCCTCCATTACCTGAGTAAACGTGACGACTCAAATGCAATGGGTTATCATCGTTCTTTTGAACTTTTGCGTCCTTGTTCCCGCACTTTGGACAACGTGAGTAATCAGTCAACGAACTGCTACAATCCGCATAAAGTCTAAATTTAAAGACGTCTACCCAATTTGTAGGTATCATAAACAACATTCAAAAAGTTTGAAGTGAACCAAGAGCTCACCTGAAATTAAACTTTTCTCTGCTCGTTTTTACTGACTCATAGCCATTTGCCTACGTTAATTTTTCTAGCTCGAGTTCAAGGCTATTTGCGGTCAAAGCGAAAATTATAGTTTTTTGCTTAGCTTGGAGCACATTAGCTGGGGTCAGGTAAATGCTAAATAATTAGATTTAATTTGAAACGTGTACGAACTCGTTAAGAGTAGAAATGAAAAGAAAACACTGCAAACATACTCGAATAATACACAATTACGAGCGTAGTCGTGTGTATATTTGTGTGTACATATCGGGCTTAGTAACAACACGAGCATTAGCTTGAAAAACAAAAAATTATTTCTACATTAAAAATGTTTGTGTGTATGCATGAATCGTCTCGCTTTCAGCACTGTTTTTACGTGTTCTGCTAACTAATACAATTCCTAAGCAAATAGCATACATATCATAGCGTCCAATAAAATACTGCAGCACCAACAATGGAAAATACTCCATGGAAATAAAAATAAAAAACCATAATTATGGTGCTAACTAAAAGTAAAATGGTGGAGAGAGCATTAAGCGCAACGAAGAATCGCAACGAATCACTTTCAAATAAGCAAAAAAGTAATTTGCCAACCACAATTCGCTACGCTGAGGCGCAAAATTTTCTCATTTTTTTTTCTTTCTGTTTTAATATTTATTTTCATTTTCTTTTGCTGCTTCTTATTTTATTTGCTGTGACGTGTTTGCGCTTGTGCAAACCCGCTTAACCGCAGCAGTTTCTTCTACTACTTATTTACTGAACATATGTACTTATTTGTTGTTTTGTACGCCAGCAGCAAATTGCATATTTCTGAGCCCCAAACACACATGCAGACACCACATAGCTGAGACCATGGCAATTGGCTGTCTTACCAATGCTTGGCTCCAGTGTCTATTTGCGCACCCAACTTGTCTTCCCCTTGCCTTAGCTCAATGCAGCTGAAGCCAACTCTACTCTGCGTCTCTCCTCACCTTCATCATAGACTTAGTCTCGCCACTGGTAGCACCACTTTCAATTCGTTCCACTGTGGCAGTTGCATGTCGGGTTTCCAACGTTGCTGCTGCTGCTGTTGCAGCGCCTGCACAACCTGACTAGATTATGCCACTGGCACAAGCGGCAAGCCAGTCAGTCAAGTCAACCAGCCACTATACGAGTACTAACAGCAGATAGCTATAAAAACCAAAGCGAAAGAAGAAACCGGCCAGCCAGTCAGCCAAATCAGGCAACCGAGCGGCCACCATAAATTGGCAAAATGTATGTACATAGCGTAAAATTCAAAGCCAAGTTTAAGTGAATAATTTCATGCATCCACCAAGCAAATAGCAAAACCAAGACAAGCCAAGCCAAGCCAAGCAAGCCCTCAACGATCGGACGACAAGTGGGTTTTGGTGCAGCATCAGCGTCAGTATGTATTTATGTACGTGCATAGCAACTTTCTGTTGCCAATCTACCTGTTTGCTCTGCCTCACTCACTCACTCGCTCGGCTTACTAACTGGATGGCTGACTGACTTGTCCACTACATTTGGCTTGGCTGCCAAAGCAAGTGCTGATTTCTTTACCTTTACGCCTAGTATTGTGGACTAGCGGCTGTTGGAGCAGCTGAATGTACTAAGTTGTACAAACAAGTTTTAATTGTTGTTGTACTTGTAGTAGGCACTTGCAATAACAATACATATACATATATGTATGTATGTTGGTTTTTCCTGGCGGTCGCTGATTAACTATTATTTTATGGTGTTTGTTTGAGTAAGCGATACGCATATTTCAAATTAGAGGGGCAAGTTCTTTGCTTAAGTCTTTTGTTTTTAGCGAAGGGAAACAAAGTACATATAGTACATCTGTATGTATGTATTTACAAATCACCTACATACCAACGCAACAAAATAAAATAAAATAAAACAAAATAAAATAAAATAAAACAAAATAAAATAAAATAAAATAAAATTAAATTAAATTAAAATAAAATAAAATAAAATAAAATAAAATAAAATAAAATAAAATAAAATAAAATAAAATAAAATAAAATAAAATAAAATAAAATAAAATAAAATAAAATAAAATAAAATAAAATAAAATAAAATAAAATAAAATAAAATGAAATAAAATAAAACAAAATTAAATTAACCAAATTAGAAAAAAAGTAAAAAATTAAAATATGTAAAAGAAATAAAAAAGAAAAAAATAAGATAAATTAATGAAAATAAAATCAAATAAAATTTAGTAAAACGAGACAAAAATACAAAATATTAAAAAGTTAGGTAAAAAAATATAAAATAAATAATAAAAAGAAATAGAATAAAATGAAATAAATTTCACTGTAATCGATATCGGCATAGGTAATGTTATAGTAATCGATAACAGTTTGAAGCCGCTTTAAATTTTTTTAATTGTATAGTTATCGAGGTTGTTATCGATATTTCTTAGCTTTATTTGAGCTAGAAATTAAAATAAATTTTTTTTTGGTAACCAAACCAGATTTGACAAGGGATGACTGAATTTGCTCCAAAATATATCCTAAAATAAAAATATTTAAGTTAAATAAAATAACGGTTTTTCAATCGTTATCTATGTTTTAATTGTATTTCTATGCGGTTCGTTATCGATAGTGCTATCGACATTGTAATCGATAGTTTTATATACATTATTATTATTACCATTTCGCTTTATTTGAATTATAGTTTTAAAGTTTATCGGATTTGATTGCGTGTGATTATCATAACCATCATCTTATTACAAAAAGTAAGTTCCAATAACATCTCTGCTTTTGAATTTAGAGTGTTTAATTTTAGCAATTGTTTCCTTACAAAAGCCAAATATTTCATACCATAAGAATTGTTATCGCATATGGAAATTATTTGAGGAACTAATGAATTAATTCGATTTACTTTCTGGGCTGTATAAAATATGTCTTCTAAACTTTCTACTCATAAGTTTTTACAACAACAAGATTGAAGACTTATTTTCTTCAAATTATCGATATGTAACAATGTTTTCGGCCGTTATTTTTAACATCGGTGACTATAGATTTAAATATTTGAATTGACAAAATCTATATTTTTTTGTCGATATCACAACCCTAAATATTAACAAAGCAAAAGAGTTAGTGGGAAATCCTATTATCGAACTTTTCCAGCTCCTTTTGCGACAAAGGCTCAAGTAGCCAGCTACTTTACAAGCTTTTAGCCTACATTTGGCGTTTGAGAAAGTAAGCGAAGATTGACAGGTGATGGAACGAACACTTGCTTGACTTGCTAGCAAATTGTATTAATGTATATTCCCATTAATTTTGACACACACATATAAATTTATTTTTATTTAAATTAATGGTCCCAACTGTTGTATACCTAAAAAAAAACATACTGACTTCTTTAAATACTTAGTATTTACTAATACAGGTACTAAGCGGCTTGGCGAGCTAACACAAAAGGCTCGAGTTAGTTTGAGCAAGTAGCGCGTGATCTTTAGAGATTTTTTTAATGGTTTCTTCTCAAAATTTTGTATATTTAAAAATTTGATTAATGATGCCAAACGTGGCGGCTGCTTTTCATATATGTATATACGTATGTATGTTTATACTATTCATAAAATGTGTACAAGTTAACCTGCTGCCGTGTTCCATGGGACGCTGCTTGTATTTAGAATTTAGATTTTGTAAAATTTTTTGCTCTTCCGAATTTTTTACCTACCACTAATTTCGTTTAATTTTTTTTTTTGCAAGCATGCTATTTTAGCGCAAGATCATTAAAAATATTTTTTTTTAAGTTATATTTTATTTGCGGCTAAAGTTTTGTTATTCCAAGCCATTCGTTGTTGAGAGCTCGGACGCTGAGTGTTGCTTCATTAATGAAAAAAGAAATGAAACGTAAATAAAGCAAAGCTTTTGCTTAGGTTTTGGATTTCAGCAAAATGCTGCTAACAATAGCAAATTAAGTTAAACATTTTAGCAAAAAAACTTGGGTTTTTTTTTATAAGTAGCGTTTTTTTTGTTCGCTTTTTCTTAATTAAAATTTCGTCTTGCTTTGCGTGTGCGAAGTATAAAATTATCTTCAAAATCGCAAAAGTCGCATGCAATTATTTTGTTTTGGTGCCCATATCTTTTTTATTTTTTATTTTTATTTTTTTGAGAGTGTTAAAAATAAGTATTTATTGAAGCGGTTTTGAGGTATGACATCATCTGCTGAGTAGGCTCTGCGAGCTAACATCTCAATTATATATGTAGATACATGTGAAAATATTTACTACCTGCGTATAAGTACACAGAAATATACATTCATATGTACTTACATATGTAGCCATACGATTTTTATTTTAGTAAATAATTTGTGTGAATATGAAAGGATATGAAGTGTTCCCCTTTGGTGACTACTAACCGGTAGCATCTAAAGCAGTTCTTCTTGCTTAGCTGTACATAGTTTAGGAGTTTTTTAAGCTCAAAAGACCTAAAAGAAAGTATTTCCCCCACAAATGCCTCAAAACTTTTCCTAATTTAGTTGTTATTCGGGCCAGGGATCGAACTCAGGTCCTACGGAGTGGTAGTATGCACCTCTTACCTCCAGCCACAGCATTCGTAGGTGAAGTAAATTATATAAAATTAGTGTGGTTCAGAGCATTCCTCAGGAGGCGCTTACAAAAATCTTTCATCTTCAACCGCTGTAAAGGGTTCAGTTTCTATCTTGTTACCCTTTGATGAGAAGGCCAATCATGGCTTTGGCATGGCAATCAGTGATCATACATATTAGAAGAATTGATGACTACAGGTCTGCAGGTCCGCGGTTAAATAGGAAAAAGACAGAAGACACTTTCAAACTTATCAGATCTGTAGTAAGAGTTTTAAGCAGCGTCATCACAGAGCACTGTGCCATTACACGAATGTTCCAACGAATCTGACGCAATTAGATTGAAGAGGAATCAACGGACCACGTTCTGTGTCCATGTACGGGTTTGTAGTCGAGGTGACTAAAATATTTTCATCAGTTTGGCAGATACATCTGAAGTGGAATTCTTGGACGTTTCCAATTTTATTTGGGATAGCAATTGGTTCGGCGTTTCATCCAAAAGCCATTCTGTGTAGTTATGAACTGATTTTTGTACCTAATTATACATACCCAGTGGGGAAAACGAAATAATAATCAGTAAATCAATCCTTTTTACATTCGAAAATGCATTTTTTCCCCACGGCGATGTCCTAAGAAAACGGGGCATTCAATTTTACATTACCTAGTATCGAGAAATGAATTTAAAATTTTTGGGACTTTTTGAATACATTAGAATGTAGTCAACATATCTGGATCTAAAACTCGTAAGAAATACATTCGATTGATTATCACGCAATCCTACTTTTCCCACTGGGTACATATGTAAATATGAATGGTAAATTTTTACTTTAAAATCAATATCGAAATTGTTTGTATTTTAAATCTACTATATATGTACATATGTAGGTACATATATTTTTTATAATAAAATATTCCTCAAAATTCATGGTGTTCTGTTCTGTTTTCGCAGCCTTCATTTTGCAAGATATTCATATGTACGAGTATGTATGTGGCAACTGCGAAATGCGATATTCGTGTTTTTTTTTGTTGTTAAATTTTAGGCCGCAAAAAAATCATACAAAATCTCTCCAGAGATGCATCGCCCAAAAATTAGTCACAGACTGGTTATTTTATCCAGTTGCATACAACAAAAACAAATGCATTAGCCGTAGAAGCCGCTTTTCGAAATCTTACACTTTTGTTGGAAGCTGCGCCTTCTGCGCAAATAATTTTTTCACAACAAATTGATTTATCTGCCTGTCAGTTAATCGCATGAAAAATGTGTAAAAATATGTACATATGCATGCACATACATATATTTTTTGTTTGCAAATTTTAGGCCCCTTTTTTTGCATTAATTTGTCGCTTTTATTTTGACTGCAGCAGGCGTGAAGTTGAGCTTTCAGTTTAGTGAATTTTTTTGGTTTTGACTTTTTTGTATAAAACATGACTCTTACTGCCAGTTCATATGCTTGTATGTAGGTGTGCACAAATATATGATTTTATGTAATTATACATATGTCTGTACATCAGGATAGATCACTCTCCATAAAGAAATCGGTACAATTTTTCCATCGGAGTTATAAAATGTTTTATAATTTAAGACTTATGCCAAAATATTTCAGAAAAATTTTAAAATTTACTTGAGCTGGATGCATATGAAAATATCTACAAAAATCGAGCTTTTTGAAAAATAAAAGTAGTTTTTAAAATTATTATTTTTCTAAATATCAGAACAGATGGTAGAAGAGTTTAAGTTTAAAGAAAAAGGTGGGCATAAAAATTTATAAAAATTGTATTAAAGGAATCAAAATAATGGTCTGGCACGCAAATCTTAATATTTTTTCGAAATATTTGAGTGGAGGTCTTAAAGTTTAGTAAATATTATAATTCTTAACAAGTTTTTGGGTACGCATCCTAATATATGTATGTATGCATATCTTTATTTGCATTTAAAAAATTTATTTGCTTTTCTCACTGCTCCTTTCAATATTTCCAGCATAGCATTGTCGTGCAGCACCGCCAGCCTCGCTTTCTGATATGCCTTTCGTATTCTTCGAACGGACGATATGCATAATTTGCCATTTCTGCGAATTGGTCTTCGCATTCTTGATTTCTTTATGTTGGCACAATTGTTTTTGTTTGTTTGTTTAACATTTTTTGTCAAATTTAACTTACATATGTTTTTGTTTGCCAGATAACTTAATTGCCTTTTGGCGCCCACCATTGCGCCTTTGTCCACTCAGTGTAAACTTTGTTTGTTTTCAAACTTTTCACATTGCCTTCAAGCATTTTACTTGCGAAATGCATTAGCGACTTCTGTTTTTTAAATACATATTTTCTTGTAGGGATAAAACTCCCATAATTTCTTGAAATTCTGAATTTTATTTTAGTTATTTTCAAAAGAAATAGGTGCCGTTTTTAATGTAAGATATTGTAGGTTGTTTTGCTTTTATTTAAATTTTTATTGCTTTTAGTTAGACAACTATTCTCGATTTGCTTATCAACCAGTCGTGTATTGCTTCCGTAAAAAAACCCCATAACGACGGTGTCTTTTCCCAATGTTGTAAGTTTTTTTTATTTTAGTTGTACTTACATATGTACGTTTGATTTATCTGTTTCGCTCCTTGAGGTGTGTCACGATTTCTCACTAATATTTATTTACATTGTAGTATTTTATTTTCGATGGAAAGTTGACATTCAAAATTGCGCCTCTTGAAATTCCATCGAATTTATGACCATATTTGTATTTTTATGTTAAGCGGTATTTTTATGGCGCTTTCCTGTACTTAAATTCGAATATACCTACATATGTACGTATGTAAATAGTAACGCATACATACGTCCATACAATGCCGAACATAAGGCATAAGGATCGTGAGTGTTGTGCGCGGATTCCGCAGATATCGTAAAACTGTTAACAACACTTAAAAATATATGAATTTTTTGGTATTTTTTTAACAGATTTATTTTATCTCCACTCTTTCTATTCCTCATTTCAATTCTTTACCATCAAATATTAAATTATAAACAAAAATATTTTTAAATACAAACGGCTGCTTGTTTGGTGGCGGTATAAAACACCTACAAACATCCCGTAGTATACTCATTGCACTTACGGTCACTTTGTGTCTTCATACGCGGGGAAGCCTTAAAGGACACCTGCAGACTAAAAAGACATGGATGTTGGAATAACATGAGTGCGGCGAGGCGGAAATTTGTTGAAGAGATTCTATATGTAATGTTGAGTTTCCCGGAGGCTGAATTGCGGTTTAATTCCAACACTTATCCCGGACCTGCACTTTGTAGAATCTTTATTGGTGCCTTCAAAATTGACGCTACGATCTTTATCGAAGATAATGGCGATAAGATTCCTTCAGGCCATGGACTAAGAGGTGGAAAATAAGTAGACGGGACAGAGTTTTTCGTGTCTGCAGTGACAGCAAAGCTTTACTTTAGGCATTGGCCAACCCTATAACTACTTCCAAACTAGTTCGGCAATGCAAGTCTCAACTAAATTATGTTGGTAAGTATAACAAGCTTGCTTTAGTCCAGGAGTACCTGGTAGTGACACATCTGATCTACTGGCTAGAGTTGGCTCAGACCCAGCATTCCTCGGTCCGCAACCAGTTGTAGCGCTCCCACCTTCGGCCATCCAAGCCACCACTAGAAACTGGGTTAATATCTACTTCGCTCAGCTATGACTGGGAAACATCAAGGGGCTGCAGGTGGTCGAGGCTCTCATTGAACAGACCGTACTGCAGACAAATTTTTAAACTGCTGATTGGCCACTTCTAGTGGCACAAACACCTGACCTGACACTCCATTTACTCATCCTGCCTTGAAGAGGATAAAACGGCGCAACACTTTTTGTGCTTGTGCCTCGCCATTGCAAGAATTAAGTATACAACTTTTGGCTGGGATGTGTTGGGATACCAAAACTTGAGCTTAAATAAGGGGCATAAAATCCCTTTTATTACAATTCTAGCGAAACAATATTTGCTAATGTAAAACGCAAGAAATAGGGTCCCTTCAACCTCTATAGAAATCACTTTTGAGCCTTCGAACCAAGTGCCCAACATAACAAATTGGCTAATGCTTTGCTAAATTAACCAAGAAAGGGCTTGCTTAACTGAATGCCACATTAACTGATTTCGCTTACTTTCTTAATTAACAGATAGGGTGTCTTAAAATTAGCAACACATCTTGGCTTGTGCGTCCCATTCTAACTCGGTAAACGAAATAATTTATTGATGCTGTAAATTATCTGTCGCATCGTCAGACACAACACTAATATCATGAGCACAGAATTTTCCTGCTTGTAAAAAAGTAAAAAGGGATTGGTCCAGTGGGGAACGAGGACAAATCAAAGTGCCTACGAGGAAGAAACAAAGAGTCTTTGCGTATTAATTTGGCAGGTATAATTTCGGAGTAGTGAAAGGATTTGTCTACGGAAATAGGATCCACCATAAACATGGCCAATAAAGTCAGCGTGAAGGTTAAGTGCAGAATAACTCTTTTCAACAGATGTTACTTTGGGTTCGGTAGGCAATTGAAATGCAAAATCCTTTTTCGTCGAACAAATATTACACTCTACAAATATCCCATCATGCCCGTCCTTTTACATGACGTAGAAATCTGGACGATAAAAATTTCGAGAGATCTATGACCCGGTTTGCATGGGCGGCGAGTGCCGAAGAATATGAAATGACGACCTGTATGAGTTTTTTAAGGACATGGATAGAGTTAAGCGCATTGCGACTCAACGTTTGGGCATGTGCGCTCCGTTAAAAAGATACTCCGAGTCGGCACCCACGCGAGGACAACGGAAGCAAGGACGCCCACGAACATGATGGAAACGCCAACCGCAGAGGGGGGCACTGTCTACACTTGGAATGAAAACTGGTGTTATTTTCAAAAAAAGGGAGGTAATTGGCGAAGTTTTTTCAATTGGAAAGAAAAAATAATATGAGGTTTCCGTTGTATAGTACAATGTAGAGCATATCGACTGCTGAGTGGAAGATCGACCTATCTTGGCAGCCAGTTCGAAAACGCTCTATCTCAAAGAACTTTTCAAGAACGCCCTATTTCAGAATTTTATTGAAAAACACTCATCTCAGAATTTGGTTGAAGAACGCTTTATTTCAGGATTCGATTCAAAAAGGCCATATCTCACTTCAAAATGTATTGAAAATGTGCTGATATAGGGCGTTTTTGAATCGGCAGCTGAGATAGGGCGGTTTTGAACTGGCTGCCAAGATAGGTCGATCTTCCACTCAGCAGTCGATATGTGAGCCCCACTTCAAAGCGAATAAAAAAATGTATTGGTGTATATCACACACAAGACGAAAAAGCAGGTTCCAAAAAAAACCTTAAAATCTGTAAAACTTTTGCAACTTCCAGTGATTTGAAGTCTGAAGGGCTATCACCCTTATCATGAATATTCGGTGAAAAATTTCACCGGCGAAACATTTCGTTCAACGAAATGATTCACTTTATCATGAATGTGGAAATTTCAAAGTTGGGATGACAGCTGTCAAAGGCATAAATACAATTTCAATTTTGAGCAGGCGGACGAGTATTTCGTAGATTTGTGAACATTTAGCAATTGTGTTGCGGTTTTATATGTGCGAATGACAGTTATTTCACTGATTCGAGGTGAACTACTTTGCTTGGTGAATGTTCAACACACAATCGGTGAACTGCATGGGCGAAATGTGAACGAGTTCATATGAAATGAAAACTCATTATAAGGCTGTATTTGTTAAATTCATTCCACATTCCGTTTTAATCCTACACCGTGTGTAAAACACGCCTTTGATACGTTTTAGGATATTTTTCATTAACATCCCTTTAATTTGAATAGTTTTTCAATCATACCTTACCCGGAGTCATACCTCGAAGAAGGTTCGTAGAGCAATTTTCCAAGAATTTTTTTCATGAGTGTTGTTAAATCCCAGTCCGTTTGATACCGTGAGTTGCATTTGAGCCACGGGAAATTTCGTAGGCAATAAAAACTGCACTTTTGCTTTGGTGTATAAATGTATTTTTGGTAAGTACTTTTTGGCGTTTCAAAACTTAAGCCAGCAAGCATACTACATAGTTAGTGGTTCCGATGGCAAACAAATATTAAATGACTCCCAAAATATTTGCCACTCTTTTGGACAAAAGATATATATAAATTATAACAAAGGCAAGTTCAGCTTTGTGGTCATACAAAATTATGTATACCGAAGTCAAGTGCGACGATTTAAGATGACAATAAATGATTAATTTGTGACAGAACAAAAGCAACGAACGAACAACAACGTGGTCAACAACAACGTGGCCAACACCAAGTGTACGCCAAAAAAGGATCAACTAAAAACTAAGAAAAGCTGACGACTAGTAAAATGTACAATAAAACTGCTATAAGGGATTAAAAGTGACAGCGATGTCGAAATAAAAGCGACAATATTACAAGAAAGCATGTGGCATGACACACAGTTAACACATTTGAAGAAAATAGCAATAAAACTTATGAGTATATATGTACAGAACTAACAAAAGCTGCAAACAAATTGGGTAACGACAAACTTCCGCGGGAGTGATTTAGAAGTTCATGTGTACAGCTATGATGCGATATTGGTGCCGCCAATTTGGCGTCCACAAACCGGAAGCCGATCAAAGGCTGTCGGGAAGGACACTCTGTATTTTATGTGATTGTTGCTTTTGTTTAGGTTGTCAATTCTTTCGCTACCCTTATTGATTCCCAAACAAAGAAATATTCAAATATGTATGTATGTACATATATTTAAATACATGGTGTCCTGTCTCACTGGCCACTACAAGCTGCGGTCACTTTTATTTTAACACGCAATTTTTCGCATGTCCTTTAAGCGAATTAGAATGAGATTGATAAATCGGAATTTTTTCGTTTGACAAGGGTTGCATTTACATATGTAGTAACTAGCAAAGCGAGCGCAAACAGCTGAGTAAAGTGCCGAGTAAGACTGAGATTGATGAAACGATTGCTGGCGAACAAAGGAAAGAATAAAAAAGAGCTATTGTTGTATTTTTGGAAATCCACTTTAAGTTCATACACCAAGCAATAATAGTTAATTAGCATTAGTGGCATTTTTATTTACACCACTATATTGTGTTGGCTTCCAAGAGAGTGATCAAATAAAATCTAACGCAAAAATCACTCAAATTTAATGGCACCTCCCTGCACTTTGATGGAGGAGACGCTGAATATTTTGGGAAATTCAGTGATTTGTATATCGGAGATTGAGATATATTAGTCATTGGATCAATTAGTATAAACTGGTTTGAGCCTGCGTGGTATGGAGTCCAATAGAGGGTCTAGGTGTGATTGTAGTTAGCCTAACCTATGTAACTGGGTCACTTCTCAAAGCTTCCGCCTCCACTGCCATCACTAAATATTTTATATTCTATAAAAGGGATGTAAACTGGATACCACTCCGGATTGTTTCGTCGATATTTTTTGTCTTTGACCCGGGGATTCGCTATGGCTCAGGAATAAAAAAAAACTATGTATATTTGTGTTACTCTTATTCGGTAACAATATAAAAATATACATATCGATGGCTGAGTGGAAGATCGACCTATCTCGGCTGCCAGTTCGAAAACGCTCTATCTCAAAAAACTTTTCAAGAACGCCCTATTTCAAAATTTTATTGAAAAACACCCTATCTCAAAATTCGGTTCAAAAACGCCCTATCTCACTTCAAAATGTATTGAAAATATGCTGATATAGGGCGTTTTTGAATCGGCAGCTGAGATAGGGCGTTTTTGAAACGAATTCTGAAATAGGGCGTTCTTGAAAAGTTTTTTGAGATAGAGCGTTTTCGAACTGGCTGCCGAGATAGGTCGATCTTCCACTCAGCCATCGATATATAAAAAGCGCTTTAATAAAAAAAAGTTGTCAGACGGTAAACAATTAGCGAAGGAAAAAATAAAATAAAGTAGAGAAAATTTATCTACATATGCATGTAGTAGAAATTGGTAGACGGAAAATTAGACTTTTATAAAAAGTGGTTCGCTTTTCGGTTCGAATCAAAATTTCGGTTCGGTTAATGGTTCCGTTGATTAGTTAAAAACTGCGGTTAATCCGGTTTCAAACCGGTTCACGTCCCTGTTATATATCGACGGCTGAGTGGAAGCTCGACCTATTTCGGCAGCCAGTTCGAAAACGCTCTATCTCAGCAAAATTTTCAAGAACTCCCTATTTTAGAATTTGGCTGAAGAATGCACTTGACTGGTTATCGGGTTATATGGTTAAAAATTATTATTATGTAGTGTATTTTACTGTTGTAAACTGAATAAAAAATATTACCACATAACCAGATAACCTGATAACCAGGCAAATGTGAACAACCCAAATGTAGAGCGTTTTTGAACCATTTTCTGAGATAGAGCGCTTTTCAATAAAATTTTGAAGTAGGGCGTTCTTGCGCCATTTTCTGAGATAGGACATTTTCAAATGGACTGCCAAATCCACTCAGCCGTCGATATATTGTACCTATGACAGATTTTCACACAAAAAGTTACTTGACTAAAAGTTTCTGCCTGTCAATGCTGAATCACCTAATAACAAACCTCTTATATACACTAATTATTATTATAACTTCTTCACTGTTTTATTAACTCCTAAATCTTTTTAATTTGGTGAGTCATTGAAATCTCGTTGCCTACCCATTTAAGTTGAATATAAATCATTTCGTTTCACATATCCTTACCAAGGAGTATTGCTTGCTCCTTTTCATTCCACTCATTTATTAACTTGCGCAGCCACTCCCTATTTCACACACACTCACATACATATAAATATATAGTACATACATATGTATGTATATTGCCTCAGTCGACCAAACCCCTCCTGCTGGGCTTTTGTGTTCAACTGATTTCTAAATGTTTTTCGCTTTTGATTAGATTTTTTTTTCAAGTTCTTTAGGCTATTTTTAGATTGTCCTTGCAAATATTTTGGTGTGTAGTCTTTATGCTATATTTGGCTTTTATTAAAGGCTGAATGTTATTTCTGTACAATAGGGTGGTCCAAAAATGCACGTGAAATGTAAAGTCGGAATTTTATGGTCTCACCACTTAGGATTGTTCTAAATATACCAACAAAAAAGATTTTCGATCGGGAAACTCTGCTTCTCTTCTGCAGATTCCCAATAATAATAACTAATTATTTGTTTAACCATTTTTTCATAGTAACTATATTTTATATGTCCGCCAAAGTATTAAAAAATAGTTAAATAAACAAATGGGTATTGTTACTGGAAGTCTTCTGAAGAGAACCAGAATTTTTCGCCAGAAAATTCTTGAATTTAAAGAATTCTATACCATTTCTACGAAAAGTTGTTTTTTCGCGACATAAAATACGTGGGAAACTTTGAGCGCTTTGAGCGACCTCGAAATATTTTTTGATTTAAAAAAAAAAAATAGAAGTATCATTTTTTTCGATATAGATCAATCCTAGGAGGAGAGCATTAAACTTCCGACTTTACTTATTTTGAACCACCCTAGTGTACAAGTATATTAAGTTGGTTTAAGAAGACACTTACTAATATTCTTTAATATTTTCGTATTGGTAGTGGCTAAGAAAGCTTTGACTCCACATTTAATTTTGTATAAATTTCTCTTTTTAAACGCGTTTATTAGAAAAATTTTAAGAGTATTGATTTGAAAATGAGTGAAAAGTTTAAGGAGATACGCTATGTGATGCGTTCTTGCTATAAAAAAGGCGAACAATGCAAGCGGAACAATTTTGTTTACGGTGAGAATGTAGTGAGCGAACGCCGGACCCAGGAGTCGCTACAACTAAGCGAAACGGTCAATTCCGTTTTCTACTGTGAACAACTCGACCATTTGATCGAAGAAATCGAATAAGATCTACCAGAATTGGCCAACAGAAAAGGAGTTCCGTTCCACCATGACACACATCTTTGATCACTCGGAACAAATTAGCGGAACTTGGTTGGGAAGCTTTTCATATGATCCAACCGTTAGTACATGGCCACTATTGTATTTATAATTAATTTTTTTACGCAAATTCCTAACCGAGATCTGCAATTTTGTTTTTTAAGACACATAGCGTCATTCTCAATTATGATTGCTAATATTATGTTGGTAACTTTTTTGTTACTAAAATATACTTTTGGGACCTATGCAATTATGGGATTTTTTATGCTAAAGTAATACAAAATATTGATCATAAAGCTATGCTTTTTTATTTACTTTATTTTGCTGTTCGTTTGCTGGCATTTGAAAGTAATTTTTTAAGTCACAGGAAGCCGTAATTTTCAATTATGATTACTAAAATTATATAGCCCTATTTGTTACTAAAATATACTTTTCAGTACCTACGTAATTAGGGGATCTTACTTGGGTAGCAAGTTAAATTTGACTCTTTGCATCACTTGGCGTTAGAAACATACCTGAAACGAGAGAGAGAGAAAAATATTTCGTTAGTACAATGTGAGATGCTATAAGTTACATATTTACATACATATGTTATAATTTGCAGAAGGATTTTACTTAAAATTGTTGGGTTGATTAATTAACCCTTTAACTGTGTCACCAAAGCTGGGTGGTTGGGGAAACATACCGCACTTACATATTATTTGCTCTTGATAGCACTGCGGAACACCCACTTTAGGGTGTCAAACGTTATTTTCCATTCGTTCGTCACAACCAAAATGATTTATCTTCAACTCATAAAATTTTTTTTACAGTGGGTTAAATTAAATGAATCATCTTTTAATCCAAAATTCCATCAAGGTGCATGCAATTTTGTATATAAATTGACTTCTGGGACTATCCGTATATTCGGCTACTCGTTCAGATATTCGTGTAAATGTATAAAATCCGGTTAATATGTGTTCTCTTTTGTTATACGGATATCCGGTTAATAACCGCTAATTTCCGGTTAGGACTCCCAGCCTAGTACAATAGAGTATAAATGTTCTATAAAAATGTTAAGCCTGTGATTGCGCTATAGGCCTTTATTCAAATTTGAAGTAATACCATAGAGCCCTTATCTTCAGAGACCTGTAGTAAAATTCAGCGAGCACTTATTAATTTTTTTTTTAAGTCATAATTTAATTTCTTTCACTATCGGTTTTTTAAGTCCATATGTACGGAAGTTAAATAAAAATGTCAGTTAGAGGGTTAAAATATTCTACAAAAGTTTTAAACAGAGAAATTTACAAGAAATTGTTAGTTTAAGTCCAATACGGCCAGAGTATAGAAATAGAAATGTTACCAGTTATGAGTCGTTTTCGAATTTCGAGTGTTTTTAGTTAAATAAAAACTCAAAATATTTTTGAAAAAAAGTTTTTTTGTCCGATTTCTCCTTTAATATGAATCATGTTTTTTCTTCATTTCTAAATTTGTTACCAAAAATTATTATTTCGCGAACTGATAAAATCTACAAAGCGTATTCGCTTGCTTTCGCTAAAATTTTTAAAACTTCAACAATTACTTCTACACAATGTATGGGCTTATGTGTGGTAACTATGCACATACATATGTATGTAAATACATAAATATATGTATGCATACATATTTATGCCTGTATGTATGTTTGCCTAATAACTTAAGCAATTGACAATTAATTGGTTACTTTCGAATTTAGGTCAAATGAATGGAAATCCTACACTCGCTTTTTGGCTTATCGGCTCTGAAAAGGTGCTACTTTTCAGTTTTTTTATATACTTTTACTATTCTTCTATTTTGGCATACTTAGTTACTTTTTTTCGACTGAAAGTAATCAGACAAGTCAAGCCCACACACGATTTACCAACCACCAAATGGAAAGCTCAGATAAATAAGTAAAAAGAAACAAAAAAAAAACGAAGCAAGCGAGCGGCCAAGTAGTCGGACAACAAAACCGTAGACAATTAAATTGCCACCTGCATGTTAATTATTAAAAAAATTTTAGTTTTCATTTATTTTTTGGCTACAAACTTTTTTCAAGTTTGCGAATTTAATTTTGTAAGAACATTTTTTTGACTGTTTTTTATTTTTCACATTTCTTTCTTTAGAAGCCTTGTTTTCTTACTATCTTTTCTTGTGTCATTTGCTTGCGATTTTTTTTTTAATTTATTCATTCCACTAAGATTTTTTTTACAGCTTAAACACCTCCGCTGACAAAACGAAAAAATTATAAATTCACACTCGGCAACAAAGCAGTTCAAATTATTTGTGCAAACAGGCATATCTGCTTATACATATCTACAGCTAACGGTAAATACAAGTTTTGCCGGTTAACTGTTAATGAAAGTGTTGGCGGTTGATGCTGGTGGCATAGTGGAAAGAAAGATAAGTCAAGTCATATGTATAAGAAATATAAAAAAATGGGCGAATGAACTAAAAAATGAATAACTCAAAATGTAGAAAGAATCAAAAAAAAACTTTTAAAAGTTATTTATAATCAAACTTATATATGCTATTGATATAGACCAGATAAGTGGCTTTAACAAATTGCCAATTTGATAGACTGAGACCCGATAAACCAACAGGATCCAGTGTTTGATATAAAAAGATCAGATATCGTCGCTCGGCGCGCAATTCCTCGCATACACCAAATTCAATACCACGTACAAGGTACAAACTTAGCCTTACCTACCAACATAGGCAGATACATAGTACACTACCCAAAAAAAACCAAGTGAGCAAAAAATCCAAATTTTTCGTTTAGTTTTGACAGGCTGTATTTCGGTATTACGGTGTCGGTAATGAGACTTAAAAAAAATCATTTTGAAGCTTTCACGTTCTAATTTCCACAGTTTTTGGCCAACATTTTTTTCAGGGCTTACAGTTCTCACGTAATCCTAAGAGGTAGCGCGAAAAAATATTTTTGAATTTTTTTTTTTTTTGGTTCACGGGCTTGAAATTTGTTTTCAGTTAGGCCGGCATATGTATCGGATATCCTCTTCATTTAGCTTTAATTTCCTGTTTTCAAATCTCCCTTATTTTTTTTTTTTTGAGTAGTGTATTTTAAGACAGATCACAAAAATTCCTCATTGAGGAATAAAACATCAAACTCCCTCCTCACTGCAACTCTTTGTTTATATTCTTTAATGTAACTAAGTCTTTTCTCTACTCTATATTTACCTCAAGCTTCCATGCCACTCAAAATATTACCCTTTTTAAAAGTAGAACGCTCTTTAGCTTATCTAGCTTTCATCACTCATTATGTAGTTATAATCAATCATCAATCAAGGCGATGAAAATAAAAATGGTGCCGAATAAACTCTTTTGCATATCATCGATGTTTTTGCAAAACCGCCCATCGACCAGTTGCAAAGCCGCCTAAATCGCCGTTGCGGCAAAAATGAGATTTGGTAACCCTGAACTCCAGGCATCGAGATTTATGTATAAAAATCGTTAAATAGCTATTAACACGACAGAAAGCGAAGCGAAAATACCGCCTGTCAAGGCAATGCCTTCAAAGAATAAACCGTTTTTTCGCTCTCCTATTTGAGTGCCGTAAGATAGGCGGTTTTGCAATTGGGTGATGGGCGGTTTTGCAAAAATATCGACGATATACTTCTCATGCAAATAACTGAGTCAACCAATTGTAGTGCTCTGAAAAATCTCAGATCAAGATCGTATTTTGATGGCTTTGCTAACTCTGTTTTAAGAATATCAGCGCCTATTAATTGTAAAAGCTTACATATTCCATTTTTTCATATTATGTATACACAATATTTTTGGCGAGTTTTGGGAATGTGGCAGAAATGTAGCAGCAGGGAGTCCACCGAAACTAGTAAAATTTTGAAAGTGGTCTACGAGAAAACAAATTTTCGGAGCATCTGGAGTAGACCATTGAGACGGAGTAACCAAAATGAATTTCTCTCTGTGTCACCTCATATATACGTGGTATTGCATTTGATGGATACGAGGTATTGCTCTCTATGCGACGATAAATAAATAAAAATCAATTTTTCATGTATCAAGTAATAGTGAGAGACTATAATTTTGTGGAAAGACATACATACATACGGTAACTCAAACAAGGGACCTCGTGTTGATTTTTTTAATATGTACTCTTTAATGTTTTTCGAGTTAACTTATTTTTCTTGCTTTTACATAAAAATATTTTCACAGCTTTAACCAAACCCATATAAATTAAGGTTTCAAACTATATACAAACTATATACGAAGTTCAGAGTTTTCATAAAACTTTCAACTTTTAAATCTGAATCTTTAGTTTTATAGTCCATATTAGGGCTGTGCGATTAATTGATTATTCAAAATTTTAATTAATCATAAAGTAAATAACTCAATTATTCGATTAATTGGAAATTATGATTACTCAAAAGTTCAATTACTCGAGTAACCAAGATTTTGATTAAACAAAAACAAAAATATAAGAGTAATTAGCTTTTTGATTAATCAACGTTATGAGTAAAATGAGTAATCAACATTTCAAAGTACTGTTTACATATAAAGCAGTTGAAGTTCCTTGATACTTTGAAAACGACGTTTCTGTTTTCAAAAAATTATTTTTTCATGTACAGAATGTATTTAAAAAAGAAAATAAGCATTTTCCAAAGCAAACTCATTTAACGAGCAAAATTAATTTTTTTGAGTAATCATATATCAAGTAACTCGATTAATCATCGTTTTGAGTAATCAAAATCTTGATTAATCGAGTAATTGATTAACCGGAAAACTGATTAACCACCTTGGTCGAGTAATCGAATAATCGCACAGCCCTACCGGCAAAACTGTTGATTATATAAAAAAACGTTATATGAACAGATTAAAGGAATTGTAATTTTTAATTTTTTTAAGTTTGTTTGAGCAAAATCGGACTAGTGGTTCTCGAGTTATGTCAAAAAAAGACCACCAAAGGTGACAATTTCGCCTATATGATAGTTATATATATATCTCGATTCCTAGACGTGACCCAGCGAAACGCCGGGACACGTATAACTTGTTTTTGACCGATATAACATTTCCCGTTGGTTTCATCCCATCCTGATTTTGACTGTCGCATAGTGTAATTGACAATTTTATCTTGGCGACGGCTTTTGCGGAGTAAAATATAAAGCAAAATGACAATTTAGATTGCCAAATGCATGAAAAAAATCATTCGGCTGCTATCGTCCTGCTACCTGTTTAACATGCTTTGGCTTGAAGTCTACTGTCTTCAGTAAAAGGCGTTATTTATTTTTTGGTGATTTCCTCCTGCATTGATTATTTTTATTTCGATTCGAATCGATTCAAAAATATTTTTTTTTGCACTGATCTGGGATCGCTTTGAATCCCATAAAGTCTTTTTTACTTGTTATGAGATTCATCATCGTTTCCTCAAGTTCTAGCCTACACCTTGGAAACCTAATTCATACAGGCAGCACAACACAGGGGTCAGCAGTTGTTACGTCATCGCTTACTACAAACATGTGCTTAATTAAATGATAGCCAAATAAATAATAGCCAAAACCACAATTAGCCGCGTAGACGCCCAGGTGAAAACCACAAAATATGCTACCGAAATATTCGGCCACATTACGTTAAATTGGCTGGTGGTAAGAGAAAAAACAGCAACAGTTGCATGCTGACAACACTAAAATTTCACTCTACCCAAAAAATAACTTTTTTCTACTATTATCGGCGACACTTGGCGGTGCGGCAACTAATGAAATTTTAATTTTAGGTATAGTTTATATAATTGGACAACGAAAAGTTAATTTGCAAAAAAAAAAAATAAAAAATTTAAACCATGAAAGTACCAATTACTAAGCACCGACAGCCCGATCGTTCGACCAGCATTTGTTGGCAATTTGATGGGCGAAAAAACGCTGCAGTTAAATTTCAAATTGTTTGTTATAGATATTTTTGCGGAATTAGCGATTAAAATCGGCATTGCAGATCGCAGCAAAGGCGAGCAGTTACCTATGCCGAAAAAAGGAGTGGTAGAAATGTTGTTAGGGAAGGTGTAGTGAGTCAGTCAGCAAATGGCAGATGGTGCAACGCATTTTGAGAAACAGAAAAAAAAAAACATTTGTTGCACTTTTTTTTTGACGCACACTACATTTGTTAAATTGCGAAATAGCAGGCAGGCAGGCGGCGCGCAACCTTTCAACTTGACAGCCGTCGACTTCAAACTCTTCAAGGCGCTATTTTAGAAGCTGCATTTTTGAGCTTTTTCCTTATGCTTATGCCCGGCTACAGCGAAAAACAGCTGCCAGCAGCCGTAGCGGCAGTTGTTGTCATCACTGCCGTCACTACCGCTTTGTAGCCAATTGGAATCTAATTTAGCGCAAAATTCGATAAGCGAAAAAATTGGTTTAAAATGCACACAAATAAATAGCCAGCAGTCAGCAGCCGCCGTCAACGAAAAAGGATTCAAATAAATTTCTACATTTTACGAGTGCAACAAATGCCAAATAACCGCCAAAAGGCAGCGGGTAAGATGCCAAGTCAAGGCAAAACAGGCAGCTAAGCAAGTCAAGCCGCAGCCTTAAGTCAAACAGCAGCAACTCAGCAGCACATGTTCATGAAATTGGCAAAATAAACAAAAAAGCTAAAGAATTAAGTATAGAAATAAAAAGCTAAAAACTACCGTAGCAGGTGGTGGCTTAAACGTCTACACGCAGCAGATAGCATCGTAAACGGACGCGTTTGGTATATAAAATTGCTAAAATTTAAGTTTTATGTATATACAAATGTAAGTGAATGCGAATGTGTATATTTAGAAATACATATATTTTGTAGCTGGCGCTGTCGAAAAACGTACATAGCTAGTTGGCGGTGTTAGTGTAGAATTAAATGAGTTCAAGATTAGATTAACAACCGGCAGACAGGCGGTTAGCCCGGCTTGTACGCATACAATAAGTACGAGCATTCATTATTTTTGTATGCAAAAAATTCGCGCTTTTAATGACCGGTAGTATGTTGGCAATTTTACGTTGTTAACTGCAGACGTTTATGCCAACTGACAAGTATTTATGTAGATAGCAACATATGTACATACAAATGTAGTTTAAGCTGTGTTTAGCTGATTAAGATAGATGGTACTCACATATACCTACATACGTATGTACATACATATAACTAAATACTACGTACGAAGTAAATTTTTATTTTTATCTATTCAATTCTCTTAAAATTTATTATCAAGTTATTTTATTTTACTTTATTATATTTCACTTTACTTTGTTTTATTGAGTTTTTTTTATTTGGTTTCAGTTTAATTTATTTTGTTTTAGGGTTTACTTCTATTTTAGATACATTAGGAGTGTGAACCTGTTATAAAATGTACCAATTCCGACGGTGAATAACCCGAGCTACCTTCGACTGTCTGCTCTCCTTTTCGGCGCACACAATCGCAATTGTCAATAAAGCACCCAGCCGCAACAAGGTCCTCAAGTCGCTAACGGGCAGCACCGGGCAAAGACAAAGAAACGTTGTTGGCATCGTACAAGGCAATAGGCCGGCCGGTTCTGAACTATGCAGCGCCCGTGTGGTCTTCGGGGACTAGTAGGACGCTGTGGATGAAGCTGCAGACCTGCCGAGACATGGAACTTAGGACAGCAACAGGATGTCTTACGATGTCGACGCAACCTCATCTGCACGACGAGGCTCACATGCTCCCTATTAAGGAGCATAACACAATGCTCTGCAAGCAATTCCTAAGAGGGTGTCACCGTTCTTCTTGCGGAAGAACTCTCACCACGGCACGTCAGGAAGCATCTTTACGTACTGACGTACGAAGTACAGAGTTTCATAAAACAACCTCTGGACCCAATTGCATACCGACAGGCCCTAAACGTCATTTACAGCGAATCGGGCTCGAATTACATAAACTCTCGACCTGCGAATGCCGTTTTGGGAAAACAACCACCCAACGTGGGTAGCAGAGGAAGAGGAAGACCACCACTGCTATGGAAAAACCAAGTGGAGAAGGACTTGGCTTCACTTGGCATTTCCAATTGGCGTCAGGTGGCATAGAAGAAAAGCGACTAGGGTGCTTTGTTGAACTCGGCCAAAATCGCTTAGGCGGTTACAGAACCAAAGAAGAAGAAGAAATTAAAAGCAGGCCGACCCGATGTCGGGTTTCTTTTTTTTCTAATGTTGGAGAATATTAAAAAAACTGGAACTACACCACCCCGTTTGTTCTGCCTTTTCCAAGTTGTATATGAAGGCAAAGCAAATGGATATTAAGGTGAACGAGGATAAAGCAAAGTATGTATCTCCAGGTATCCAGCAAAAAGTCTACATATTAGGGGTTTAGGTTTTTAGAACCAGTTTAAGCAGCGAAAAACATTGTCTGGTTTGTAAACTAACGGATAATCGCTCTAGCCGACAAGTGCTGCCTTGGCCCGAGTAGGCCACTGAGAAACAAGAGCCTCCGTCGTCGTACAAAAGCCACCCACGAACAATTCTGGCTAAATAAGTTCGTAGAGCGTAGTTCGTAAGACAAATGAAAGACAGATAGCAAGATAGTTCGAAAGAGTTTTTTTTTATTCTAGCACAAAAGCCTTAGTTAAAGCTTTCAAATTGCTGTAACTGTATGAAAGTATTTATACAGCAAGCTTTTTCAAAAGCGCTTTGGAGCTGAAAGCAAAGCAGTTTTTGATTTTAAAATTTCTATTTAATTTTTCAGCTTTATGGCGCTGCTGTAAATAAGATATCAAAATATTCAAATAAAAACCAGTCTTACAACCAATCTTTTGAATAAAATCGAGCAAGTATTTTTGCCGCTTTTCATTGACGGTAAGTTTTGTGATATCTTTGCAGCTGAGTCCATGAGAAAAGCTCCTCTTCCCTGCTCCTCAGTGTGAACACCAGGAGCTTCGCTTTGTTCCGCCTTGCTTCGCTTTTTGTGTGAACGCACCCATAGAAGAAAAGCTCTCCCATTCACCACTTGTTCATTATTTAGCACGCGTCGATGCAATAGCCTCAAGACTTCGAGGCTCGGGCAGCGGAATTTTTTTCTTTTTTAATACAATTTTCTTTTCATATTTAGAATTCATTGTTTTACAAAGAAAAAAAATATTTTTTAATTTCATTTAACTTTTAGAAAGTTAGTTTATGTATTTTATACTCCAATTTAATTTTCTTTTATTGTTTAGGTGTAACTATTTTAGAAAGAAAAATTTTTTTTAAATTTCATTTAATTTTTAGGAACTTATTTAATTTTTCTGTTTAAGATTGAATTTTTTTCGTGTTAAGTTTAATTGTCATTTAATTGTTACATTTTATTGTTTAAAAAAGAAAAATACTTTTTTAATTTTATTTGATTTTTTTCTTAATATAATTTGCTTTTCTTTCGTCAACTTCATTTCTTTTTAATTATTAGATTTTATTGTTTTGATAAGAAAAATATACTTTTTTATGTATTTAATTTTTAGGTGCTCACTTTATATGTATTTGTTTGGATTTTATTCGTTTGTCTGCTTTCATTTTTAGATTTTGTTTTAAAACTAAAATATTTTTTTTTTTAATATTTAATTTTTAAATGCTATTTTCTTCGTTTTGGGTTTTATTTTTTTTCGTTTCTAACTAAATTATTAGATTTTATTGTTTTAAGAAGAAAAAAAATATCTGAGTTTCATTTAGTTTTTAAAAACGTTTTTTTTTTATTTAAATTTTTTTTCCTTTATTTATTACTTCGGATTGTTTTCAAAATAGAAGTATATATGTTTATGTTTCCTTAATTTAACTTAATAAAAACAAGCTTATTGCGAACAGCATAACGCTAAGACCTCCTCGTTAGCAGATCTTTCAATTAGTCTTTCGAAAGATAGTAAAGAGCTTTCAAGAAAGCTGCCAGAATTGACAATTGCGCATTAAGTATATTATCAAAAATACTTAAAATCGAGGAAAAACACACTCGCTAATCATGTGTAAAGCGATTTTTAATACGTGCTGGGTATGTAAAGTTCGGTTCCGCATGAACTTATATTTAATTTTTTACTTGTTGTTTATATTTTAATCTAAAATGTCAAATTTTGTTAATTTTTTTTTATATATTTGACGTTTTTAAAAGTGCGTGACTACCTCCAAAATTATATTTCAACCCAAACAATAGCAGCTTAGTCAATTAACTCGTTTTAAATTACAAGTACTTTCCTGCTGAAGATACAAGTAACATCGTTAAGTAGCATACAAAATTAGTTAGAGCAATAAGATACGTAAGCAGGTACTAGAAGCAGTAGATTTTCGTGTGATTTGTGTTTGACACTTGCCACCTCTCAGCATTAATCACACTATATGCATATACAGATGTAGGTACATACTCTTCCAATTTAATCGCCTACAAAATATCCGATGTTGCTTTCAATTCGTTTTTTAGACAATTTTGTAGTAATTGCCCTAACTTCTCTATTCCACCACACCTATCTAAGCATTTACGTTTTTATCTTCAAAACAAAACTTTTTAGTTACGCTATCCGCTGGGGATGTATAGCTCCAACGCGCATGCGTGCACGCACTCAAGCATACACAAGTGGGAATTCAGCGAAGCAAAGCGCGCGGCGGTGGTGCCCGTGCCTGCGCATTCGTTCTGAATTTGTTTTTTTTCTTTTTATAATTGAAAAGTTTTTAAAGCGGGTAGTATACATAGATAAGACTTGGAATTTAATTACAATGTACTAAAATTTCTCTTAACACATAAAATTTCCTGTATGTATACCTACGTATGTATATAGTACAGCGCATTCAAGTTTTCTTGTTACTAAAGTCATATTAAAGGCCATTATTGCCAAGAATAGTAACTTTTGTACGAAAAATGTGACCAGAATACCAAATAATTAGTACTAACATTCTCGCCCTGTGAAAAAGAAAAAGCAGCGCCTTTACTTAAAATTGAGATTTTTGATAAAATTTTTTCTAATAACTAAAAAATGTTGAAATAAAATCTTTGTTTTGTATTTCTTCCAAAGATATGTATTTGACTACGAGCTTAGTTTTCAGAACACAATTTCCGGTCGAGGCCTAAAAATAATTAGTACGCCACACTTTTCAGCGATTTTAACTAAGCATACGGCATACTAATTACTAAATATATATTTTTTTTATTTTGCCTTCGTTTCTGTCACACAATTTCAAAGTATGCGCTTTGCATGCGAAATGAAGTCGATAATGAAAATAAAACTTTAAGTATTTATAAAAGTTTTTAATGAATAAGCTTAATATAAGTAAAAGGGAAACCGAAAAAAATATTCAGCGAAAGGTGAATAAAGCAATACAGAACAATAGACACCATTTATTTCTTAGCGTATGCAAAAAAAAAAACCATTCATTGTCTATGCAATTTTTCTGGCGTGGCATACAAAAATTTTGTCACCGAAATGAAAGTTGTAGAAAGAAATACTTGTTTAAAAAAAATTAAAAAGTGATAGTTGAAAGTGTATAACAAGTTAGGAGCTGTTGTCATGAATACATACCTTTATGAAAAAATTTGCAATAATCCAAACTTGCTCATTATTTTCCTATTTCAATCAATAATCATTACTCTAGATGACACAAAATCGCTACCCTAAGCACCTACTTAAAGAGTTAACTAAATAATCCAGTACATTTAATCGCTGCATAATCGATTTTTTTACTCAACCGATACCTTTGTCCTTTTTTCTTTCCAGCAAGACAAATTTTTGCAAGTGCATGTGCCGTTTCTGAAAGCGAATAATATATTTGCATTAACTAAAATACCACCTAATATCTTCATTGTATATAAAAATAACAAAAAATAAATAAGATAACAGCAGGACAGATTTTTAGGATCTTTAATTTTTTGAATTTGCGTCCGTTCCTATTATGACAAAAAAAATTGAAGAAAATTGTTTTTCTTTTAAATTTTGTATGGAACCACTTTTTAAGATTAATACAAGAATGAAGGTAAAAGTGGATATGAAGATTAAGAAAAGAATAAAGATAAAAATAAAGATGTGGATAAAGATGAGGTTAAAGAAAAAGATAAAGTAAGGGAGAGACATAGAAAGACCTCAACGCACCTCGTTCCAAATCAACTTATCTCAACTTCCCTCAGCTCACCTTGCATATCTCCAATCACCTCAACTCTTCCCAAATCACTTTAACTCACCTTTACTTATCTCACCACAATGCCTCAACTCACAATATCTCAACTTAACTCACCTCACTTTAACTCACTCAGGGTTCATGCGACGATACTCAAGGGAAAGTTTAAGATGAAGAAGCTCTCATTCCGATGAACCCACCCGATATACCAATCGATCAATCAACAAATCATTGTGGCCTGAATCTAGAAAGGTTTCTCACAACAACTGCAACTTTGGACTAAGTAGGAAATCGAGAAGTCCTCCCCCGTCGTACAAAATTCACACTCTATAAGTCACTCATAATGCCCGACCTGGTGTATGGCGCAGAAGCATGGACAATGACAATATCCGATGATTCGGCTCTTGGAGTTTGCGAAAGGAAGAGCGCACAGAAAGACCACTGGTGTTGTAATACGAAGTCTTTGGTTCATATCCCAGTGACCGCGGTGAAGAAGCCTGATAAGGAGATGTGGTGATCTCCGAAATAGAAGCTATAACTTCTACCTACATATGTGTAAATTATTGAAGTTAACTAAATGTATTTTAAAATAAGTTAGGAGTTTTTAAAACAAGAAATTCAGGAAAATTTTGTATGTTACAAAGTTAATGCACATAGTTCCCTGGAAAAGTTACTTGTCTTCTTGCACGTGAAGCATGAGGGGCAAACACGAGATTGTATATTTATGTAATTTATGCCTACACATATGTATATATGTATGTATGTACATAAGTAGCAGTAAAATACGAGTCGGCTTAATAAATAAGAAGCGCCAAGAGCTACTTAAAGTACCAGCATGGAGTCTTAAAAGCACAAAAAAGAGACAAACTCTCATTTGTAAAAAAACACCGACAAGCAAACACAATAAGTCAAATTATTAGATATATTCTGTAGTAGGTTTGAATGCGGCGCGCCGTTGCTAGCCATTATAATTAGGTGTACCCAATCCAAAAATTTAACAAGCAACCCGCACGAAATGACCAACAAACGAAAGCAATACTGGCAAAAGAGAAGCTCAAAATACACGTGTAAAAGCCGCATAAAGAATCACTGCTTTGGCTAAGTTAAACGTTCGATATGTACATACTTAAACGCTGAAACTGTTGAGCGTGTTGTACACGATTGCGACGAGTTAAAAGCCACTGGGAAGTAGTAAATTAGGGGTAATGCGACGCGCCGCACGCCGAAGCCAAAACTACTCCGTTGTCGGTCAAAGCCATACTCACGTACGTATATATACGGTGACCATCCGTCCTCTATTATACGGGCCAGTTCTTTTATTCGTCAATTGTCCTGGTAATTTTTTTATTTCATACAGGCCGCCAAGTGTTCTGTATTTCTTTTAATGCCCCGTATTTGTCCCGTATTCGGTATTTTGGCGTTTCAACAGCTCAATAAAATAAAAACAGTTTTTATTTTTAAATCTGCACGCTGGTGATTCGAATTGAGGAGCACATATGTGATTTCTGAAGTTATAATTTTGCGTAGAAAAAATGGGTATTTGTGAGTATGAATCGAAATTAGTTAATGATTATTGTTCAAATTTCTAAAAAAAAATTTCACAAGCATTTAGTTTTTTAAAGGTTTTCTGTATGGAGCAAAGCATATTGAACAAGTAGCAGTAGTAGAGCAGCTGATTTTACTTTTTCGTCTTTAAATTGTCATTTTTGTTTACATTTTACTCTAAAATTTCAAATTATTTCGGCAGCCAGTTTAAAAACGCCCTATCTCGGAAAACTTTTCAAGAACGCGCTACGATTTTTCAAAAATTTTTTAATTTGCTACCCCACTACGCTTTATCCTATTCTTACTACGCTTTTTGCATTTCATTCAACTTATGGGTAGCAACTATTTGTAAATCACTATAACCTCACACATGTGGTAAACAGGCCAAAGCTTCAAGAGCTAAATGTATACTCTTACTACAAATTGTGCAAGAAGCGTCTTACTAAAAATATCTGCCCCATCGGTCAAATTTTCGCCTAACAGAGAGAAAGATTCAATAGTCGTCTTATTGTACAATTTCATAGAAATCAAACTATCGATATTCTCAAATATAGTAAATTTTCACTTATTTTTGACGAACGTGCTGGGGTAAGTGGCAAAAAGTTATTAGTTTTTCAAGCTGGGTATTTGGAAAACGCCACTGTACAAGAAGCAAATATAATACAATGCTTAAAAGAGTACAAATGCAAATTAAAACTTTAAATATGCATATGAATTTAAAATAATGACCAATTTTTGTCGTTTGTTACGTTTTTTTTTTACTTTTTACTACGATTTTCTGGTATTTTGCTACGCAATCGGTTTCGTGAGGTACCAACCCTGCCCGTGCTTCAAACGTTGTCGGACATTTCCAACATGTTTCCCTGCCTAGGTTGGTTGTAATAAATTTTGCGGGATAAAACTTCCGAGCAAAAAGTTATGGAAAAATATTCTACAAACGTGTGATGCTACAACTGAATATTTATGTGCTGCTTTCAAAAAAGATCGAAAGCCAAATAAAGATGCTGTTTCAGTGCCATTGAACGAGGTTTAAAAATCCTCTAGCTTTTGTGGAAAAAAGTGGCAAAATTATTTTTTGTCCCGTATTCGGCTACCACAAATATGGTCACCATACGTATATATGTACATTAGACTGCATCACTCCCCATATAAAAAAAAAAAATCGGTACTATTTTTCCATTGGAATTATAAAATCTATTATATCTTAAGACGTCCACCAAAATATTTCGAAAAAATATCAAGATTTAAGTGAGCTGGATCAATTTCAAAATACCTCCAAAAATTCAGTTTTTTATGAATAAAAATAGTTTCTTAAATTTTTTTTTTTTTTTTAAAAATCCCCTCAAATGACAAAACGGTTTAAGCTCAAAAAAATTGCATAAAAGTATTCAAGAAAAGTTAAAAAAAAATTTTAACGGAATCGTAATGATGAGATTTTTGATACTGTTTTTTAACTTTTTTCAAAGATTGGTATAAGAAAAACTTGAATAACTGAGCCTAAACTCTTCTGATTTAGACTTAAGATGTGTCGGTGGAAAGGTATTTTCTCACCCTTTTTATTTATTTGCTAATAAACTCAGTCAAAGGATGAAAGAGAAAGGTAGGATGAACGAACGTCATTCAAAGTTGAATTAAGATGTGTTGGTATTTGAAAAAAAAATTGGGACACGAATGATTTTTGTTTTGACAGAAATAAAAACAGTGTGAAAATACCTTTCTACTGAGGGATAAGTCTAAGTCAGAATAGTTTTGGCCCAGTTATTCAAGCTTTTCGAAAATCAATCTTTGAAAAAAGTAAAAAAACGGCATCAAAAATCTCATTATTACGATTACGTTGAAAAGATTTTTAAATATTTGTATGCAGATTTTTTAAGCTTAATCTGTTTTGTCATCTGAGGGGACTTTTTTCAAAAAGTTCTTTACGAAACTATTTTTATTGATAAAAAGCTCCTGTTTTGGAGGTATTTTCAAATCGGTCCAGCTAACTTAAATCTTAATATTTTTCCCAAATATTTTGGTGAACGTCTTAAAATATAATAAATTTTGTAATCCCGGCGGAAAAACCGCAACTTTTTTGGTGATGCAGACTAATGTACATAGGTACGATACAAATGTAGGCATAAAGACTTTAGAATTACTACGATTTGTGGCGCAAGAATAATAAAAATAATAACAAATTAAAAAACATAACAGAAATAAAGGCGGCATACAGACGAAAGTAAAAAAACAAACGACTATAGAGAGCGATGAAGAAAAAATTGCAAAATCATAAAAATTACGCCGCAGAAATTTTTAGGAATGCTAAAGTCTCAACGAATACAAATATAGTATATAGTGTAGTGTAAAATAGACACAATCGGCCGCTTATGAAAACGCCGAACAAGTTAATTTTAAATAAACATGAACTCTATTTTTTTTCTTTTTGGTTGTTGTGGTTTCCGAACGAGAGATTGAAAAATGACACCGAAATTGGCACATCGCCGAAACTGGTTTGTCTCCAAAACAAATTTGACAAGGGATTACGGAAATTCGTTCCAAAATAAAACTCCATTTGTTTTGTTCCGTAGCTGATTCGATTTCGAAAGTCAGTATTGAGAGAAAGAGAGAGCCTCCTGGTTTACTTGGTGTCAGATATACTTCTAGAGAAAACGAATTCATGGCCTGCCTAGCTGTTAGCAATTAAGTCACCAGATCAGCAAGGCGCAGCTGGAGTAGTAATTGTTTCACAGGGGAGCACGGTTTCAACAACGCTCATGGCTAAGTGGCGTCTGCCTAGCACGAAGTTTGAATTATGATTAGTGATTCCAGATGCATTAGGTTCGAGATGTGGGCATCTTAGTACATTTGGTCAATACTTGAAATTGAGGGTGTTGCGAATGCGACCCGCAGGCATCATGGCAGGTATTGCGCTGTCATTCCGATGAAGGTTTCACTGATTTGTTTTGCGACATTCCAGCACGTACTTTCTGGTCGAATTCAAGACTCACAACTTGACCAGAAAAAGTCCATCTTATCGCACTTTCTCATGTTTTTCTGCCTTTTAGGATTCGTAATATGACTCAGTTAGTTTTTTTAACCCTTATTCTACTATTAAAATCAATAAGGAATTCGCTAAACGTTTGCCGACAGGATCACATAAGCCATAATTTGCTAGCCAGAAGTCCATCTATATAATGTTGGCAACTTATTCTACGTGGCACTCTTAATTATCTTGCCTTTATTTCTGTGTAAAATAAATACGACTCGTCATTGTTATTGATTATCTTACAATAAAAAAGGCTTGTATGTGGCCCTTAAGCGCCACGCGTAGGTGAAGGGAATAAAACAAGCAAATAGTGTGAGTATCATTCAAATTTCGTAGAAAAATCAGAAAGCCGCCAAAAATGGGGGCTAGAAGCTTAAATAACATAAACAAACAACAATAACAACATTACAAGAGCTACAAAAGAACGAAACCAACCATTGTATGAAAGTGGACACGTGTTGAGAATACACGCAGGACATAAACAACGCGGCGGGTAATTTCCATACTGTGGCAAGACTACAATATTGTGGTGAAGGTAAGATGATGGAAAATTTGATTAAGTAAGAAACATTAGTAGGAGTTTATTATTAAATATAATAATTACCAAAAATTTGTAGTGAGGAAGGCAGAGAGGCGTTCTATGCTTGCTTATGAAATGTGAGTAAGTCGTATGGAAAATAAGCAAATTAATAGCATTACAAACAAGTATGCACTATGTAGAAATTCTTAAGGGAATATGGCGGTAAAAACAAAAATTTTTTGTTTTGTAATAATGCCACAAGAGAATATGTTTTGACAACCATTGATAAATATGACAAACACACAAAAGAGTGGTTAAGGGAATGTAAAAAAAAAAATATGTACTTTCAGCAATGGCTTCTTTTTCAGCCGTGTAAAAAAAAAAATCGATTGGAATTCTATTAATTTCCTAAGCACCTATATTTGGCCCCCTAAGTAAATAAAATGTTATCATATTTAAAATTCAAATTAGTTTTTATTTAAAACCAACAAGAGCACTCTTGACACACAGCAACTAGTTGGAATTCGTACAAACTCATTACCATTTTAAATTCACTATCGTGAATGGCCGATCCAACGCTTACACGCTCGAATATTACGCATCAAAAATCTAACCTTGAATTTTTGTTAAGCGTACTTTTTTGGGAGCAATGAACGTTTTGGCCAAAATAATAGTAATACCAGCTAACAACCAACCAAGCTGCGGACTGCGGCCAGCAAGTTAACCAACCAGCAGAAAAAATTACTCTACCACAAAAACAACAGCGAAAGAAAAATAGTAATTTACAATGGCATTGGGTAGGTATGACAACGAGAATTGTAGACAAAAGCGTAAGAGGAAATATAGTATGTATGCAAAAAAAATAAAAAAATACATATACATTTTAGAAAAATAAGCCAAACTCAACGAACCTGGCGTCGAGCAACAACAGCGAAAATATAGTTGTATAGTAGTTGCTAGCATAAATTAAGTGGCCAAAACAAAAAACTTAAATCAACAGCCAACAAGAAGGCAAAAGTAGTAATAATAATAATAATGAGCGTAAAAAATAAACTAAAAACAAATAAACGAAAATAAATGATATTATGAAAATTACTGTTTGTATAAAAAATTAAATAAGCACAGAGAGCTTGCTTGAGTCTATCTAAAAGTTGGAGAGGAAGTGAGACATTAACAAATACATAGTACTTTGCTGGCAGCAATGCCGTTAGTATTGTAAAATATAATGATGAAGGCATAACTTTAAGCTAAAAATAAATAAGTACTTGAATAGAAGAAGCAAGAGATGCAAGCAATGCTTTTTTTTTATGAAATTGCCGAAAGAAATTATACAGCACAGCAATTGCAAGTGCAAAAAAGACAAAAATTATTTTCTAAGTTAAAGCAGTGCGGTATTCTTTATTTCTCCTTAGCTTATGTTTTCCTCTTTTCGAAACATTTTCACGGTGTGTGCTTTTCACAACAGAAGTTTCCCTAAATTTAACTCTTCACAAAGCAAGAAAGTTATGCATCAAAATTGACCATCATTTTTGTGTTTAAGAGATTTCCCCGATCTAAACAGGGAAGAGTGGTCGCACTGCCTGCCAGAAAAGAGGAGTCTTATTAACCGATAACACTTCTCTCCCCTGTCACGAAGGCATTAGAGACCTTTGCACCTCGCGTACTTTACGTATGTACCACCTGACCCCAGTGAAGCATCAGCATGGTTTCCGCAAAGTGAACAGCACCACCACAGCCCTCAATGCCACAAACAATCAGATAACTGGCGGCCTAAACTTCAAACGTCCTTATGCGAGAACAGTCCTTGATTTTCCGAAGGCGATTGACAACTTATGTCATGCGACGCTACTAGAAGGCATAGAGGCTTTCTCTCTCCCACAGAAACTCAAACGGCAGTCGGCGAATTATCGGAGTAGTCGATGTTGTTGCTCCGCTGCATCTGTCTAACAGTGAAGGCTCCAAAATCACGTCCAAGTACGGAAAAGGCTGCCGGAAAAAGCGAAGAATCTGCTGGAGATTCTTTGCACGAAAGCAATTTGTCAATACAAAGTGAGACATCAAATGTCAGCTGAATGGGAGGTGTTCTGAAAGGTTGGCGCTTGGTCGCATTCGCGCCGACCAAATTTGTTGTAAATTAGTGTGGCTGCAACAATTAACAAATCGAAATTCGTGTTTTCGCTCAATTCTACATTACTACGCGCTGGCTATGGAATTGGAAAAGAAAAAAAAAATTAAAAATGCAAGAAATTCGACTCGCCTTTACTGGCTAACCAGAATGGTGAGGTTGTGGTAAGTAGCAAGAGCTGTCAAAAGCTAAAATATTCTAGATGCTTTAAACTGCCCACAATATGTAGCTGTGGTTGTGGTGTATTATTGTTGATGCAGCTAGCGAAATCGCTTGTTGCTGTAGTACTATCTACATTCTGGTTAGCAAGTTTATTGATGAGAATATTCATAATCATGCTAAGGTAATGTGTTTATTCTTTTTTTACTTATTCGGCATTTTTGCCCCAAATGCTCCCAGTGAGTGAGCACAACATCATGTCCAGCAGGCAGTTCATAGTAGGCTGCTATAGACGTAGCACTCGAAGAGACACTGCCTTGATGCGGAGCCTCCACATAGGCACGACAGCAGGCATCTCTATGAGCGGTACAGGTACAGCGTTACGTACAACAACTGCTGGACCCGGTCCTATACAAAAAAATTATTGACAGTGAATGTATCAGTGTTCATTCACTACCGGTGGACGAGAGTGAGCTTCAACTGACGAGAGTGAACTTCAACTAACACGAGAAACCCGCGTAAATCTGGCCCACTTATGGTCTGGGTATTATAGCCGTCTCAACTCTTACCTATTCAGACTCGACCTCAACATCCCCAATGAGTGTCCAGCAGGTGTGGGGCGTCGCCACGACACCAACCACCTTTTCATATGCCCACTCAATCCAACTCAACTGACCCCGTAGAAACATTACCTTTCATAGGCCTACCATTAGTTGAGCACGACGACACCGATTGCAAGACGATATAGGCAGAGCTTAGTAAGCAACTAAGACAACAACAACAAGTAAGAAAGTCTAAGTTCGGGCGGAGCCGAACATTAAATACCCGGCGCAAGTATTAAATATATGTTTTCCACCTTTCCGAAAGCTACCGCTACATGATAAGCCGGGGTGTATACATTTTAAGTAAATTAGCGTCCTTAAATTTCGAAATATTGCAGTTTCAAGCATATCTGAAATTTACCGTTATATGAAAAGCGGCCTCAATTTTATTCCGATTTCAACAATTTTCAACGGTTTGCTTTTATGTGGCAAGCACAATAACCATACCGAGCTTGGTACAAATTGCTAGAACGGTTAGCGAGATACATATATGTGATCACAAGTGGGCGGTGCTACGCCCATTTTCCAAAATTTTGTCATAAACGTATTTCTTGGTAAAGAATTGTTGCAATCATCAATTTTGAATAAATTAGCTTCAATATTTACTGATTTATCGAAGATTTTGTATTTCTCGAAATTACCGTTATATGGGATGTGGGCGTGGTTATTGTCCGATTTTAGAAATTTTCGGCCAGTTGGTATGCTGTGCCAAGTTTGGAAGAAATTGGTGTAGCGGTTACCAAGATATACACATGTAACCATGGCTACGCCCATTTGCCAAAATTTTGTAATATTCTTATTTTTCGTCTAAAACTCATTGCAAATATAAATTTTGAGTGAATTATCTTCAGTAGTTACTAAAATATCGCAGTTTTCGTTTTTCTGAAAATTACCGTTATATGGGAGGTAGGCGTGGTTATTATCCGATTTCGCCCATTTTCAATACCATCCGTCCCACGCCCAAAAGAAGTTCACGTACCAAGTTTCGTTAAGATATCTCAATTTTTACTCGAGTTATCGTGTGCACAGACGGACGGACGGACGGACGGACGGACAGACAGTCACCGCTTAATCGATTTCTCTTTTCATTCTGATCATTTATGTATACATTTGTCTATATCTATCTCGATTCGTTTTGCCTGTTACAAACAACCGTTATGTGAACAAAGTTAAAATACCCTTGTGCACAAGTGCGCTCGGGTATAAAAACAGCAGCTATTCGGCAACTTTTTTTACATGTTTAGAACATCTGAAAATATAATAAATTCCAACTCCCAAAAATTTATGGGTACGGCCACTTCTGCTCTCATGGCCTCATAAATATATACATATGTGAGAGTGTTCATACAGCAGGCTTTTCCAGAAGCGTTTTGGAGCACAAATAAAAGTATTTTGTTATTTTGACTTTCCTAGATCAAAATAATGAAATTAAAATTCATTTTTCTGTAACTATTTTGAAGCAAATTTAGCTTGAAGGTATGCATGTTTTGTAGCATATTTGCAGCCAAGAGAAAAGTTCGGTCAGTGTGAACACCTGTACATCATATTATCGTTTCTGATTATAAAAGTTGGAAAATAAAAAGCACTCAAGTCAGCAAACTGAGTAGCAGCGAAATTTGTATGTCAACCACGTAGGTCACACCGCTTTCAATAAAATAAATAAATAAATATATTGATGACAGCTGAACTTTTTTTACTTGAATCTTTTGTTGCTGAGGTATTTAAACGAGTATGAGTGCATTATTATTTTTTTAACAGTAGCCATCTGTTTTCACACTGTGGTTATATATTTTTATTTATATATGTATATATATATTTTTTTTTGCAAATTAATTTGACATTCTGCACACATCACAAGTATGGCAAGAGCAAAGTCAAAGCAAGTTCCAATAGCGATGACCACAACAGCAAGACCGAATTTGCAGTCGTATCGCATACGACTGCTTGTACATACATGGCGAGTGGCTAGAAACTCGCTGATCCGAATATACAAACTTTAGATGTTTTCAATTTCAATGTGCTCTCATTAATTAAATTCGGCATAATTTCTAAGGTTTGTTTTCTTTTATTGCAAAAAAAGTTTGATTTCAATAATATATATATAAGCACCAAATATAGGGAACAATGAATTTTTATAGTATTGAAAAAGTAGGCTTCTTGCGTGATTTACTAGTTAAAGGTTTGCTCATTATGACATTCGAGGTTTGACACTCCCTTAACTCCCCTACAAAAGCTTTGTACACACACACGAACCCACACACAGTGTCTTGCTAATGGAGCCGATTTTCTCAAGAGGCAGCGAGAAAAGTGTTTTCTAAGCAAAGCTTTTATTATTTAATTATGGGCTTCTTGTTGGAAATTATATTGTCGCCTGGGTAAAAGATTGTCGTATGTCAATTTCGGCAGGTTGTGGGAAATCGCGATTGAAGTTTGGAATGCAATTTCACAAAAATGCGACGATATATTTTCTCCGAAGTCTCTGAAAATGTTACTAGTTCACAAAATTCTTAAATTATTCAATTTTTAATGTGTATTGTTAATTAGTTGTGAGTTTATGAGGGATTTTCTTTAGTAAAATTTTGTCGTTCATTTGTTCACAATTTGGCATCCACTTTGTATGAAATACGACAAAATGTGATCAAAATATCTACCAAATTAACGACGCGTTTTACTCAATATCTCGGAAACTAAGGGAGATATGCAAAAATGGAGAGCGCCATTTTTAAGATATAGACTAGTTCAATACGACTGCATCGCCAACTAAATTCTTACTAAATTATCGAAAAATTTGTAGTCATTATCTCCAAAACTAAAGGAGATATCTAAAAACTGATAACACCAATCGAAAGACCTTATTTCAAAATATATAACTGCATCTAGAACTAAAAATCGTCAAAATGGCACTTACGACAATCTTTTACCCAGGCGACGATATGTACATATGTACAGTCAGCGTCAAAAATATGAATACCATAACATTTTGACGATTTTATTTATTTATATTTTTCATACCATTTTTTTTTATGAAAAATATAGTTCGTTCAAGAGCAAAGGACAGTAGAATAAATTTTTTCAATTTCGATTATGTAGAACTCGGGGAAATTCAAGAAATTCCAAAAAATTTTCAACTTCGATTGCTTGAGAAATTTTGGGTATGCAGTTTTGTAGCGCATTAAATTTTGTATAATACGATGGAAGTTTCAAGTCTCTAAAAATTACTGTTTTTGAGAATTTTTTTTGAATTTAAAGTTTTTGGTATTTCAATGATTTCTATATGAAACTGAAAAAATTGATTCTGCTCGTTTTTGCTGTTGAATGAAATATATTTTTATAAAAATATAATAAAAATTAGGTACGGAATATATAAATAAAGAAACGTCAGGGTATGCATATTTTTGACGCTGACTTTATGTGTAAGGTATCGCAAAGTATGTGACAGTCTTAAAAAGTCTGAAATTTTACGCTGTTGGCAACTAAGCAACTATTTAGCGCTAAAAAAATCATTAAAATTGCGCAATCGTCTGCTTGAAAGTTAAAGTGAAGCACTCTAATAATATTAGAGTGCATATTTTCTACTCGAAAGTCAGGCAATTGATTTTTGCCAAATTTCGCAGTTATCACGAATTAACTGAAGTGCTACATACTTATAAGCAGCATTTCCACTACCGTTAAGCAATTGCACAA
>NW_023458562.1:24168547-24169959 GCF_013731165.1 Rhagoletis pomonella
TTCATTAAACATACCGACGTTTATTCAGAATTTTTCTAATGCAGTTTTTGTCTCATTTTATTCCTGTAAAAAAAAAAATTAATATTTGAAGTAAATACAACTTTGACTATGAATATACCCCATTTACTTTTACTTTCCAATTGAATAATAAAAAATTAAAAACTTTAAATTTGTTTAGTTAAGTTGACTAATCTACTCACTTTGTGGTCTGTCAGACCATTTAAGCTAAATATTCTTTGTTTCTTTACATACATATGTATTACTATTCTGGTAAAAAGTTCCATACTTAAATCAGCTCAATGCGAAGATGCGAAATCGATGAAGTCTGAACAAATAAGCAGCTTTTCAGAAAATAAAAAACTTTTAGAATCTGCATTTTTTCATTGTTCCAGTTATATTTCGAGACAGCCGCCCATGGGCATTTGTGCTCCAAAAAAAATTGATTTTTCAAAAGCCTGTTTCTAACTAAAAGTTACACCTTATTTAAGCCATAATGTTTGTCCTAAATGCTCTCCTGCTCTGCTATCTACGAACTACATACATGCGCCAAAAACTGATATGTTATCCCTGGTTGAAGAATATTGTGAAAAAAACACTATTTGCGAAGGCATACGAGGAAAGTGGTCTTGATTTGGTGTGAACTAATATCATTACAGATGCTTCAACTTTGGAATACGAAACTCTCTTAAATATATGAAAGCTAAATATGGAAGATTAGGATCACCGGTTACGCCCGCATTCGTCGTAACAAATTTTACACGATAGACAAGGTTCCGCAATATCACGGTTTCCGAACGCTATCTCAATTTGAAAACATTTTAACATACCTGAGATAGTGAATATAATTTTTCAAGAAACAAATCACAGAGCTACCGTATCTACGAAAAGTAACAAATTAGGGAATTGCTCATCTGCGTAGCATTCAAATTTGCTAATCACTATCCGTAGCGCTCATTACTTTGGTTTTAATTCGTGGAACCAATCAGGCTACAGCACAACCAGTCCAAGCAACAGATAGTGTATTGGAAATGTATTGCTGAGGAAACATCATCCGAAATAGGACAATAAAACCAACAGTTGTACGCTGCCTCCAACATGAGACAGAATTTCACTTGGAAAGATATCTTTTACTAATTTGAATGCTTTGCGGACCAATCATTGTACCCAGTTTTAGGCAAGTGCAAGCACGCACCTCCAATCACTACTCTAATGTGTTAATAATTGCAGCTTTTTTCAAAAAGTTTATTCGCTTCACGTCGATTATCGATTATTTTACTATCAACCTGAAAAATAGATGTATGCCACATTAAAATTAATTACCAAACATGCGACTAAATAGCAACGTCACCATTTAGACAGGACCTAACTAAGGCCCCTATTATGAGTTGCATTCGATTTTCGACTGTGGTCGA
>NW_023458562.1:24170059-24178392 GCF_013731165.1 Rhagoletis pomonella
TTCATTAAACATACCGACGTTTATTCAGAATTTTTCTAATGCAGTTTATATCTCATTTTATTCCTGTAAAAAAAATTAATATTTGAAGTAAATACAACTTTGACTATGAATATACCCCATTTACTTTTACTTTCCAATTGAATAATAAAAAATTAAAAACTTTAAATTTGTTTAGTTAAGATGAATAATCTACTCACTTTGTGGTCTGTCAGACCATTTAAGCTAAATATTCTTTGTTTCTTTACATACATACTTACTATTCTGGTAAAAAGTTCCATACTTAAATCAGCTCAATGCGAAGATGCGAAATCGTTGAAGTCTGAACAAATAAGCAGCTTTTCAGAAAATAAAAAACTTTTAGAATCTGCATTTTTTCATTGTTCCAGTTATATTTCGAGACAGCCGCCCATGGGCATTTGTGCTCCAAAAAAAATTGATTTTTCAAAAGCCTGTTTCTAACTAAAAGTTACACCTTATTTAAGCCATAATGTTTGTCCTAAATGCTCTCCTGCTCTGCTATCTACGAACTACATACATGCGCCAAAAACTGATATGTTATCCCTGGTTGAAGAATATTGTGAAAAAAAACACAATTTGAGAAGGCATACGAGGAAAGTGGTCTTGATTTGGTGTGAACTAATATCATTCCAGATGCTTCAACTTTGGAATACGAAACTCTCTTAAATGTATGAAAGCTAAATATGGCAGATTAGGCTCACCGGTTACGCCCGTATTCGTCGTAACAAATTTTACACGATGGACAAGGTTCCGCAATATCACGGTTTCCGAACGCTATCTCAATTTGAAAACATTTTAACATACCTGAGATAGTGAATATAATTTTTCAAGAAACAAATCACAGAGCTACCGTATCTACGAAAAGTAACAAATTAGGGAATTGCTCATCTGCGTAGCATTCAAATTTGCTAATCACTATCCGTAGCGCTCATTACTTTGGTTTTAATTCGTGGAACCAATCAGGTTACAGCACAACAAGTCTAAGCAACGGATAGTGTATTGGAAATGTATTGCTGAGGAAACATCATCCAAAATAGGACAATAAAACCAACAGTTGTACGCTGCCTCGAACATGAGACAGAATTTCACTTGGAAAGAAATCTTTTACTAATTTGAATGCTTTGCGGACCAATCATTGTACCCAGTTTTAGGCAAGTGCAAGCACGCACCTCCAATCACTCCTCTAATGTGTTAATAATTGCAGCTTTTTTCAAAAAGTTTATTCGCTTCACGTCGATTATCGATTATTTTACTATCAACCTGAAAAATAGATGTATGCCACATTAAAATTATTTACCAAACATGCGACTAAATAGCAACGTCACCATTTTGACAGGACCTAACTAAATAAAGGACGCCAACTTTGTGTAGGTGTGGCAATGGCGGCAACGACAGATGGCATGCGGTGGCCTTAAAGAACGCTAAACACTGCTGACACTCCTTCGGCTTTTAGGCTTCCGTTGCCGTGATTACATTAACATCGCAATCGCAATTCGCGTGCGGTTGCGATATACCGGACAGCAAACGGTTACAAAAAAAAAGACACTGTGAACTAAAAATATAACTAAAACTAAAAAGGGAAAAAGTAGCGCGCAAAATATTACAAAATGAACGGACGGGCGAACACGCAAATGAAGGAAAGTGCAGTTAAAATATGTAGCACAAACATTGCGACCATGCACGTCCAGCTAATTACATAAGCACTAAGTGGCAGAGTTCGTTGGCTGACGACCCCAAAAATTTGCCCATGAACGGGCCCATGATCGCTGATATGAACAAGCTACACGCGTTATGCAGCCAACCAACATTGCAGTCAGTGGGACGATTTTTCAACTGAGTTCATTACTTTGTTGTTGTTGTTGTTTTCAATGATGGCGCACTCAAGCTATGCATTGTTGCAATGTGCTTTATATACATGCATACATAGATATATACTTACTTGCAACAACATGTACATAAGCACATGCTTCAACCTTCTTTCCCTGTCTTCTAGTCAGCCTCTGCAAAAGCAATCCTTCACAATTCCATTTATGTTATTTACAACACTAGTTTGTAGCTGTGCTTAGTGTTTTGACTGAGCTCATTGCGCTCCGCTTGGCGCCGTGTTCATTCCACTTGCTGCGACCCTGTATGCATTATAAATATATGTGTTTGTATGTAGTGCACGCTTGCAATTTCTGCCACTGTCACTGCCATCAAAACCCACCAACCAACTTTCTTCACACACACATACATATTTAACACTATATTTTATCTCTTATTTGCCTTCTTCTTTTCGCTATTTTTTATGATGATTTTTCCTGCCAATTTTCTCTGCTGCTAGGCATTTTTATTACACTATGTTTTCACGCATACTACAATAAAACTTTTAACCTTTCTCTAAGCAGGAAAATTCGCAGTGTCTGCATAGAAATTGAAATAGCGCTAGTTTGCGGGCAAGGTGGGCGGGCAGCAGCACCACGGGTATAAGGAGTAGTTTACCTCATCGCAGTGACGCAGCGCTATGCCTACAATATATACATATATGTACATATGTATGGGTGGGTGTCGTTTTCACATGTGCATAAACGTGGATACATGAGCTTTTGTATGCATTCTTACCTACATCCATACACATAATAGTTGCAAGAAGACAATAGCGCCAGCAAGGGTAGCTGGTAGACAGTTTTGAGTGGCGCACATTGGCGCTTGGCGGCAATCAATGACGCAGCGACATTCTTGGCATATCTATGAGTGCTGCATTGTTAGCACTTTTTATAGTTTTCTACTGCAAATATTTCGCTGCTGTTTCTCTTTTTTTTTGCTTTTTACTGTATAAGTGCCCTACAGTAGTAAATATTACAGCTCACATGGCGTTTTGTATGCATTCCACTTTATATGAAAAGTCGCACCAACGATTTAAGTTGCCAATTAAAGTTATGCTAGGGCGTGCGGATAGTGAAAGGTAACAATCTAAGTGCTACATATAACTATTTTTCGCCGGCATGAACACTCCATTTTCGCCAGCATTCAATTTTTTTGCATTGAATTTAAGGGGAGTTACGAAAGGAGGTACAAATCAGTGACATCGATGGCGGATGACACATAATATCGACACATAATATCGACAAACAAACTGTCCTATATCAGCTTTGTCGAACTATCCTAACTCAGACGGGTAAATTTTTTGAGGCGTTTGAGCTAGGACAGCGCTCCGCTAGTACAGAATTAGGATAGTTCATCGAGTCTTTCGCACTGCCATCAGGATAGGATAGATTGACTGTTCAACCGAATAAATTACTCGCAAGCTTGATAAGTGCAGTCGCAGTAAGAAAGCCTGTGACGATTTTTTACTTCTCCTTGTTAATAAACCAAGGATAAGGGATTCAGACCGTCTGTCACTTTCCATACTTGTACAGTAATGTAGCGCTTCCCCCTTACCTCCAGATCTACCAATTTGGCCTAAAGAAGCTTCATAACGTTATGATAAAGAATCCTGAGCATAAAAATTCCTGTGCAGCCCCTTTTTTGGCGTGCATATCTGTCACTTTAGTGTTAATGAGTTCACTGCGTCCTAAATTCGATGATTACTGAAACCGGAAAGCTATTATACACCAGCTTTAAGGTGACCTAGCGAGAAGCGCCGTCCTCCCACTTTCTGAATACTGCCGCAGGCATACTTCAGTGGTATGAACCTCAGCCTGAAAAGCAGAGTCAACTTCTCCGAAACTAATGAAAACGGTGCTTGGTAGCAGCGTTCCTCAGCATTGGCTTAGCACCCATTTAGCGTCATAAGTTCCATTTTGATATGTTGTCTGTTGTCATAATTCGTTGATGTCTCTTCAAACCACTTGGATAGACTGGTCAATGGTTCTGCCAATGCTAGTAATCGAGCATTTAGAAACCCCTTTTAGATCTTGCATGAAGAATTTTTCTAGTGTATCATGTCTTTTGTGTGCCAGTGCGGGAAATGTAAGACTGTTGCCTATTTTCTTCGAGGTTACAGCTTTGCTACCGAGAGTTTTACTGGTAGCCCATCCTTACTGCATGGTCGCCCTGGTGTCAGTGACCTGCAATCTATTTGTCTATTAAGTTAACGATCTCTTTTCATGATCACCTTAAGAGGTCTTGTGCTTTTTATTTTTCCGTGATGCGGCCAGATATTTCTTCTTTCCTATGCCTGGGAACCCTATCGAGTGAGATACATATCTATTGACTCGTATGTAGAGCTTAGCATATACTTTTCGGTTCGGTTTCACTAAATTTGGCAAAATGCTTGACCATAGCTTGACGTAGTTTGCTCCAAAGCTGTGTATTATTCGCACAAACGCAGCCTTTCGCGTAGCCTCTGAAAAGAAGTAGAAAGTCGTTAAAACACAGGATCTTGGTGGCTAAATTACATTGCCTAATCTAAGAATCCGTGTCTTTTTCTATACTATAGGGGAAGTAATAATTCTGGTAAAGAGTTTCTTACATATCTGTGGACATTTGACCACACAATTTAAGCCTACAAATGCTATTTCCTTTGTCCGTGAAAGATAGACTTAAGTTGTTTTGTCAAATGTCCACAGATATAATCTACACATGTATTTGTATTTCATAAATATAATATTTACAAACACTTTTGACAAAATAAAACTCTATTACTCTACTCTACTCTACTCTAGAAACCAGTGACTTTCGCTATTTTCACTTCAAATTTACCGCCAAATTGTCTGCCTACCTATGACATCAGGCATTGATTTTTCGCTGATGTACAAAACCTGGCGTAGTACCTATTTAGTATATAATTTTCTTGCTCTACCCGTTTCGCAGCGCACCCACAACACCTATTTCCTTTTAACTTTCCTTTCTCTTCGGCAAGTTGTTCGTCCGAAATGCTTTTCCACCGAAGTTATTAACCACCTTGACTGCATTTTCTGGCAAGTTTTCAAAAAAAAGTGCATGTCCTTTCGTTGGGCTTGGCACACGACTTGCAGTCATGCACCTGCGCTGCTGCTGAGTGCAAAGTGAACCGAGAAACTGTACCAAAATTTAGTTTACCTTTTAAATTGCTTAGTTTGTCCCATATACATATGTATGCACAAGCAAATGTACCATATATTTATGTATGCAAATATGTATATATATATATATGTATTTATATAAATGGCCACATTTATAACCAGCTAGCCAGCTAGCCAGCTAGCCAGCATGTTTTTGCCTTCAAAGCAACTATTGTAGCATTTTTTTTTGTTTCTTTGAACTTTCGTGCAGCGTTGCCATTTTAGCCGTTTTCCGGCTAGATTTAGCCGGTTTTGATAGCAACTAGCCGGAGAAAATTCGATCTAGCCGGCAGCCGATTTGTTAGCCGGTTTGTAAAAAAAGTTAGCCGTTTTTAGCCGATTTTACTATTTGCCTTATTTTCAGGTGCAAAAAGTAAACAAGTTGTTCGAAAGCAATAATGCAGACCCAATGAAGATTTTTAATGAACTCAATGTTTTACTTTCGCATCTATGCTCCCTAGTGGTTATTAGCGCGGACACATTTGATCCTATATGCTCCCCGTTGGAACCATACCTTGCTCCATTTCCTCAGTTTTATCACGGTTTTAAAGAGTATTTAAAAACAAAAGTAAGCACAAACGCTTTTGACCACGAAGCCGAGAAAATAATTCGAGAAAATGGTCGCTATTTTATTATCATTTTAATAAAGGAATTACGCCAACGCCTCCCTACAAATATTGCCACACTACAAAAAATTGACTTTTTTCGGTTGGAAATGCATTAAGAGTAATTAAACCAGAAGTATTTGTTCAACTACAGCAACAAAAGCACAAATATAATGCCGACGAAATAACATCCATAGAGATGCAATGGCAACGGTTAACGTTACATACCTGGAGTAATTTAGACTCAGTTGTAAAATTTTGGGCCGAAGTTTATCAATTTCGAAATGCCCTAGGAGAAAACCTTTTTGCTGACCTTTGCAACCTTGTTTTTAGTTTTCTTGTTTTGCCTATAAGTAATGCAGAAGTAGAGCGAATATTTAGTTCAATGAATATAATATTTTTTTTTTAATTTTGTATATAAGATACGGTTTAAAACGCGAAGAAAAATGCTGCCATAATTTTACTGTAGATGACGATCTCTTAAAATTAATCAATTCTGGTGATATATACAATAGTGCTTCATTTGATGATGAGGAATATACACTCGATATAAATTAATGGTGTTAACTAGTCTTTCGTTTCTTGCGATTTATTTGCATAAAGCATGTGAATTTTCACTAAAACATTTTAGCCGTTTTTTGCCAGAGTCTATGTGAAATTTCACTAAAACATTTTAGCCGTTTTTAGCCGCTTTTTTTTGCCAATCTAGCCGGTCGGCCCAAAAAGTTCTGGCAACACTGCTTTCGTGCATACCTTCTACTTAGATTTTCCTTTTTAATGCATTATGTCGCCCTTTGTGGTTGGTAGTTTGTGTTCGTTTCGTTTCGTATGCAAATTTGTTGCTTCAGATTTCCTCAGTTAACTTTTTCAGCGTCGGCTGGCTGCTGATACTGGAGAGCAGCAGCCATATTGGCATTGGCGTCGACATGACTTTGACTTTTGCCACAGCGACACAGTCAAAATAATCGTGGCCATTATATCTGTATCTATTATGTATGTGCTTTGACACCCTGCAAAAATTCGCTTAGTCCGAGATGGCTCCAGGTGTAATCGCAAAGGAATATGCAACTAATACCACTTTTGATCTCTTTATATGGAGTGTTCTCTTTTCTTCCAACATGTCTTACAAAGAGACTAATTATTCCCCTTAGAGCCCGAATAAACATAATAATGAGCAATTATCTTAACCTTAATCTTATCATTATCAGTCCCAATCCCAATCTAAATCTCAATCTTAATATGAACCTTAATATGAATCGCAATCACAATATCAATTTCAAACCCAACCTCAATATCATTATTAATTTTTTTCTTAATCTTAATCTTAATCTTCAGCTTGGTCCAAATCTTAATATTAATCTTACTCTTAGTCTTATCTCAATTTTAATCTCAGTCTTAGTCTCAATCTTAATCTTAGTCTTAGTCCCAATCTTAATCTCACTATTAATCTAAATCTTAATCTTAATCTGAATCTTAATCTACCCTCAAAATCAAAATCAAATCAAATTAAATCCCTATATAAATCTTAGAGTTAATCTTAATCTTAATCTTATTCTTTATCGCAATCACAATTCCAATCTCAATCTGAGCCTCAGCCTCAATTCAAATCTCAATCGAAACCTTAATCTAAGCATAAATATTAATCTTAATAGTACATAATTATAATCCTGGCCTTAATCTTGATCCTATTCTTAGTCGTGCCCAACCAGCCCAATTTTAAATTAAATTGATTGTGTCGATTTTTCGTTGACTAAGTGCTTACAAAGTATTGAATCGTAAATTGTATCCATTTGAGATCAGTCGGGGACTAATTGAGCTCCAATTTTTCCAAAAGGTATGAGATGAGACTAATTGATCTCCAATGATACCCGAATTAGACAAATTGCGACTAATAAATGCTCCATTGTACCCCATTGAGGCTAATCGCGGCCTACTCTTTTAAGGGATTAGTCATAGATTTTTTTGCAGGGTTTGTAATATGTATGTAAGTGTAGATATGTATCTATATGAACACATTTGCAATCATCTCATACTTTGTTTCTACACCTCTGGCAAAGTGTGCACGAATGCAATTGCGCACCATGATGGTGCCACCCTCTATGTAGTACACCTCTGCACCCTCAACTAAAGTTGAAAATTGCGCTCTACATACGGCCTCTAAATTCATAAATATGTAGTTATGTATGTATGTCTGCAAATGCTTAGTGCACTAGGGCAGTAGCAAAGCTTGGCAGTCAACTTCACTCGTACCTCTTTCCGCTGAGCTGCTCCAACTTGTGTAGCTGAACAGTCTGTCTTCCATGTCTGTCCGAGTGCTTATTTTCCTACACTACATTACATTTCTTGCGTTTTGTTTACTTACAACACCGTCTGTAGGCGCTTTCAATATGCAATTTCATCTATGTGCTGTGATGTTCGTTCTCTTCATCTGGGCGACTTTTGTTTATGCCGCTACTTGTGTTTTGATATTTGTTTGCTTATTTTCTTTATTTTGCTATCTAAAACATGTAAACAAATGTCACGCTGTCACCGTTTGCCGCCAGCTCCTTCACTACGGCCGGTAAATTGACATTTAACCGGTGCTTTTCCGGCGCACGCACACAAGTTTCGATGAATAAACACGTGCACATGTACATACATACATACATATGTACGTAGTATTTTGCATACATCGCTCGTCAAATCA
>NW_023458562.1:24178492-24180641 GCF_013731165.1 Rhagoletis pomonella
TTACCTTTTAAATTGCTTAGTTTGTCCCATATACATATGTATGCACATGCAAATGTACTATATATTTATGTATTTTTGTATGCAAATATGTATATACATATGTATGTATGGATATAAATGGCCATATTTATAACCAGCTAGCCAGCATGTTTTTGCCTTCAAAGCAACTATTGTAGCATTTTTTTTGTTTCTTTGAACTTTCGTGCATACCTTCTACTTAGGTTTTCCTTTTTAATGCATTATGTCGACCTTTGTGGTTGGAAGTTTGTGTTCGTTTCGTTTCGTATGCAAATTTGTTGCTTCAGATTTCCTCAGTTAACTTTTTCAGCGTCGGCTGGCTGCTGACACTGGAGAGCAGCAGCCATATTGGCATTGGCGTCGACATGACTTTGACTTTTGCCACAGCGACACAGTCAAAATAATCATCGCCATTATATCTGTATCTATTATGTATGTACTTGTATGTGCTTTGACACCCTGCAAAAATTCGCTAAGTCCGAGATGGCTCCAGGTGTAATCGCAAAGGAATATGCAACTAATACCACTTTTGATCTCTTTATATGGAGTGTTCTCTTTTCTTCCAACATGTCTTACAAAGAGACTAATTATTCCCCTTAGAGCCCGAATAAACATCATAATGAGCAATTATCTTAACCTTAATCTTAGCATTATCAGTCCCAATCCCAATCTAAATCTCAATCTTAATATGAACCTTAATATGAATCGCAATCACAATATCAATTTCAAACCCAACCTCAATATCATTATTAATTTTTTTCTTAATCTTAATCTTAATCTTCTGCTTGGTCTAAATCTTAATATTAATCTTACTCTTAGTCTTATCTCAATTTTAATCTCAGTCTGAGTCTCAATCTTAATCTTAGTCTTAGTCTCAATCTTAATCTCATTATTAATCTAAATCTTAATCTTAATCTGAATCTTAATCTACCCTCAAAATCAAAATCAAATCAAATTAAATCCCTATATAAATCTTAGAGTTAATCTTAATCTTAATCTTATTCTTTATCGCAATCACAATTCCAATCTCAATCTGAGCCTCAGCCTCAATTCAAATCTCAATCGAAACTTTAATCTAAGTATAAATATTAATCTTAATATTACATAATTATAATCCTGACCTTAATCTTGATCCTATTCTTAGTCGTGCCCAACCAGCCCAATTTTAAATTAGATTGATTGTGTCGATTTTTCGTTGACTAAGTGCTTACATAGTATTGAATCGTAAACTGTATCCATTTGAGATCAGTCGGGGAGTAATTGAGCTCCAATTTTTCCAAAAGGTATGAGATGAGACTAATTGATCTCCAATGATACCCGAATGAGACAAATTGCGACTAATAAATGCTCCATTGTACCCCATTGAGGCTAATCGCGGACTACTCTTTTAAGGGATTAGTCATAGATTTTTTTTGCAGGGTTTGTAATATGTATGTAAGTGTAGATATGTATCTATATGAACACATTTGCAATCATCTCATACTTTGTTTCTACACCTCTGGCAAAGTGTGCACGAATGCAATTGCGCACCACGATGGTGCCACCCTCTATGTAGTACACCTCTGCACCCTCAACTAAAGTTGAAAATTGCGCTCTACATACGGCCTCTAAATTCATATGTACTTATGTATGTATGTCTGTAAATGCTTAGTGCACTAGGGCAGTAGCAAAACTTGGCAGTCAACTTCACTCGTACCTCTTTCCGCTGAGCTGCTCCAACTTGTGTAGCTGAACAGTCTGTCTTCCATGTCTGTCCGAGTGCTTATTTTCCTACACTACATTACATTTCTTGCGTTTTGTTTACTTACAACACCGTCTGTTGGCGCTTTCAATATGCAATTTCATCTATGTGCTGTGATATTCGTTCTCTTCATCTGGGCGACTTTTGTTTATGCCGCTACTTGTGTTTTGATATTTGTTTGCTTATTTTCTTTATTTTGCTATCTAAAACATGTAAACAAATGTCACGCTGTCACCGTTTGCCGCCAGCTCCTTCACTACGGCCGGTAAATTGACATTTAACCGGTGCTTTTCCGGCGCACGCACACAAGGTTGGATGAATAAACACGTGCACATGTACATACTACATACATATGTACGTAGTATTTTGCATACATCGCTCGTCAAATCA
>NW_023458562.1:24180741-24182062 GCF_013731165.1 Rhagoletis pomonella
ACATTCTTAAATTTATTTTGGCAACAGAAAAAAACAACACAACAACTAAAAGCGTAAATTAAATGACTGTGGGGTACATTTCCACCACATAAAAAGCAGCGCTGCAGTTAGTGATAAGATAAAGTGTTCGCGAATGCGCTTCACTTGAAGGCGAAAGTGTTTTGTTAAATAAAATATATTTAATTATGTACATGCATATATATGTACATGTCGTCGTTTAAAGTACAAAACCGCGTATCGTCATTCTGCAAAACCAAAAATTAGATTTGCTCACACAAGCTCTTGGCTCAATCCTTATCCATTCGTCCTGAAATGCGATTTCTTTATAAAAACGAGAACCATTTTGAAATAGGAGTGTTTTTACTCTCTAGAAAATAATTTATGCAACCTCACATACGCGGTTTTGGATTTTGTTGATACGTGGTTTTGTACTTTAAACGACGATATACATGCACATACATGTATTGTCTCAACTGCGCAACATGTTTGCCATAGCTTTAACAAAGAAATTAACTGTGACACTTTCGCTTTATATGTAAACGTCAGAAGTTTTTTTAATTTCATCAATGGGTTTTAAATATTTAGCAAGCTTTTTTTTGTTTCAAATATACATACGTACTATTTACGCTATCCTTTGGAATTTGTACTTATGCTTAGATACTAACTGAAGACAAAGGTACAGCAACTTTGTGCTTGGCGAATTTGAGAGAATCAGCTGTTTGTAGGTGCGTTCGTCTAAAAGTCCAGCAACAAAATGTCTGAGAATTTTGAAGTATTCTCTCTCAATAAGAGGTGCTTAGAAATGTGTATACGATCTTCAAGAGAAAACAGTACTTAATAAAATAGAATAAGCCTAATAAGTAGGGCTGCCGGGAGTTTCGTGTCGCAAAAGCGGGACAATTTTACGCAAATATTCTCAACACCCAACGTTCCACTTTTTTCCTCTTTTTATTATATATGTATGTGGAATGGAAATTAGACATCCTCTCTAACAATAGTAAAAACACTCTAAACACCACAGCTCAGACTTGTTCCCAGAAAACTGGGACGTATGGCAGCCTTACTGATAAGGTATCTGCATGTATTTTTATTAAGAAAATCCTTTTAATGAATCCAAAAGAAGTATTTTTGTTTGTATACATATACATATAAGGTTATAAGGTTAAGTATGAAATTAAAAAGGTCTGCGCTGGAATGCCCTCCAACCCACGACCTCCTGAACGGCAGTTTACACCTCTACCTACTCGGCTACGGGATCGCTTTACCAACAAACCTCATTAATATTGAAAAGTTTTTCTTTTTAAATGATGAAATCAATAAG
>NW_023458562.1:24182162-24183875 GCF_013731165.1 Rhagoletis pomonella
AAAAACAAAAACAAAAACAAAGATGCGTAAAGATAAAGGCAAAAATGGAGACCAAGGTAAATTTAAACACTTTACTTATGTATATAAGAGCATAGGTGAAGGGGAATATGTAGCTGAAGAAAATGGTAAGCATAAAACTAAGTAAGAAAGTCTAAGTTCGGGCGGGGCCGAACATTAAATACCCGGCGCAAGTATTACATATATGCCTTTTCACCTTCCCGAAAGCTACCGCTACATGGTAAGCCGAGGTGTATCAATTTTGAATAAATTAGCGTCCTTAAATTTCGAAATATTGACGTTTCGAGCATTTCTAAAATTTACCGTTATATGAAAAACCGTAATTTTAGTCCGATTTCAATAATTTTGAACATTTTGCTTTTATGTGGCAAGCACAATAACCATACCGAGTTTGGTACAAATTGGTAGAACGGTTACCGAGATACATATATGTGATCATAAGTGGGCGGTGCCACGCCCGTTTTCCAAAATGTTATGATAAGCGTATTTCCTGATAAAGAATTGTTGCAAGCAACAATTTTGAATAAATTAGCTTCAATATTTACGGATTTACCGAAGATTTCGTATTTCTCCAAATTACCGTTATATGAGATGTGGGCGTGGTTATTGTCCAATTTTTAAAATTTTCGGCAGTTTGGTATCCTGTACCAAGGCCAATAACTGTGCCAAGTTTGGAAGAAATTGGTGCAGCGGTTGCCAAGATATACACATGTAACACTAAGTGGGCGTGGCTACGCCCATTTTTCAAAAATTTATAATATTCTTATTTTTCGTCTAAAAGTCATTGCAAATATCAATTTTCAGTGAATAATCTTCTGTTGTTACTAAAATATCGCAGTTTTCGTATTTCTGAAAATTACCGTTATATGGGAGGTAGGCGTGGTTATTGTCCGATTTTGCCCATTTTTAATACCATCCGTCCTACGCCCGAAAGAAGTACACGTACCAAGTTTCGTTAAGATATCTTAATTTTTACTCGAGTTATCGTGTGCACAGACGGACGGACGGACAGACGGACGGACGGACGGACGGACAGACAGTCACCGCTTAATCGATTTCTCTTTTCATTCTTATCATTTATGTATACATTTGTCTATATCTATCTCGATTCGTTTTGCCTGTTACAAACAACCGTTATGTGAACAAAGTTATAATACCCTTGTGCACAAGTGCGCTCGGGTATAAATATAACGTTAAGCAAAAGCAGATGAGTGCATGTATACATTGGTTATGAGACAAAATAGATAAGTATCTAACATAAGTTTCACTTCCCCAGAGTGGCCCAGGCGCACTTACTTTTTTTTATCGTGCAATTACATATCATTAGACTCAGTTCATGACCAATAAAACAATAGTGGTATTCACCAAATTGAGCAAGTGGCCTGGCACTCTAGCTTGAGCTAATCTACTGTTTTGCCAGACTGCCAGGCCACTTGCTCCTCACTTTGGTGAATACCACTAGTGATAATACTATGCACAGCAGTGACAATGGATGGAGTCAAATTTAAAATTCGGAGGCATAGCAAACATTACATTGCATTGTGGTCAGCGTGGTGGCCTTGATTTTACTTGGACGTTGTAAAAATTTAACCATGTGCGCAAAGCGAAATTAAATTGAAGTTAACTTTTTCTTTTTTAATGTCTGCTTTTTATTGTGTCTTTCGATTTTTGCGGTTTTATTGTAAATTGAGTCAG
>NW_023458562.1:24183975-24189487 GCF_013731165.1 Rhagoletis pomonella
GGAACTATCTTGGGATTTTAGAAATTTTCGGGATTCTCGAGACTTATGGATAGAATAATCGATATTTTTACCGGTTTTGATATCGATATTTTTATCGACTTTGTTATCGAAATTTTTATCGATATTATTATCAATTTTGCTATAGATATTTTCGGAACTTATCGATATAATAATCGGTATTTTTATCGATATTCTTATCGATTTTGTAATCAATATGTTTAACTATTTTGTTAGCGCTGTTCTTTATCGATTTTTTTATCGATATTTATAGATTTTGTTGTCGATATTTATCGATTTTGTTATCGATATTTATCGATTTTGTTATCGATATTTATCGACTTTGTTATCGATATTTAAATCAATTTTATAATCGATTTTGCTGCCAACGATATTATCGATGTTGCTATTGAAATTTTTATCGAATTTGTCATCGATTTTGTTATCGATATTTCTATCGGTTTCGTTATCGATATTTAGTTGGACTTTATTATCGATTTTGTTATCGACAGAGTATAAAGTTAAAAATGAAGATAATGGAAAAACAATAACATGGATGTTATTACAACGAACAGGGGTAGAGGTAGGGATCAAGATAAACAAGTAAGAAAGTCTAAGTTCGGGCTGAGCCGAACATTAAATACCCGGCGCAAGTATTAAATATATGTTTTTCACCTTTCCGAAAGCTACCGCTACATGGTAAACCGGGGTGTATCCATTTTGAGTAAATTAGCGTCCTTAAATTTCGAAATATTGAAGTTTCAAGCATTTCTGAAATTCACTGTTATATGAAAAGCGGTCGTAATTTTAATTCGATTTCAATAATTTTCAACGTTTTGCTTCTATGTGGTACAAATTGGTAGAACGGTTACCGAGATACATATATGTGATCACAAGTAGGCGGTGCCACGCCCATTTTTCAAAATTTTATCATAAACGTATTTCTTGGTAAAGAATTGTTGCAAGCATCAATTTTGAATAAATTAGCTTCAATAATTACTGATTTATCGAAGATTTCATATTTCTCTAAATTACCGTTATATGGGATGTGGGCGTGGTTATTGTCGGATTTTTAAAATTTTCGGCCATTTCGTATGTTATACCAAGGTTAACAACTGTGCCAAGTTTGGAAGAAATTGGTGCAGCGGTTACCAAGATATACACATGTAACCATAAGTGGGTGGCTACGCCCATTTTCCAAAAATTTATAATATTCTTATTTTTCGTCTAAAAAAAAAAAAAGACGGACGGACGGACAGACAGGCACCGCTTAATCGATTTCTCTTTTCATTCTGATCATTTATGTCTACATTTGTCTATATCTATCTCGATTCGTTTTGCCTGTTACAAACAACCGTTATGTGAACAAAGTTATAGTACCCTTGTGCACAAGTGCGCTCGGGTATAAACATAACGTTAAGCAAAAGCAGATGAGTGTATGTATACATTGGTTATGAGGCAAAATAGATAAGTATCTAACATAAGTTTCACTTCCCCAGTGTGGCCCAGGCGCACTTACTTTTTTTTTATCGTGCAATTACATATCATTAGACTCAGTTCATTACCAATAAAACAATAGTGGTATTCACCAAATTGAGCAAGTGGCCTGGCACTCTAGCTTGAGCTAATCTACTGTTTTGCCAGACTGCCAGGCCACTTGCTCCTCACTTTGGTGAATACCACTAGTGATAATACTATGCACAGCAGTGACAATGGATGGAGTCAAATTTAAAACTCGGAGGCATTGCAAACATTACATTGCATTGTGGTCAGCGTGGTGGCCTTGATTTTACTTGGACGTTGTAAAAATTTAACCATGTGCGCAAAGCGAAATTAAATTGAAGTTAACTTTTTCTTTTTTAATGTCTGCTCTTTATTGTGTCTTTCGATTTTTGCGGTTTTATTGTAAATTGAGTCAGCAATTAATTTTAATTATCTGCAAATTTTGTGAAAAAATCTAAGTAGTTGTAGACTAAAAAAATAAGCTATGTATGCACAAGAGATTATTATTAAATAGTCAAAAGTGGAGTTTTTGGTTGTTTTTGTGTGGATTAAGCGTAACACAGCACAACGGAGATCTTGTCTGCTTAACCTTTCGCACATCGAGAATATAGTGCGCGGTTAGGAATCGTATGCTTCAATAGGTGATCTTATTTCCACCAAACCCTATGGAACTAGATCCCGAGTGTAACGAATCTGCCATCTTCCTTCTAACCCATGGTGTACTGCGAATCCATAACTATTAGAAGGTCTACAGATAGCGGCTCTTCGCCTGTACTCTCAAATTTTGGTCTTCGCCAGTAATAGAAGGATAGGCTGGCTACATCCCCAGCGGGGAAATCCTCCTCTAGAGATACCAGCAGGACTAAATCCCCTGCCGGAAAATCACAATCGATAGACAAGCAGCGGACGGGATGTCCCCCCTAGATCCACTTCGGGCGCATCCACCTAGGAGGATGCATTGTCAGACTCGAAGTCCTCTACTTACAAGCAGAAGACCAGTACAGCACACAAACCACCTTCGAGGGTAGTAGCTGGGGCAAATGACCTTGATTAGCGCCCGCGCTGCTCAAAACCCTTCAGAGTGATATAGCGGGTTTTATGATCCTCAAAACTTTCTTTGACTGAGCTTCTAAATCGATATGTCGTTTTATTTTTAATATCGTCCAACAAATAGACACCCACTTTGTATACCACTTCTGAACGGCGCACAGTGGTCGGAGAGGCCAGATTTTCCGCGAAAAATTTTATATTTGAAACAGCCGTTCTTATAATTAAAAATACGTATTTCCAAAACCAAATCCAAAATGGCGTTCAAGAATTCATTTGACAACTGTCGACTGCCAAAGTTTTGACATACAATTTTTGACTACCCTGTATAAAATCCTAATCAGTGGTGTTTTATTTTTAGAGAAATATAGAGTTGGTTTCACAGCTGTCAATATGGCGATAAAATAAAAAAATTCGTACTATGTACGTATAATAAAACATCTTTCTCTCAGTGTATTTATACTTCTATACTGCATATGTACGCAGGTTTTTTGTTGCAAAAAATGTTTGCCTGATCACTACACAAATTGGGTTATACGCATAAGCCTCGAATTAACACGCTTTGCTTTGTGCCTTAAATTGCATCAAGGTTAACAGCGGGCTTTTGAAGTAATCAGGATATAAAAATTTGTATTGTTATTTATTTTATTGTACAATTGTTCATTGCTGCTACGTGCATGCTGTTTTTGTTGTACCGGCTTAAAATTTATTTACTTAACTTTTGCGTGCTCGAAAAAAAAGAATAAAAAACTCTTTATTTACGTTTCATGATTATGGCTTGTATTGTAAAGTAAATTATGTTGGCTTTTGGCACTGTCGTTGCGTAAAAAATATCCAATTTCAATTTGATTACTCAAAGCGGCAGATTAACCCTTTTCCTGCCATTTTTTCATGTATGTATGTAGATTGTATATTTTAGATTGCTAGGGCAATATTAAACTACATTCATAGCAAAGATATTTCTATAAAAATTTTATCATTTACGGTGTGCAAAATTAAGTTTAATAATAATGCATAAAATTTGGCAGCACATTTTACGCCTATATGCGTGATGCTGTGCACTTGGTTTTTTTTTGGTGTTCACGCATTATTGCTACACAGCTTCATTTAACTTGTGTCACTTTTGACATTCCGTTCATAATCTACTAGGTGCGGTTTTACTTTTTTCTGCAAACTTTTTCTAAGCAATTAAATTTATAAAAGTGCTCTGCGTAAATAATTTGCATACAATTTTAATTGCGTAACGTAATTTTTATCAACTTGTTTGCACTTTAATTGTCTATTTGTGTTTTTTACGGGTTGATTGCATATTTGCGTAAAAATAAGTGGCACAAGGTAATTGTGTCATGGCTTGTATAAATACATAAGTACTTATGTAGATACCTGCGAAAAAGTGTAAACAAAAAAATATGTAGGTCTGTATATGCTTACTAAAAACTAGTAAGGAAAAAGTGATAGCGAATATGGCAGCTACCCAAATTTGTGCAAGTTAAAGCAAAAGTTTGCGTAGTCTACGAAGCTGCAGATTAAATGAGGCAAACGATTTGCGTGGGAACAAAGATATGAGATGAAGAGCCGCCGTCTAATATATTTATTGCGCAGAGTTGGCTTTCCCATGTTGAGAGTCTACATTGTTTCTAGAGGCTATCGTGCGCTTTGATTATGCCTTTGTTCTTCTAATTCCTTTGATTTCGTACACCTTTCACTTTTTAATTTACAATGGCCACACTAGGTGCTTGGTGTTTGTTCGATGAAAAAAATCTGGTTTACTCAATATTCGACAAATCAAGACTACGAAAAAAATCTCCTAAAGACATTAAAAAAACCGTTGGAAACCGGATTGCAAAAACTAAATCAAACACCCTGGTATATACGAAAACTTTAACTGTGTTGGGTTGTTTCCTTGGAAAATTTATTAATGCCCATTTCCACCAAAAGCTTAACTGCAGTTAAGAGCTCAGATACATTTGCTTGTACTTACTATGAGCAATTACCCCCTACCAAATCCGAGTCGGACGAGAAATCCGAGTTTGGTTAAGAATTTCAATTACACTCTTGGTATTGTGATTCTACTTCCGGAACAATTTCGCGCTAAGTAATTGAAATTTTTTTTGTGATATAAAGTTGGCCATTTCTAATAGATTTTGACGCTGAAATCATATCTGAAAAATATGCACATCATTTTAAAATACATCTCTTGTCCTTTCACAAGCCGCACAGTGTGCTTTTTGAACACGATCCGGCCCTGCTTGGTGGAAACGAACTATAATAAAATTTGTGTTAGTTTTATTTTTATTAAAAAAAAAACAACATAAAACAGCGGAAATTGAGATGATATATTATTATCTTAGTTGATTTTCGTTTGTTTTTATTCCGCACAGCTGAAGTAGGTAGAGGACGTTCATACATATTTTATCTTGATTTTTTCGAAAAATTTGAGGACTTTGAGCCATCGAATTCAAATAGTTATTAAAATAAAATAGTTTTCTGAATTTATAATCTATATATATAAAATTCAAATTATGTATGTACCTATAGACACACTTGGCTCCTAAACGAATAAGCCGATCGTAACCAAATTTTACACACGCACTGGATATCTTCCAGGGATGGTCACAGGGTAAAAAATATTTTGATATATAAAGGGGGCGTGGCCCCAAAACGTGGGTATCAAATTAAAGCTGTTCATGAGTGCTTTAAGATAGAGCAATTTTCATATAGCTGGGTGACTAGGGTCTCGAGATATAGACCAAAATGTGGACCTGGGTAACCTTGGGTGTATTTGTTCAATATGGGTATCAAATGAAAGCCGTTCATGAATGCTTTAAGATTGAGCACTTTTCATATAGCTGGGTGACTAGGGTCTCGAGAGATAGACCAAAACGTGGACCTGGGTAACCTTGGGTATATTTGTTCAGTATGGGTATCAAATGAAAGCTGTTCATGAATGCTTTAAGATTGAGCA
>NW_023458562.1:24189497-24208257 GCF_013731165.1 Rhagoletis pomonella
TTCATGAATGCTTTAAGATTGAGCACTTTTCATATAGCTGGGTGACTTGGGTCACGAGATACAGACCAAAACGTGGACCCGGGTAAACTTAGGCTGTATTTGTTTAATATCGGCATAAAATGAAAGCTGTTATGTCAAAAGTATGCGGAAGCAAATAAAAAAAAAATTAAAAAATTCATGAATACCGTTTTAGTGAAAAATAAAATTGAGTAATGCGGACAGTTCTTTAATCTTCTTTAATATAAAAATTAATATAAAAATAAGTAGGGTTTTCCTTCCTGACGCTATAACTCCAGAACGCACGAACCGATTTTCACGGTTTTGCATTCGTTGGAGGTTTATAGCTAGGAAAATTCAGGAAAAATTTCAATAGAAAAGTATATGGTGTGTGAGTATCCCCCACGAAAATAAGTATGTTTCATTTAAAGTAGATGGTGCCATTGTTTAACTGCTATTCATTGTACTTTGCTCAGTTAATTTCATGTGACACTAGCGAATACCCGGCGTGCTTCGCTGCGCCTTAAAAGTAATTTTGTTTTGTTACTCCCTCTCACAACATTTGAAAATATTATTTAATATTGCTGTACATATTTGTATAGTAGGGAGATTTTTTCAAATTATATAAATATACGTTATTTGAATATTGAATCAATACACGTTTGAGGAAAGGGTGCGATAGTAGACTCCAGTTATAAGATTATAAATTAAATTTCCAAGAGAAAGTCGGTTCTTTACATATTTTCTAATTACCTTAGAAAATATATTAACTCAAAAAAAAAATAAACAATGCTTCATAGATCGATTTTTTTAAATCTAACTTCATAAAGTTCTTTAAAAATATTTTGTAAATGAGGCCATAAGAGCTTAGGGGGAGAGTTACAACACAAAAATACATTTAAGGCGCAGCGAAGCACGCCGGGTAATTGCTAGTTAACTAATAATTGGGTGTTAAATTGTACTAATCAGTGGTTATTATTGAAACATAAATTAAGCAGCATGACTTCTTGAATGATTTGGAAGAAAAGAACTTAACTTGGTGTACGAGGGAAGTTTAATAAGTCAGTGATTTATTGAGTATCCCGTACCATATTAATGGATTAGTGTCAAAGTTTGAGCATACTGTATTATTTAGTTTTTTCTTTTGACAGTTGCCAGTATAAATTCTCCAGAGGAAAAACTACAACCTTCTAAAGCGAAGGAATTTAGGTGAAAATTAATCTTTTAACTATGTTTCAAAAATATATAATACGTAAAACATAAGATAACAGTCCTTATAAAATAGAAGATTTTAATCAAATTTTGTTTTAATGAAATCCATTTTCATAATTTTTCGTAAATCAATTTACTAACATTTTTCCCAAGTAATCAATGTTCGAAATCTAATACAGTCTGAAGCATTTTTAAGAGATCCTTTGTTTGCGAAATACCACAGGGTGCTCGAATTTCCAATATAATTCTCATTTTGGTTTCTTTCAAAATTTGCTTGGGCTACTGGGATAGAAAGAGCAGCTGAAACTATTTTTTTTTTTTTCAAAGAGGAAACGCAGAGGTGAAGCATCCATTTATCTTAAAAATTTACTCCAAAAAAAAATTTCGAAAAAAACTTTAATTTGTACTACGAGTTAATTTGAAACTGTATTTCAAAGTTAATACTGTGAATATGACAACATTGTTGACAGCCGTTAAAAGTATACAACTCGCGAATATTGACGAAAATTTCGTGCGGCAATCCCATCGAGGACATTCTCGCCCCTGCCTTTTTTCTGTTTTTAAAACTCAAAAAATTACTCAGCGGAATGTTATGTGGAGCGAATTAAGAATATTGAGCAAATTGCTATTAGGATGTAATAAAATAATTGCAAAAAAATTTTGTTATGTAGAAAAAAATAATAATTACAGTGTAGTGATGCTAAAATATTATAAAAAAATTACGAGGCACGTAAACTTAATTTTGGGTCGTAGATTACGGATCCGTATACCATTTTTATAGATTAGGTTATTTTCTCAAGATATATTCATTTTGAGTTTGCATTGTAAATGAAAGAAAAAAATTCAGGCTTTAACAGGGGAAAAAATTAAAAAATAACAGATATTTCATAATTTTTTTTTATTTTTAAAGCCTGTTCCTCAAAAAATAAACAGGCTACTAACAAGGAAAATCGAGGGTTAAATAAAGTTGTGAATGGTGAAATGGTTCTTTCAAAACTTGACATTTCCCTACAGTATTATTTAAAAAGTCACTGACTTATCATACTACCCTCGCTTTTTTTGTTTTGTTTTAATGTTTATACTTTTTTGTCTACTGAATATTTAATTGCGTTTATTAAAAATCATAACTTGCCTAACCTTCTTAGCTCTTCCGCCATTTTGACAGTTCATGAACTTTTTGTTTGGTTATTTTAAGTCGAACAAAATAAAGGAAAAACAAAAACAAAAGCACTTAAATTTGCATAGTTTGTGTATAAATTAGTTAACCCTTTTGTTATTTTTAGCTCTCAACTTCGCTTTAGTAATCACCTAAGTTTTTAAATATGTTTTATACATGTATGTGTGTGTGTGTGTGTGAAAACATGAATGCGTTATGCGAAATTCGGCTACAACGAAAAGGTAACTAAATTTAAAATAACGATGGGAGCACTCTGCTTGCCGCTGGTCAAGCGTTTTTGTTAGTTACTAGTTTTTATTGTTTTGCTGAATGTCTGTGTTGGCAGTTTTATTTTTGTTTCATTGAAAAGTTGGAAGTCAAGTTCACGGTCTTGGCGACTTTGGCTTTCATTTCGGCTGCTCTTTCGGAAAAACAAAACCGCGCAAAGTTAAATTAAAGTATAGCGTTTTTTGTTATTCTATACTGAATTGTTAATGTCTTTCTATCTAATTTATTTAGCTAGGTCGTTTATCGTATTTTTAATAAGGGCCTCATCCGTTCGATCCCTGGACCGAGCAACATTCAAACTCGAATTTTTTTTCTAACGACAGTCGCATGAAACTGGTGTACCTCCGTGTATGTTTATGCCTTGAAAAAAATTGTAGGTCCCTCCATTTGTGTTATAACATCAGGACGCGCACCAAAAATTTGAGCAGAAGCTCGGCCAAACACTTAGAAAAAGTGTAAGCGCCAAAATATAGAATTTTGACCGTTGTAAAGATAACACAATTACGCTTCTCAAAGCAGAATTGCTTTCAGATATTTGGGAAAAAAATTTAATGGATTGGCAAAAAAATAGCGGCGCACAGTGGTCTGAAATCCAAATCTAGGCGGACAAAACTATTTGCTTAAAGACTCTTTGAAAGAATTTGACACTATAATAAAACATGGCATGCAAAGGTTTTCGGGGTCGCTTATTTCGACTTCAAAAATGGAGAAAATAAAAATGAATAAATCAGTAAACTTTATTAAAACAGGAGTTTTTGAGATCGCTGATTACGAGCCTTGAATCTCAGTTTCGAATTTTGAAATTGTAATTGATTTGGACAGTCTTTTAAAAGAAAGTGAGTTTGGAGATGCCCTGCAAAAATCGTTGGACCATGTAGTCTATTTGTGGTAAATTGGAGTACTTACAAAAGTGTTCCTCTATCATGCTGTAGCGGACCAACTCGTGTCTCTGCGCCAGCTTATTGTTTGTTATCCGATAACTGCTCGTGTTTTAACGAAATGTGATTGAAGTTGAGCATTTGAAAGCACATTTGCATGTCTGGCTGTAGCTGAACGTGTAGAGATGCTCGCTGTTAGTTCTTAGCTCCCAGCATGTTCGGGTTCGAATGCCGTCAGAGGCAACATGTAATTTTTAATTTTTGTCTTGGTTTTTATTAATTTCGAAAAAGCATTTGAGAAGTGAAGAACAAAAGCGTGTACAATCGAAAAAATATAACAACATTGCCATTGTTAATATGTTGGAGTAGTTTTGTGCTACTCTGATGTAATGCAGGGATGGAGTATATGGTCCTGCCCTAGGACATCGCAATGTTAATTGGACCATATTTTTTATATGAATTGTGGTTAATTTTGGAGTACTCTTTGGTCCTTAGGGAGTACTCTTTACATGCATGCATCGAGTATTCGCGATTTTTGCAGGGTGGTAATGTCAGGTAATTAGTTTTGTATAGTTAAAGTAGAAAACATTTTATTGTGAATCAAGTTTTATTTTTATAATCTTTGACACATTAAAAATCAGAAAACAAACCATGTTTGGAATAGTCGCCTTGGTAATAAAAAATAATTAAAAGAGTTTTATTCTCCGACTTTTGTTCACCAAGATTTGGGAATCCGACCACTGTGCGTCGGTCGCAATTTGTAAACAGTTAAAAGTAAAGTAAAAAAACTAAGTAAACATTTGTTACATTTATGTAATTCTGATGATTTGAAAGGTACTCTGCTGAAAAGGCTGCATTCATAATCAGAGATGTGACCATAGTCGATAGTCAGAATGAAAATAAATATACATAAAGGTCCTACTTTTTGTCCACCCGACAACAGTGGACAGAAGCTGGCTGTTAAACTTGCAACACAGAGAAAAATATGACCTATAGAAACAAGACGATTATCTCTATGAAAATTTTCTAGGCTAAGGTGGAAATAGACAATGCGAAACATATAGATTTTATTTGAAATTTCATACTGATTATACTTGAAGTTTCTTATTGATTTTATTTAAAAGAGTACATATCTCTTAAAAATCACATTTTTTAGAGAAAATCTTATTGATTTCATCATTTAAAAAGAAAAACTTTTCAATATTAATGAAGTTTGTTGGTAAAGCGATCCCGTAGCCGAGTAGGTAGAGGTGTAAACTGCCGTTCAGGAGGTCGTGGGTTGGAGGGCATTCCAGCGCAGACCTTTTTAATTTCATACTTAACCTTATAACCTTATATGAATATGTATACAAACAAAAATACTTCTTTTGGATTTTTTAAAGGGATTTTCTTAATAAAAATACATGCAGATACCTTATCGGTAAGGCTGCCATACGTCCCAGTTTTCTGGGAACAAGTCTGAGCTGTAGTGTTTAGAGTGTTTTTACTATTTTTAGAGAGGATGTCTAATTTCCATTCCACATACATATATAATAAAAAGAGGAAAAAAGTGGAACGTTGGGGTGTTGAGAATATTTGCGTAAAATTGTCCCGGTTTTGCGACACGAAACTCCTGGCAGCCCTACTTATTAGGCTTATTCTATTTTATTAAGTACTGTTTTCTCTTGAAGATCGTATACAAATTTCTAAGCACCTCTTATTGATTCGCCAAGCACAAAGTTGCTGTACCTTTGTCTTCAGTTAGTATCTAAGCATAAGTACAAATTCTAAAGAATAGCGTAAATAGTACGTATGTATATTTGAAACAAAGAAAAAGCTTGCTAAATATTTAAAACCCATTGATGAAATTAAAAAAACTTCTGACGTTTACATATAAAGCGAAAGTGTCACAGTTAATTTCTTTGTTAAAGCTATGGCAAACATGTTGCGCAGTTGAGACAATACATGTATGTGCATGTATATCGTCGTTTAAAGTACAAAACCACGTATCAACAAAATCCAAAACCGCGTATGTGAGGTTGCATAAATTATTTTCTAGAGAGTAAAAATAAAAACACTCCTATTTCAAAATGGTTCTCGTTTTTATAAAGCAATCGCATTTCTAGCTAGTATATTTCAGGACGAATGGATAAGGATTGAGCCAAGAGCTTGTGTGAGCAAATCTAATTTTTGGCAGCAAAAGCCAGTTACGCGGTTTTGCAGAATGACGATACGCGGTTTTGCACTCTAAACGACGACATGTACATATGCATGTACATAATTAAATATATTTTATTTCACAAAACACTTTCGCCTTCAAGTGAAGCGCATTCGCGAACACTTTATCTTATCACTAACTGCAGCGCTGCTTTTTTTGTGGTGGAAATGTACCCCACAGTCATTTAATTTACGCTTTCAGTTGTTGTGTTGTTTTTTTCTGTTGCCAAAATAAATTTAAGAATGTATGTAAATAGGGTACAATGTCAACGACGGCTAACGACTGACAATGTGATAACAACGAAAGCGGCGCAGACTGCAATTCGCTAAAGCGACGAAAGGGAATGGCAATAACCTCAATTTCTATATTTAACTTTTCTATGCCAGTCGGTTATCGCCACAAGTAATAACAACAAATTGCCTTGCTAAACTCAAGCGGGCGAACAAAAGCTGATTGCGTGAAAAAAAAAACGAAAAATAGAACCCCAAAAATAAAAAGAGAAACTTTTTCGTTTAGTTACTTGCGATAAGGTATATCACGCACGTAAACGTTTAAAAGAAAGTAAAAGTTCGCAGAAAAGATTCGTAATTTTTTACACTAAGTCATAATACCATTAAATGCAACAGAAAATAGCATAAGTATTGTTGAACGCAGTTGCTTTGTTTTAATTTCAGTCGCTGATAAGCTGCATAAATGACTTTTCCTTTGTTGCTTATACTTTCCTATTTATTCATTCTTCCTTTCGCTTTTAGCTGAGCGTGCTGATAAGCAAGAATGTATGAAATGATTTGTTGTTTCTGTTTTTTTTTTCTGTTCGCTCGTGATAGCGATTAGGACTTTGTTGCGTTTATGATTTAATTTTTCAAACAAATTAGTTGAAGGTTATATTTTGCACTTTTGCGTATTAAAATGTTGTATCTTCTAGAGCGTGGCTAGAAACGTTCAATTACGTATCTCTGGCTACAGATGAAGGCCAAACAGCAAACACTCCAATCGAATGATATTTATGAGGCGCTGTTTTATATAACAAAGGCCTTCGAAGGTTTGCCGTTTTTTCGTGAACCGGACATGGAACTCGAACCGAAGATCGGAATCTTAAAATAAATACTAGTCATGTTTATCTGTAGATTTATATGAAAATGCAGCTAATGACACTATGAAAAATTAGGCATCCTTAAAAATTAGACGGTTCAACTCTATTTGTCCCGGGCTAGCCTACCAAAGCACCATCATTTCATCAAGCTTCCAACTAATGGGTGCACGACTAATCGCAAATCCGACTATAATCGATTATTTACTTTCCGGTAACGATTTAATAATATCAAATTTTTTTTTTAAGGTGTTGCTCATTTTATTTTGGCCCAACATAATTTGTATGGAAGAAAATGCACCACACCGCCAGCAAAAAAGTACCGAAAGTCAACGGTAAGTTCTAGCTATTTCAAACTGCTTCTAAGAAATCGAATTAGAAATGTCCAAAAGTTTGGTGAATTTTTTTAATATTGCCCTAAGTTTGAAACCTGCATTTTTGCGGTTTTTGTCAAAGCATGAACTATATTTTTTTAATGAAAATAACTAAAATTAAATAACAACAAAAAAATAATAATTGTTGAAACTGGTCAATATGTGGTGCGTTTATAATTTTGAAACGGAGTGTATAACGTATGGTAAATGTACTACTTTTCAACTTTTTTTTCTTGTTTTCCCCCATCGTTTTTAGTTTTCTTGATCGGTTGCGCACTCAATTCATAGCGCAAGCTTCCAAAATTTAACAAGAAATGTATCCTTTAATAAAACAGGCAGTTTTTTTATAACTTATTAAATAGTTTTTTTTTTATATATATTCGATTATAATCGATGTTTCCAATTAATCGGCTAAGTTCCTACGATAAGTTGCAGTTAATAATCGAATGATTTCGATTAATCAATTAATAGACTATTAAATTTTTTGCCATCACTAACAAACAGCATCCAGCGACGGGCAACGTGCCTTTAACAAAAATAAAAGCAGCCAAGAAGATTTTAATGGCTGTCGCCCATGTCAACACACACCGTAGGAAACAAACTTTTTTGTAAAGCTAAGTGGGGTCGCTAGATTTTTCGGAACTCATTTTGGTGTCGAAAAGTTTGCAAACCACTGCTTTAGATTATTTTTTCTACCACCGCTTTTTATAGAGCATTCACGTTCGTTTCGACCAATTTTTAATAGACAATTTTTCCATAACTTTTTCTTTTGTTAAATAAAGTTTACCGACTGACATTTTTTATTACGTGTAGCGTATGACATAATATACATATGTTATATATTTTTAAATATATGTAGATATTTCTGCATTTTTAGTGAAAAAAATAACACATAAATAAATATATTTTTTTTTAATTCCCGAACTGTTGACTCAAGCCGCAACCCCCGTTCAAAGACAAAAAAGCCCGTTTTGACGAACAAATCCAAAGGTTCCAAAAGGTTCGAACCGCTGAATCGAGCCGCCCAAATTATCCAACCGGTTCACGTCCCTATAAAAAAATTAGTTTGAAAGTTTATTTGTTTTCACCTTTAAATAGTAAACCAAGCAAACTGGTCATTTCGCTCACTATTTTACTCATTCATACATTTATGACAATAATGTTTTTATCTTGCGCTTTTTTACTACTAAAATATACTACTTTATATACACCCATTAACGCTATTTAGTAATACTTTCTACATTATTTACCTTAGTATCAAACTCATTACAGCAAATTGTAGAATATTACACACATACATGTGTGTGTATTCAATACTACTAGTAACTTTTGGCCAAAGTACAAATTTTCAACGACAAATGTTGAACTTTAATTTCTAACACATGTATCAAACGATCAGAAATACAGAGCAGTGTGGCGCCGCGTGTGGAAAACCCAAATACCTTTGTGGAATTATCTATGTACATACTACTTACTTCCAACGTTTTATTTTTAAGTGAAAATTTGTTGGTTGTTGTTAAAGGCACTAAATTTATTTCCAAATATGCCGGTCAATAAGCATATGTAAGTGGGTCGGAAACGGCTGAGCGCCCGTGTAATCAGCATAGAAAAATTGTCATGCTACATACATGCATAGTAGGTATGTAGCTTAGAAGTGTAGTAATCCATTTTTTTCAATTTACAGTGGATAAGATAACGAGGAATTACCAACGTTTATGTAAAAGGTTTATGTTGGAAATTTTAAAATAAAACAAATTGGGGTTGCACTTTGTGGAATTGTCTACATTTCAAAGCTTGTATGTAATGAATAATTCTTTAACATTACTCAGACTTTTGAAAAATAAACCTATTTGGTCTTACCACCTTACAAGCAAACAAAATAAGTTCGACGTACATCCCTCAGTTGAAGTATTTTTTTGCAATGCAATTTCGACAATTTTTGTTTGGCAGATCCCAGGGGTAGATTTTTAAATCTTTTGATGGGACGCACATTCGGCAATGATTTTTTTTTTTTTATAGTCGAAATACTTCCTTAGTAAAAATTATATGTTTTTTTCCTGAAATTTACTAGGCAATTCGCGCTAATGATTTTATTGTTTCAAAAAGAAAAAATATATATATATTTTTTATTTTTATTTAATTTTTAGAAACATTTTATTTTCTTTTTCTTTATTTCATTTATTTCTTAGATTTGATTGTTATAAAAATAAAAATATCATTTTTTAGTTTAATTTATTTTTAAGAAACTAATTTTTCATCTAATTTTTTAATTTCATTTTCTTTAAATTTTTAGATCCTGTTTTTACAAGAAAAATATTTTTTTAACTTCATTTAAATTTTAAATTTTTAGGAACCAATATTTTTTTAAGTTATTTTTTTTTCTTCTTCAACTTAATTTTCTTCATTATTTAGACTTTATTGTTTTAAGAAGAAACATAATTTTTATAAACTTATTTTATCCATACAATTTTTTTAGTTATTTTTTTTGTATATTTTTAATTTCATTTTGATTGTCAGTCTTAAAAAGAAAATATCTTTGTTTCTATTTTCATTTAATTTAAACAGAAAAACGCTAAGCCCTCCTTATTAGTAGATCTTTCATTAATTGTTTCGAAAGACAAAAAAGCGATTTTAAGATAGTTGCCAGAATTGCCCCTTTAATTTACTGGCATTAGTAGAGTGATAAGAACAGAGATTTGGTGGGTAAGTACTAGAACAAGGTACTTGAGGTCAATAAACTTTGGAAGAAAAGAAATTGTCTCTTCAAGACAAGAACATTAATCTGCCTTATCCTGAGTTTCGCCCGAAAAAAAATTCGCCCGAAAATTTGTCTTCCGCCCATAGTAAATACATGGAAACCAAAAGTGAAAAGTGAAAAGTGAACCGGTTCAGGGAAAATGAAACTCGTGTTAAGGCTGAATATATCTTACTTTAAAATCCGACTATAAGTGCCGAAGATATGACGAAAATGTAAAAAAAAAACAAATAAATAATGTTTTTTTGCTTTTTTTCGAAACTGTCTTACAAAAACACTTTAAATTCGAAGATGTACGACGAACTTTTTTTTTGGTAGAGTCTAGTATGTATGTACATACAGATGTATACATACATAGTTAAGGCCTCGTATTAGTGCTCTTGTTAATCGACTAATCGGTTAATCGACTAATCGACGCCATATTAACATTAAGAAAATGTGGCTATAGAAATTGACGCTGAAAGTAGTCTCTTCGAGAAGTTCGAGATAAAACCATGTTTTAGAAAGGATGGATGGATTGCTTTCTTCTGAGTTCTTCAATCAGACGATTTAAAATGAAATATTTGCTGCCTATCGTCGGTTCCTGCTTTGATGCGGTCCGTAATAAACTGCACCAGTTTGGTGCAATAAACTACAAGTAAAAATAAGAAAGAATTATCTGAAGAGTTATTTGGCTACGTTCCAAATGTACCTTAAATATAATTATTGCACTGAGTGTGCTTTCCGATTAAAATAGGAATAGAAAAAGTACAATTGTATGTACCTACTTTTCCATCAGCGCGATAATGCGTACTTTTTCAAAAGCGGTCAAATACCTGCATTAAATATAAAAAACGACATGGCGCAAGGTCATCACAACCTTATCATCAGAAGAGTATGCAAGTAATGTATAAAGTGTTGCCCATTAAAAAATTTTAAATTAAGGTCAACTTGAAAGTGAAGCTTATTGATTGAATGAACGAACAGCGAAATTTTTTTTATTTAACAGCAGGCACATACAGATTTGGCATAACAATAAAAAAAAACTAAAAATAATAATTTCTACAAATTTATTAAATAAATCCGAAACTACAAGTACATATAAAACTAAATGGCAATGCGAGAGTTGCGCTAATTTGACAAAAGGAAATTGGGCCAATCGATTAGTGGACGCAGCAATAAATAATAAAAACTTAAGCCAATCAGTCAATAGCTCGAGAAGAAAGGCGTCAAAACGACTAAAGACATTAGCACATAAACTATGCAGAAGAATACCAACAAATGCATAGATATATATAGTACATAAAAAACTTTTGGTATTCAGTGAAAGTGGATATCACTTTCCTATAAAAAAAAAAGTGTAGGCAACTAACGCGCACACAGTTCAAGTCTCAAGTAGTTATGCGTGTGACGCATCCGCTGATTGTATGATCAGCTGATTTGGGGGTCGTTCCTTTCCACGTGCGTCTAAAAACAACTGAATTAACTAAATAACATAAAATAGGTCAAAGTATGCCCAAAGCAAGTGAACATTAATAAAAACAGAGGTGAAAAAATATTACTACAAATTGTATGCGCTATCTACGATGTGTGTGGCGAGATAATTTATGCGCCTAGCGGTATTTTCTAGTTAATTGACAATAGTGTTGCCAGATTTTTTTTCTAAGAAACTGTAAATTACCGAAAAAAATTATAACTTAGATCAACAAAATGTAACCTTTAAGAAGAAAGTTTGTAAAATAATTTTTTTTTTTAATTTTATTCGTTTTTTTTTTAGCATTTGACTCGAAACTCCCATATAGTACCTCCTGAGATCTTTAGTTCTTAAATACCAGTATGCTGGAGTTTCTACTGATTTTGGAAAATATTCTGCTGTGGCGACTGCAACGCGAAAGACAAACACGAGAAACAATTTGTTTCATTCATCGTCCCCTTTTTACTTACAACAAAAATTGTATATATTCATTCAATTCGAAAATTTTCAAAAAAATTATAATTTGTACTAGGGATAATTTAAAACCTGTAAGCTTGTCTAAAAAACTGCAATTCGCAGTCAAAATTTTGAATCTGGCAACATTGGTTGACAATCAAACGACATAAGTGCCATGTTTTTTACCGCGTTGCCGTCAAACATTTCATTGATCATCCGACCGGCGAAACAATAATTTATTTGTTGTTGTGTCTACTCAATCAAGCATAACAGACCGTCGACCCAATAAAGTGTCGTATGTAAATTGTGGCTGGGAAAAAATATTAAAGCGCGTTAATAATGCGACGCTGCTGTAGGCGAAAAGGTGTGTGCTTTATTATTATTTTTGTTTTATGTATCTGTTATACCTTTATCGCTAGGTATTTTTTTGTTTTAGTTTTTTTTAGGCCTATGACCTAAATTCGCACTGCCACTGTGACGCATAGACAGGTAGTTGAATTTGGGGTTGTGTTGTGCGCCGATAATAAAATGAATGGCAGTGAGATAGTGAAGAAGTAGAAAACATATTTTATTTATTGCTGCATTGGATTAATGAGGAACAACACTATGTATACTGGCGGTTAAAACTGAATGAATGTTTTTTTTTTTAATATTTACAATATTTTTGAAGCTAATTTTTTTGTCATTTTTTCTTTATAATAATATTATTTATGCTTTAAGGGCTGTTTCCAGCTCTCAAGAAAAAGGAAAATTCATATAAAATTACGCACAAGAAGTGGAAAAGAAATTTTCGTCTATCGAAATTGCTTAAAGAGCTGGACTCCAAGCCTTAGGACTATCTGGAGTTCTCACGAAATATTTTTTATTATTTCTGTTGAGAAAAGTGCTTTGCTTAGCTGAAGTTTTATTAAAGAAATAAATAAGTGGCTCTTGTGAGCCACTGATAGTGCTTTAACCAAATCCATATAAATCAAACTTTTTATATAATTTAGCGAAATTCAACAAATTTTCATAAAAACGTTGAACTTTTTAATTTGAATTTTTGGAGATTTTTGGTATATGGGGTATTCCATGACTAAGTGAGCCATATGGTCCAGTTACAAAGTTACTTATAAAACAGGTCCGTCTTGATTAATCATTAGTTAATTCCCCAAATTACCAAAATTAAAAAAAAAATCTTGCAGTACTATTTAATTTCAATTTAGGCTAATTTAAAACTTGAGCAGTAAAAAACTTTACAACCACGAAAATATTGTTTGATACAGAAAGCGTTGCAAAATCAATTGTCTGTAAAAGTAAAACGTGTTTGAAGTGTTGACTAAATTCCTCGTGTTTTCAGCTTTTAAAGAAAGTAAAACTCCGTTTAAAAAAGGTAAGCCTTTTAGTTATATTACAGTTTAAACTAAACAAGATTCTCCTCGTCCAACCCGTGACAATTAGGTAAAATTTTCGCTTTTCTTAGCTTTTGGATTTGGGATATGGCTGTAACTTTTTAACTAGTTTGTAATTCCGCTATAAATCCTTATTTAATTTGTTCTGTTCCATTCCACGGGAATGTCTTAAAATTATTAGAAGTTTTATCGTGTCCCCCCCGTGACAGTCACGGGTTGGACATTCATCATTGGTGATTAATGGTATATTCAAATGAAGAAATTGGTAAATGTTTATTCTCTCCAAAAGATTTACGAGAACTTTTTAGTATTCGGCGTGGATGTTTTGTAGTTTTTGCGATTTTTAAAGATTTGCCAAAAACCATTTTAAAAATTCCGAGGTTGATTTTTCTTTCCAGAACGATGGCTAAAACGACATCTGCTGAGCGAATGCGAAAATTTAGACAAGAATTAAAGAGCAGACCCGAAGAGTTAAGAAGGCACCTTCAGAAAGAACGAATGCGTGACAAGAAAAGACGTGAATTGCGAAAAGAAAAAGAAGCACGTTGTAAACGATTATTAAATGAAAGGCGATGCAAGGAAGCTCAGAAAAAAAGGAACTATAGAGCAAGAACAAAAACTCTTACACAAGCATTGGATGATGAACTTTCGCCACCGTCGCCATCATTAGGGTCATACAATTGTGCGCAGACGCTAGGCAAAGCAGTATGTAAAGTAAAACGAATCCTACCGTCTAGTCCAAGCAAGAAATTGGCCGTTATACGCAAACTAGTTTTGGAAAATTTAGGGAATGATGTTAATTTAGTTTCCCCAACCAACAAGAACAGAGATATGAAAAATGCCTTATCTGAAAAGGATAAAGAAAATGTCGTCAACTTTTATCTGCGTGATGATATCAGTCGCCAGTCACCGGGTGTTAAGGACGTTAAATCTATTAAAAATAAAGAAACGGGAGAAAAGACTTTATGCCCAAAGCGATATATGAATTTCACTGTAAGAGAAGCTTATTCTCTCTTCACTAGCGATAATCCTGAAATGAGTATACGAATTTCAAAATTTTATGAGCTTCGCCCCTCCTACGTCTTATTAACTAGCCAAATGCCCCATAATGTCTGTGTATGCAAATACCACGCCAATTTTAACTACTTAGTTGAAAGTATAGCCGCCAAATTACCAGGGTTCCCTAAAACAGGTGCCGATCTTCTAAACGAAATTTCTTGTGACGTCAATAGCGAATAATGTATGCTTGGAAATTGTGCTGAATCTGTCAGTGATCTGAAAACTCTATTGCCTGATAACGATACCTTGTACCAATCTTGTAGGTGGAAGCAGTGGTCTGATGTAGAAGGGAGACCCAATGTAATTACAATTGCGGGTACCATTGGAGAAGCTATGGAAAAATTGCAGCAGCAACTTCAACGATTTAAGACCCATGTATACGTAAAGAGAGTACAATATAATGCCTTTTTAGAAGCGAAGCGTAGTATACCAGCTGATGTAGCAATTTTGCAAATTGATTTTGCTGAGAACTACACCATACTCTCGCAAGATGAGATTCAGTCTGCACATTGGAAACACAATCAACTTACCGTATTTACAGGATGTGCTTGGTTAACTGACGAGAAAATAAGCTCATTTGCGATCGTAAGTGATGTTCTACGCCACGATAAGCACACCGTTTTTGCATGCCTAAAAAAAGTTATACTAATGCTTAAAGATCAATTTCCGGAATTGCAAACCATCAAAATTTTTTCTGATGGTGCAGCTTCACAATTTAAAAACAAGTTCACCATTTCAAATCTATGCTACATGCCCCGAGATTTCGGGGTTCAAGGAGAGTGGTACTTCTTTGCAACTTCCCATGGCAAAGGGGCTGTGGATGGGGTAGGAGCTGTGGTTAAAAGGGCAGTGTGGATGCAAATTAAGCAGAGGAAGTTACACATCAATAATGCCAAAGATTTCGTATCATCAGCTCAAAATGTAGTGAGAAATATTAATGTGATTGAACTATCAGAATCAGAAATCAGTGAGAATAAAGCAATGCTTGAAAGTAGGTGGCACTTTGCAATTGGCATTCCAAAAGTCCAATCACACCACTACTTCACAAGTGTCAACCAGGAATACCTAATACAACGCCTTACTTTTAAATCAAAACCAATAAAATGCAGAGCTTTCAAGACAAGCGTTGCTGATGTATATTCCGAGACAGATGAACCCTTGGCCTCTCTCATCAATAATGACTAAGCGCTTTTATTTGTATCATGTGGATACCTCCGTTTCATAAAAGAAGTCATACAAGTCCCACCCGTGACAAACGTTGTCCCGCCCGTGACATCATATATTCAACTTTTTAAATGATAAAACACTATTTTTTGTTGTAAATTTGGTTACTGTATTTCTTCTCAGTCCTTTCTGTGTAATAAAATACCTTGTTTAAATAAAAATGTGAAATAAGTTCGCAGACTTTCTGATAAAAATTCAGATACTAAAATCCAGTGTCTTTTTTTTGTCCAGCCCGTGACAGAGATAATGACTCAGTATTTTCCGAAATAAAATAAAATATACGTAATTTTTCACTTCCTACTTACTCATCAATAAGTGGACTACGTTTGTTTATATCAAAATATATTTCAGCTGCGTATTTTAAGAATATATTTAGAAAAAGAGTGAACATTTTGCTGTACAATTGTCCCACCCGTGACGGTGGAATCGCCCATGGTTCGATTTTTAGCGGTTTAAAACTTGAAGCTTTTTCTTTTCCATTTCTCGAAGGTGATTTTATTTGAACTTTTCTGTTTTCTTGAGAGCTAGCTATATGCTTAAAGATTCAGATTAAAAGGTTCGAAATTTTTATGAAAATTTTATGAATTCTTTTAAAATCTGTATAAAGTTTCTAAGTATGTTATTATTGATGTAATGTGGAACGATTTTCCGTCATCCCTTGTCAAATTTGGTTTGGAGACAAACCGGTTTCGGCGTTGTGCCATCTTCAGTGTCATTTGACAAGGGATGACGGAAAATCGTTCCACATTACATCACACTCCTACCCTGTCGGAAATACCAACAACAAAAATGAGAATATGTTATTATTATTATACCAAAATAATTAAAAGTTTTAGCTTGAAAACCAATGCATTAAAAAAAACAATTCATTTAGTTTTAAACGCCACTGTATGTGTGGAGATCTATGATGAAAAATGTTTACTGGGCAAATTTTTTCTACTGAGTGTTGTTTTTTAAACTAATTAATTACGATTTTATGAAAGCAATACACGATATTTTTACTGCTAGAAAGATAAGTGGCTATATTCTAGAGTTCCACCGATTCCAAATTTTTGGCCGATGCCGGTGCCGATTCCTTAAAAAAACTACCTGAATATAAATTCATTCAAGAACGAATGTTTTTGATAAACTTTTATAACAATAAAAGAAAAACGTAAACAAATAATCATTCAAGAACCTATTCACTTATTTATGTACATTAGACTGTATCACTCCCCATACAAAAAAAAAAACGGTACTATTTTTCCATTGGAATTATAAAATCTATTATATTTTAAGACGTTTTTGGAATTTTCCTAAATGTTCTATATATCTCGAGTCCTTGATTTTGTGCGTTTGGTTAAAACCTACACAATATTCTTATAAAAAACAATACCAGAATTTTTACTTGAAAAACATTGTGATTATTAAAACATCAGCAAGCGGTTTTTTGATTTAATTTAATTGTCTATAATACTATAATAACTCCATTTGAATTTTTTTAATGATGAAGTTTCGTTATTACCTTTAGTCACATCACTTTCGCTTTTGGGTGAAGGAAACCGAGAACAGCATATAATTAGTTAAACAAAAGGTTCCTTATTAAAAAATATCAATTTTTATTGAAATAACTCAAAAAAAATTGAATAAAACTAAGTTTTTATTAAAATGAAACTAAAAACTTTATTGGTAGATATTTTCCAGATTTGGTAGATTCTTTTCAAGTGGATGGTAAATATTTTTTTTCGTCAGTCGCAACCCTGATAACCCAAAAAATTTGCAAGAGAACACTGAGTCGAGAGTAGGGTTGCCAGATTCTGAAACGGAGAAAGGAGTACATTTCTATTTTCGATAGAAAAAAAGCAGTACAAAACATAAAAAAGGAGTACAATTTTTCTTTTAATTTTTTGTGCAATTTATTCTTACAAATTACCATTAATTAGGTACAAACAACAAAGATATCATAGAAATCTTTTTCAAAGCAACAATAAATGTTAAAAATAAATAACTATAGGGTTGGTCGAATAATGACCTCCTAGTCACCAGTTCCGAGTCTTTTCGAAGACCGGGTATAAATGAGCCAAGAAGATTACAGAAGATATGTAATAAAGTAACCGACGAAGACTTGCGTACCGCTTGCGCTTTTCTCTCAAAGTGTTTACCGCTGGTAAACCCAAATGAAGCTTAAAATTGAAAAACTTATTTATAAAATTTAAGTAAAATCTGTGGATAATTAACAATAAACTATTTTTTCGCAAAATCTATAAAGGTCGTTTTTATTAAAAAAAAAAACCTGTGCAACAGTTATTATTTTACACCCTGTATATGATAAAATATTAATAGCTGGAAAAAGGAGTACAAAAGAAGTACAAAACTAAGAAAGGAGTACATTTCCAGATTTTTTTTTGGGAGTACAAGGCAGTACATTGCAATAAAAAGGAGTACGTTTACTCCCAAAAGCAGTACGCCTGGAAACCCTAGTCGAGAGCGTAATAACACGGGAATGCTGCAAATTCATGCTAGTGAAATTTCTATTAACAAAAATTAGCTACCAGAAGAAGAGCTGAAGAAGAAGAACAAGAATAAATGTCAAAAGCTGCCATTTATAGAATTGGTTAAGCGTAAACAAAAGTAAAATGAGTGGAAATCAAAATATTAATGATGCACTGGACTGTGCAAGTGCTTGTGTGTAAAGTAAAGAGTTTAAAACTGATTTGTAAATTATAAAATATTTACAGAAGGAATGTCAAAAGAGTGCAACAATACAATACCTTGTTTTGCTAGTTTTCTCTTCTTAATTTTACGCTCTCGATTCAATTTCTTACTTGAGAAGTTTCCATACACACCTAAACTACTAACTTATCAATCAAATGTTAGATGTACATTGCTCATACCTAATTCTTAAGGTCAGTTCTTTTCGATTTTTTGTACAATAAATCATTAATACATCGTTTTAGCATTCATTTGGGAACCATACAAAAACACGTGGGCTTCTTGAATTGAAAACTAAATAGAGGTAATGAAAAAATAAAAAAAGAAGGAGACTGTTCGACACTTTTCTATTGTCTCCGATATTTATGTGACAGTACAAAAAAATTGGCAATGCGCCAACGCTATGCTAAACATTTAACCATTCATACTATAGTATTCTAAATTTTAAATTCATAATTAACATTAAAAAAAATATATTCAGCAGCTGGTCGGGCCACGCACACACTTTTTTCTAAAAAAAATAAAGCCAAGGCAATTTC
>NW_023458562.1:24208357-24212965 GCF_013731165.1 Rhagoletis pomonella
GAAATTGCCTTGGCTTTATTTTTTTTAGAAAAAAGTGTGTGCGTGGCGCGACCAGCTGCTGAATATATATTTTTTAATGTTAATTATGAATTTAAAATTTAGAATACTATAGTATGAATGGTTAAATGTTTAGCATAGCGTTGGCGCATTGCCAATTTTTTTGTACTGTCACATAAATATCGGAGACAATAGAAAAGTGTCGATCACTCTCCTTTTTTTTTCATTACCTCTATTTAGTTTTCAATTCAAGAAGCCCACGTGTTTTTGTATGGTTCCACAATGAATGCTAAAACGATGTATTAATGATTTATTGTACAAAAAATCGAAAAGAACTGACCTTAAGAATTAGGTATGAGCAATGTACATCTAACATTTGATTGATAAGTTAGTAGTTTAGGTGTGTATGGAAACACCTCAAGTAAAAAATTGAATCGAGAGCGTAAAATTAAGAAGAGAAACCTAGCAAAACAAGGTATTGTATTGTTGCACTCTTTTGACATTCCTTCTGTAAATATTTTATAATTTACAAATCAGTTTTAAACTCTTTACTTTACACACAAGCACTTGCACAGTCCAGTGCATGATTAATATTTTGATTTGCACTCATTTTACTTCTGTTTACGCTTAACCAATTCAATAAATGGCAGCTTTTGACATTTATTCTTGTTCTTCTTCTTCAGCTCTTCTTCCGCTAGCTAATTTTTGTTAATAGAAATTTCACTAGCATGAATTTGCAGCATTCCCGTGTTATTACGCTCTCGAGTAGGGTTTCCAGGCGTACTGCTTTTGGGAGTAAACGTACTCCTTTTTATTGCAATGTACTGCCTTTAATTCCCAAAAAAAATCTGGAAATTTACTCCTTTCTTAGTTTTGTACTTCTTTTGTACTCCTTTTTCCAGCTATTAATATTTTATCATATACAGGGTGTAAAATAATAACTGTTGCACAGGTTTTTTTTTTTAATAAAAGCGACCTTTATAGATTTTGCGAAAAAATAGTTTATTGTTAATTATCCACAGATTTTACTTAAATTTTATAAATAATTTTTTCAATTTTAAGCTTCATTTGGGTTTACCAGCGGTAAACACTTTGAGAGAAAAGCGCAAGCGGTACGCAAGTCTTCGCCGGTCTTCGAAAAAACTCGGAACTGGTGACTAGGAGGTCATCATTCGACCAACCCTATAGTTATTTATTTTTAACATTTATTGTTGCTTTGAAAAAGATTTCTATGATATCTTTGTTGTTTGTACCTAATTAATGGTAATTTGTAAGAATAAATTGCACAAAAAATTAAAACAAAAATTCTACTTCTTTTCTATGTTTTGTACTGCTTTTTTTCTATCGAAAATAGAAATGTACTCCTTTCTCCGTTTCAGAATCTGGCAACCCTCGACTCAGTGTTCTCTTGCAAATTTTTTGGGTTATCAGGGTTGCCACTGACGAAAAAAAATATTTACCATCCACTTGAAAAGAATCTACCAAATCTGGAAAATATCTACCAATAAAACTTTAAGTTTTTTTTTAAACTTAGTTTTATTCAATTTTTTTTTTAGTTATTTCAATAAAAATGGAAATTTTTTAATAAGGAACCTTTTGTTTAACTAATTATATGCTGTTCTCGGTTTCCTTCACCCAAAAGCGAAAGTGATGAGACTAAAGGTAATAACGAAACTTCATCCTAAAACAAAATTCAAACGGAGTTATTATAGTATTATAGACAAATACATTAAATCAAAAAAACCGCTTGGCGATGTTTTAATAATCACAATGTTTTTCAAGTAAAAATTCTGGTATTTTTTTTTGTATAAGAATATTGTGTTGGCGTGCTTTAACCAAACCCATAAAAATTAAGGACTCGAGATATATAGAACATTTAGAAAAATTCCAAAAACGTCTTAAAATATAATAGATTTTATAATTCCAATGGGAAAACAGTACCGACTTTTTTTCGCATCGGCATAGGCCAAAAATTTGGAATCGGTGGAACTCTAGAATATAGCCACTTATCTTTCAAGCAGTAAAAATATCGTGTATTGCTTTCATAAAATCGTAATTAATTAGTTTAAAAAATAACACTCAGTAGAAAAAATTTGCCCAGTAAACATTTTTCATCATAGTTCTCCACACATACAGTGGCGTTTAAAACTAAATGAATTGTGTTTTTTTAATGCATTGGTTTTCAAGCTAAAACTTTTTAATTATTTTGGTATAATAATAATAACAAATTTACAAACTTTATACAGATTTTAAAAGAATTCATAAAATTTTCATAAAAATTTCGAATCTTTTAATCTGAATCTTTAAGCATAGTATACAGCTCTCAAGAAAACAGAAAAGTTCAAATAAAATCACCTTCAAGAAATGGAAAAGAAAAAGCTTCAAGTTTTGAACCGCTAAAAATCGAACCACTTTTAAATATTTTTTTTGCTGGTGGCTTTCGCGGTGTTTTCTATAACAAGTGCAATTTATAAAAACCGGCGTTGATTTTTTTTTAGCAAACGGTCTTGCTCTTTTTTACATAAGACGTTCATGTTTATATCGAAAAAAGTGCAAAATGCCGTAATCAAAAAAAATAAAAAAATATTGAAATCAATGCGATATTTTAGCCGCTGGGATATATACCAAAAATCTCCAAAAATTCAATTTAAAAAGTTCAACGTTTTTATGATAATTTGTTGAATTTCGGTAAATTATGTAAAAAGTTTTATTTATATGGTTTTGGGTAAAGCACTATCAGTGGCTCACAAGAGGCACATAATAATTTTATTTTATTATGTCTAATTTCTTAATTTCTTATTAATTTCTTTAATAAAACTTCAGCTAGCTAAAGCACTTTTCTCAACAGAAATAATGAAAAATATTTCTTGAGAAATGCAAATAGTCGTAAGGCTTGGAGTCCAGCTCTTTAAGCAATTTCGATAGACGAAAATTTCTTTTCCACTTTTTGTGCGTAATTTTATATGAATTTTTCCTTTTTCTTGAGAGCTGGAAACAGCCCTTAAAGCATAAATAATATTATTATATAGAAAAAATGACAAAAAAATTAGCTTCAAAAATATTGTAAATATTAAAAAAAAAACATTCATCCGGTTTTAACCGCCAATGTACATAGTATTGTTCCTCATTAATCCAATGCAGCAATAAATAGAATATGTTTTCTACTTCTTCACTATCTCACTGCCATTCATTTTATTATCGGCGCACAACACAACCCCAAAATCAACTACCTGTCTATGCGTCACAGTTGCAGTACGAATTTAGGTCATAGGCCTAAAAAAACTAAAACAAAAAAATACCTAGCGATAAAGGTATAACAGATACATAAAACAAAAATAATAATAAAGCACACACCTTTTCGCCTACAGCAGCGTCGCATTATTAACGCGCTTTAATATTTTTTCCCAGCCACAATTTACATACGACACTTTATTGGGTCGACGGTCTGTTATGCTTGATTGAGTAGACACAACAACAAATAAATTATTGTTTCGCCGGTCGGATGATCAATGAAATGTTTGACGGCAACGCGGTAAAAAACATGGCACTTATGTCGTTTGATTGTCAACCAATGTTGCCAGATTCAAAATTTTGACTGCGAATTGCAGTTTTTTAGACAAGCTTACAGGTTTTAAATTATTCCTAGTACAAATTATAATTTTTTTGAAAATTTTCGAATTGAATGAATATATACAATTTTTGTTGTAAGTAAAAAGGGGACGATGAATGAAACAAATTGTTTCTCGTGTTTGTCTTTCGCGTTGCAGTCGCCACAGCAGAATATTTTCCAAAATCAGTAGAAACTCCAGCATACTGGTATTTAAGAACTAAAGACCTCAGGAGGTACTATATGGGAGTTTCGAGTCAAATGCTCAAAAAAAACGAATAAAATTAAAAAAAAATAATTATTTTACAAACTTTCTTCATAAAGGTTACATTTTGTTGATCTAAGTTATAATTTTTTTCGGTAATTTACAGTTTCTTAGAAAAAAAATCTGGCAACACTATTGTCAATTAACTAGAAAATACCGCTAGGCGCATAAATTATCTCGCCACATACATCGTAGATAGCGCATACAATTTGTAGTAACATTTTTTCACCTCTGTTTTTATTAATGTTCACTTGCTTTGGGCATACTTTGACCTATTTTATGTTATTTAGTTAATTCAGTTGTTTTTAGACGCACGTGGAAAGGAACGACCCCCAAATCAGCTGATCATACAATCAGCGGATGCGTCACACGCATAACTACTTGACACTTGAACTGTGTGCGCGTTAGTTGCCTACACTTTTTTTTTTATAGGAAAGTGATATCCACTTTCACTGAATACCAAAAGTTTTTTATGTACTATATATATCTATGCATTTGTTGGTATTCTTCTGCATAGTTTATGTGCTAATGTCTTTAGTCGTTTTGACGCCTTTCTTCTCGAGCTATTGACTGATTGGCTTAAGTTTTTATTATTTATTGCTGCGTCCACTAATCGATTGGCCCAATTTCCTTTTGTCAAATTAGCGCAACTCTCGCATTGCCATTTAGTTTTATATGTACTTGTAGTTTCGGATTTATTTAATAAATTTGTAGAAATTATTATTTTTAGTTTTTTTTT
>NW_023458562.1:24213065-24217984 GCF_013731165.1 Rhagoletis pomonella
AATGTCAACGACGGCTAACGACTGACAATGTGATAACAACGAAAGCGGCGCAGACTGCAATTCGCTAAAGCGACGAAAGGGAATGGCAATAACCTCAATTTCTATATTTGACTTTTCTATGCCAGTCGGTTATCGCCACAAGTAATAACAACAAATTGCTTTGCTAAACTCAAGCGGGCGAACAAAAGCTGATTGCGTGAGAAAAAAACGAAAAATAGAACCCCAAAAATAAAAAGAGAAACTTTTTCGTTTAGTTACTTGCGATAAGGTATATCACGCACGTAAGCGTTTAAAAGAAAGTAAAAGTACTCAGCAAAGATTCGTATTTTTTTAAACTAAGTCATAATACCATTAAATGCAACAGAAAATAGCATAAGTATCGTTGAACGCAGTTGCTTTGTTTTAATTTCAGTCGCTGATAAGCTGCATAAATGAGTCTTCCTTTGTTGCTTATACTTTCCTATTTATTCATTCTTCCTTTCGCTTTTAGCTGAGCGTGCTGATAAGCAAGAATGTATGAAATGATTTGTTGTTTCTACTTTTTTTCTGTTCGCTCGTGGTAGCGATTAGGACTTTGTTGCGTTTGTGCTTTAATTTTTTAAACAAATTAGTTGAAGGTTATATTTTGCACTTTTGCGTATTAAAATGTTGTATCTTCTAGAGCGTGGCTAGAAACGTTCAATTACGTATCTCTGGCTACAGATGAAGGCCAACAGCAAACACTCCAATCGAATGATATTTATGAGGCGCTGTTTTATATAACAAGGGCCTTCGAAGGTTTGCCGTTTTTTCGTGAACCGGACATGGAACTCGAACCGAAGATCGGAATCTTAAAATAAATACTAGTCATGTTTATCTGTAGATTTATCTGAAAATGCAGCTAATGACACTATGAAAAATTAGGCATCCTTAAAAATTAGACGGTTCAACTCTATTTGTCCCGGGCTAGCCTACCAAAGCACCATCATCTCATCAAGCTTCTAACTAGTGGTAGCACGATTAATCGAAAACCCGACTATAATCGGTTATTTACTTTAGGCTAACGATTTAATAATATCGATTTTTTTTTTTGTTAAGGTGTTTCTCATTTTATTTTCGTCGAACATGATTTGCATGGAAGAAAATGCACCACACCGCCAGCAAAAAAGTGCCGAAAGTCAACGGTAAGTTCTAGCTATTTCAAACTGCTTCTAAGAAATCGAATTAGAAAGGTCCAAAAGTTTGGTGAATTTTTTTAATATTGCACTAAGTTTGAAACTTGGATTTCGGCGGTTTTTGTCAAAAAATGAACTATATTTTTTTTATGAAAGTAACTAACATTAAATAACAAAAAAAAAATTGTTGAAAATGGTCTATATGTGGTGCGTTTATAATTTTGAAACGGAGTGTATGACGTATGGTATATGTACTACTTTTCAACTTTTTTTTTCTTGTTTTCCCCATCGTTTTTAGTTTTATTGCGCACTCAATTCATAGCGCAAGCTTCCAAAATTTAACAAGAAATGTATCCTTTAATAAAACAGGCAGTTTTTTTATAACTTATTAAATAGTTTTTTTATATATATTCGATTTTAATCGAAGTTTCCAATTAATCGGCTAAGTTCCTACGATAAGTTGCAGTTAATAATCGAATGATTTCGATTAATCAATTAATAGACTATTGAATTTTTTGCCATCACTAACAAACAGCATCCACCGACGGGCAACGTGCCTTTAACAAAAATAAAAGCAGCCAAGAAGATTTTAATGGCTGTCGCCCATGTCAACACACACCGTAGGAAACAAACTTTTTTGTAAAGCTAAGTGGGGTCGCTAGATTTTTCGGAACTCATTTTGGTGTCGAAAAGTTTGCAAACCACTGCTTTAGATTATTTTTTCTACCACCGCTTTTTATAGAGCTTTTACGTTCGTTTCGACCAATTTTTAATAGACAATTTTTCCATAACTTTTTCTTTTGTTAAATAAAGTTTACCGACTGACATTTTTTATTACGTGTAGCGTATGACATAATATACATATGTTATATATTTTTAAATATATGTAGATATTTCTGCATTTTTAGTGAAAAAAATAACACATAAATAAATATATTTTTTTTTAATTCCCGAACTGTTGACTCAAGCCGCAACCCCCGTTCAAAGACAAATAAGCCCGTTTTGACGAACCAATCCAAAGGTGCCAAAAGGTTCGAACCGCTGAATCGAGCCGCCCAAATTATCCAACCGGTTCACGACCCTATAAAAAAATTTGTTTGAAAGTTTATTTGTTTTCACCTTTAAATAGTAAACCAAGCAAACTGGTCATTTCGCTCACTATTTTACTCATTCATACATTTATGACAATAATGTTTTTATCTTGCGCTTTTTTACTACTAAAATATACTACTTTATATACACCCATTAACGCTATTTAGTAATAGTTTCTACATTATTTACCTTAGTATCAAACTCATTACTGCAAATTGTAGAATATTACACACATATGTGTGTTACAATACTACTAGTAACTTTTGGCCAAAGTACAAATTTTCAACGACAAATGTTGAACTTTAATTTCTAACACATGTATCAAACGATCAGAAGTACAGAGCAGTGTGGCGCCGCGTGTGGAAAACTCAAAAAACTTTGTGGAATTATCTATGGACAAACTACTTACTTCCAACGTTTTATTTTTAAGTGAAAATTTGTTGGTTGTTGTTAAAGGCACTAAATTTATTTCCAAATATGCCGGTCAATAAGCATATGTAAGTGGGTCGGAAACGGCTGAGCGCCCGTGTAATCAGCATAGAAAAATTGTCATGCTACATACATGCATAGTAGGTATGTAGCTTAGAAGTGTAGTAATCCATTTTTTTTTTCAATTTAGAGTGGATAAGATAATGAGGAATTACCAACGTTTATGTAAAAGGTTTATGTTGGAAATTTTAAAATAAAACAAATTGGGGTTGCACTTTGTGGAGTTGTCTACATTTCAAAGCTTGTATGTAATGAATAATTCTTTAACATTACTCAGACTTTTGAAAAATAAACCTATTTGGTCTTACCACCTTACAAGCAAACAAAATAAGTTCGACGTACATCCCTCAGTTGAAGTATTTTTTTGCAAGGCAATTTCGAAAGTTTTTGTTTGGCAGATCCCAGGGGTAGATTTTTAAATCTTTTGATGGGACGCACATTCGGCAATGATTTTTTTTTTTTTATAGTCGAAATACTTCCTTAGTAAAAATTATATGTTTTTTTTCCTGAAATTTACTAGGCAATTCGCGCTAATGATTTTATTGTTTCAAAAAGAAAAAATATATATATATTTTTTATTTTTATTTAATTTTTAGAAACATTTTATTTTCTTTTTCTTTATTTCATTTATTTCTTAGATTTGATTGTTATAAAAATAAAAATATCATTTTTTAGTTTAATTTATTTTTAAGAAACTAATTTTTCATCTAATTTTTTAATTTCATTTTCTTTAAATTTTTAGAACCTGTTTTTACAAGAAAAATATTTTTTTAACTTCATTTAAATTTTAAATTTTTAGGAACCAATATTTTTTTAAGTTATTTTTTTTTTCTTCTTTAACTTAATTTTTTTCATTATTTAGACTTTATTGTTTTAAGAAGAAACATAATTTTTATAAACTTATTTTATCCATACAATTTTTTAAGTTATTTATTTGTATATTTTTAATTTCATTTTGATTGTCAGTCTTAAAAAGAAAATATCTTTGTTTCTAATTTCATTTAATTTAAACAGAAAAACGCTATGCCCTCCTTATTAGTAGATCTTTCATTAATTGTTTCGAAAGACAAAAAAGCGATTTCAAGATAGTTGCCAGAATTGCCCCTTTAATTTTCTGGCATTAGTAGAGAGATAAGAACAGAGATTTGGTGGGTAAGTACTAGAACAAGGTACTTGAGGTCAATAAACTTTGGAAGAAAAGAAATTGTCTCTTCAAGACAAGAACATTAATCTGCCTTATCCTGAGTTTCGCCCGAAAAAAAATTCGCCCGAAAATTTGTCTTCCGCCCATAGTAAATACATGGAAACCAAAAGTGAAAAGTGAACCGGTTCGGGGAAAATGAAACTCGTGTTAAGGCTGAATATATCGTAGTTTAAAATCCGACTATAAGTGCCGAAGATATGACGAAAATGTAAAAATACAAATAAATATTTTTTTTTTTGGTTTTTTTCGAAATTGTCTTACAAATACACTTTTCTGGTAGAGTCTAGTATGTATGTACATACAGATGTATACATATATAGCTAAGGCCTCGTATTAGTGCTCTTGTTAATCGACTAATCGGTTAATCGACTAATCGATGCCATATTAACATTAAGAAAATGTGGCTATAGAAATTGACGCTGAAAGTAGTCTCTTCGAGAAGTTCGAGATAAAACCATGTTTTAGAAAGGATGGATGGATTGCTTTCTTCTGAGTTCTTCACTCAGACGATTTAAAATGAAATATTTGCTGCCTATCGTCGGTTCCAGCTTTGATGCGGTCCGTAATAAACTGCACCAGTTTGGTGCAATTAACTACAAGTAAAAATAAGAAAGAATTATCTGAAGAGTTATTTGGCTACGTTCCAAATGTACCTTAAATATGATTATTGCACTGAGTGTGCTTTCCGATTAAAATAGGAATAGAAAAAGTACAATTGTATGTACCTACTTTTCCATCAGCGCGATAATGCGTACTTTTTCAAAAGCGGTCAAATACCTGCATTAAATATAAAAAACGACATGGCGTAAGGTCATCACAACCTTATCATCAGAAGAGTATGCAAGTAATGTATAAAGTGTTGCCCATTAAAAAATTTTAAATTAAGGTCAACTTGAAAGTCAAGCTTATTGATTGAATGAACGAACAGCGAAATTTTTTTTATTTAACAGCAGGCACATACAGATTTGGCATAACAATAA
>NW_023458562.1:24218084-24317246 GCF_013731165.1 Rhagoletis pomonella
GCCACGCACACACTTTTTTCTAAAAAAAATAAAGCCAAGGCAATTTCAAATAAACACATCAAATATCAACACACTAACCTACACACTAAATTTCGAAAATTTAAATTTAGAAAGCAACGAAAAATTTATTGAGTAAAAAGCAAAGAAAAGATAATAAAAACGCAAACATAATTTAATGCTGCTTTGGTTTTTTTGTTTTCCTTCGCGCAAAATACAAACTTTGCAGCAACTACATACAATCAAAACATTGGCCCGAAGACCTTTCGCCATGTGCGTGCGTACCTTATCTATCTTCGTGTACTACTTTTTTTGCGAACAACAAATAATTGGCACAAAATCGTGTGTGCCCTAGTTTATTCGCGATGCGCCCACATACATATATATGTGTTTACGCACTTTCCAACAAACATTTATATCCAAATACGCACAGACTATTTGCTGGCGGTGTCAAAATTAATCCAAGCGAATGCCGACGAATATATGCATACATACATAGAAAATAGAACGCCTGTGTTGTGGGTATGCATGGAATTGTAGTCGGCGGTTTTCAGAATTTGTTGTGACGTTTTCATTAAAGAGTTTTTTGCGTAAGCAGAAGTGAATATGAATGAGTGTTTAACCATGGACAACAAATGAGTGAAAAAAACTAGGGCTAAACATTCGGTTAAGTGGTATTAGTGAGTGACAAGTACAAAAGAAAGTCAAACAAAAGTGAAGTGGGTTACTTAAGAAAGGCTAAAAACAAATAGCTGAGGGGAATAGAGAAAAAAATGGAAATCGAACAAAAGGAGAGGGGGATGCCGTTAGCCAATAGCTGTGGAAGTTATTTTTTTTTCGTTAAAGCAAATTGCCTGAAAAGTCACCGCAAAAGCAACGTTTGTGCTCGTGGCTTAAGCTAATACACCTATTCAACCGGTAAATGTTTATTCATATTTAATTATTTAAGTACTATTTGTAGCAATAGTTTGTCTGTGAAATTTTCGCATTCTTTTTTTCAGCATTCTCTCATGGAGAATACAATAGATCGCGCGAGCGGATTAAGGAATTTACGCGCAAACTATTATCTTCTGGCTTTTTTATTTGACAAAACGCTATTTAGGTCATGGTCCTCATTACCGTTGTCTACATATACAGTGCCAATTACGGTGAGATAAAGGAAAAGAATGAATTTTGTCACACTGTCGAATATAAAAACGCTCAATAAAAAGCGCAAATCTTAAGGCGGTGAGCCTGTAAGTAGCTTTAATAGAATTCTGAATTTAATATTATGTACTGTAATTTTTTTCAGATTAGCACAGAGAGTTAGTATATTCGTGCCACAGATAATTTTAAGGAAATAGAAGAAATAAAAAGAAAAATACCCCTTTTTTGATTTGAACAATTAAAGAACCTAAACTCAACTAGGTTTTTAGTCCCACAGTGCTTAATTGGAACCTCAAATAAGTAAGTAGTAGTACATATGTATGTATCTATGTATAGTATATATTTCAGGTTCTTCGTGCAAACACACACGTCTGGGATAAGAAAACGAAACAGCATCTTTAAAGTCTGAGATGAAAACTGCAAAATGTGTCGGAGATCTTAATTTTTGCATACATACATAAGTGCGTACATACAAAGTAAAGGCTACAAAGATAACACATAACATTTCGCAACTCTTTAGAAAGCTGATAAGAAACCAAATAATGAAAGAAACTGACAAAATATTAACAGGTAAGCGACAGAATACAATACGTACATACATTTACACATCGTTTTGTTCACAGGCTGACATTGTAAATCGCGGATTCGTCCACGAAATCAAAGGCGACCAAGAGAAATTGCAAATAAAAAACTGCAGACAAAAGTCCAAAACCCCAAGCTAGCGCCTAATTGAAAATACACATACATAGGTACTTACTCGAAATCCCAGAATCGACATAAAGGCTTGTAAAAGTATGCCACCAGGCCCAGAAATAACTCGAAAAAAACGAGAAAATAAAATAAAGAAACTGAACAGCAAGATTTTGGGTCACGTGCTACAAACAGCGACTCGGATTTCGAACAGAAAACCCCGCGGAAAAGAGATCTGAAAGAAGCTGGACACTCACCTGCGGCATACAGGCGAACATACATATATTTGTATGCATGTAACACGATCGACAGAACTGTCTGACATGAAGATTTGAGATCCTACTACATTTGTATACGCAAGTATGTCTTACCATGGGCCGAAAGAGTAAGAGCAGAAATACAATAAGTAACATTTGTGTAGCACCCGCGGTGGAGTTGTAAATAAACAATCGAGATGAACGAGCGTACAGCGATCGCTGAAACATTTATGACGTGAAAACGTTTGTGATGTAGGGAGCGAATGCTTTTGAAATCACTGTTTGTCCAATGTTTACGCATTTTTATTACTTTGTTTTGTTTCGGTTGGAAACAAGAACTGATCGTAAATAACAAGTGAACGAGTTGAAATGAAATGCGTACCGTACGTCGATGGTAGCGAAAATTCGGCGGTGAAATAAGAATTAAACAGCAGTAACTTGTAGTGTGTGGTAAGAAGTAGGCGGCTGGACTTAAAAGTTTCAAGATATGTACCAGCAAATTTAAAGCAGCTTAATTTTAAGCCTTAGCCAGAAATGGAGATCAACGTGTCGCTGACCCAGTTTCAGCTTATATACAATGTCGATAGCGAAAATCATTTTAATGAAGGCGATACCCTGAAAAGCACGAACTGTAGATATGTATGTAACAGTAAAAGTTGCCTTATCTTATTTTTTAATGCAGGCCAGTCAAGGCGTTCAGCTTACCCATTTCGCTTGCGGAAATATAGTCATCAGTAAAACATTTTGGAAACATACCTAAAATGAGAGAAATAAAGAGAAAAAATTAGTACATAAAGATTTTGGAAGTAGGTACTAAAGTTTTGTAAGTAATATTGCTAAAGCTAATATTCTTAGCGTTTAAAATTAAATATAATCGGGTGGTCCAAAAATGAAGCTTCTCAAAGTGTTCCATGTAATTTATACGAGAAAAACATTTTTCATGGAAATAATATGTGAATTTTTGAAAATCAATCATTTCCAATTGGAGAACCCTGTGTTGAGCGACCTACATTATTTTCTTTTTTTTTTTTAAATAAAAAACAGGGATGACAGCATTAAAAATTTTTACCACCCTTATGTCGATTTACGGCAAAAACTAATTAATAAACCTTTTTCCGATAGTTGTTTATAAAAGTATGGTTCATACTACAACAAAAAACATAAAATATATTAGTAATTTTAAAAAAATTATTTGTATGGAAAAAATGGGAAACACCAGCAAACAAAAAATTTCAAAAATCAATCCGATTTTTTAGCAATTTCAAACTTGTTTACACTAAACTTTAAAGGACTACAAAACTGCGTACTGTGAAGAAATTTCTAGCGAATCTGATAAAAAATGTAATAAATTTGCATGAGAACTTATTCGATTTTCCTGAATTTCCCACAAAGTGTTGAAATTATACTTTATGTTTTTTGTTGTAGTGTGAAAAATATGTTTATACAAAATTAGCGGGAAATTAAAATTGTTGCATATTTTATGAAAAATTTTCTATGCCAATACTTTGCTCTGAGTGTGTATCCTACGCACAAAAACGCCTCTGTAGGGCCTAATTGCTGCGAATTATTCGCTCTATTATGATGAAAAATGCGGTGTACCCATTTTAATGTATAATATATATGTAACTGACATGCCCATTACGCCCAGCTGTCATGAAGCTGTCACTCAACAAAACAGGCACACATTCCTCTCGTGGAAATTACTAAATTTTTGCATGAAAAGCTAAAAATTTACATACAAGTAACATGAAAAGTGGTGATTTTCTAGAGTGGAAAATAAAGAAAATAAAAATTCAAACGAGCTTGCAATGATGAGGAATGTTTCAAAAATATACCAACAAGCGAATAAAACTAAAGAAAAATTATACGCGCGTTTGCATGAGCAAATAGCAAGTTGGAAAAAAGTGAAAACACTTTCTGCCAGCGCAGAAATGTAAATTATTTCATTTCTTCCTATGCATACATACATTCTTATTTTAAAATAAATATCAACATGAATGAATCGTTCACGATTATAAGAGCAGGCGCGAAGCAGAACGTGGGCATATTGCTGATAAGTGGCTGCAATGAATCTACCACATTATTCCACCATAGCTGCCTTGCATTTCAACACATTCTAGCAATTGCTCTCCAACAATTTGTTGCGCATTCTCGCTGATAATTCACCGCCGCTGCCATCTCTACACCTCAGTCCTGCAATTGTCGTGCGAGCAGCTGCTGTACTAAATATATAAAATGGATGCCGGCACAACTCGGTGGAATGGCTACGCAAATTGCCGATTATGATAATATCATCACATGTATGATGCATGTATGTACGCCTGTAATGATTTTTAATTGCACTAATTGCATAGTGCCACAGAAAATTTCTATAAAACTGCACAAGGCTGCATACATATGTATGTATGTACATACTATATGAGAGAGAGCAAAAAAAATTAGCTTCAGCTGCCTGTGATCAAATTTTCAAAGTAAACAATAACGCTACGAGTTACACTATTTACAATACAGCTTAGTTCATTACCCCACCTGAAAGTAGCGTAGCCTTTACCTAATTGCATTTGCACAAAAGTTGGAAAAAAATGTGTAAGAAAAAAAAAACAAGTTTTTGTTGCGCTGAAAAATATCTCCAATGACGTCACTCAGCTAAGGTGCATGAAAACTATTTTTAGACATTTCATTTTCGCTTTTAGTTTACCATTGCATTCTGACGTTTAGCATTTTAGTACATGCAATAAGAATACCCCATAATAAACCCATAAACTAAGCTCTAGTCTGCACACATACATACATCGAAAGGGCCACTGCCAGTAAGGGCAGTAAAAACATTGCACTACCATCAAGAATTGCCTTGCACTTTGCACTTGTAATGCTTTGCAGTCGTTCGCCTCTCTACAAGAGATAAGCTGCAAGCTAGAGCGAGACAGTCGCACAGTTGCATATGTACAAGATGCATGCACAGTGCACACCTAGGTAGATGTACATACATATAAATACATACTTGCATTTGCGCTCGCTGCACATCAGTCAACTCAAGTCAAGTGCATTGCTGTTCTGCTCACGGCATATTGGTGTGGCGTTGACGTCGCTGCTTGCGTCATTGCCAACTATACTAGTATACGTACATAGACAACAGATGAGAAATCAGTTCGTCGTAAACTATTCATATATGTACCTAGTTACCGGTGTTTCGTGTGCTGGCCGATCGATCAACCGACCGACCACCCGTTCATGTGCGCTTGCCGCGAACACGTTTTTATAGGTTAATGACACAAAATGAAATTAAAATTAAATAAAAATAGAAAATGGCAAAACTACTGCAACTATGTACATACATATGTATGAATACATATTTATTATAAACGTTCGTGGTAAAGGCTAGCGACGAAGTGGGCGCCTTCAAACAAGTCATTGCAATAGTATAATGGTTGGTCAGTCGGTCGGTTGTTGTCATAATAATAAAAGTGAAAGAAAAGTACTTTTTCTAAATAGCAGAAACAAGAAAAAAAAGATGAGAAAATAGCAAAACGATGAGTAAGAGTATAAATAATTGCGAACAAAGTGACAATTGAACGTTGCAAGTAAAATATTGCGTATGTACATTAGGGTGCATCTTATCATATTTTCCAACTTTGACCCACAAAGCAAGATTCCCTCTCGATGGTTTCTTTTGGTCATAAAAATGTGCTCGGTGGAAAAACTTTTAAATTCGGATAATGGAAAGGTGTGCCTCAAGCGATGCACACTAATATGAAGTACCTACTACAAATAGGTTTGTATTTACGTTCTGTTTTGTGCAAATATACCTCTCACATTTCACCTGCTCCTTGCGGCGCAAAGCAGGATTGCATTAGCTGTCATACATAATCGCGGCTCTTTCGAGAATTTTATTATTCAAAACCTTATTATTTTTTATGGTAAGTGAAGGCATGTTAACTAAAGAGGGAACAAAACAAAAACATGCACTTCGTGGCACTTGTCATAGCCCGAAGTCAAATGTCACGCAATGGAATAAAATAGAGCAACATTCATGAGGTATGACTCAGTACTTGAAAGAATACGAACTTGATTTACTATGTACTTACATACACAATAGTTTAAGTAGTCACAAACAGCAGATAATGCGAGTAATTTTCAAATTACGTTTGCACGATTTTGAAACTCTATCGTACAAAACTAGTAAAATATAGTTAATTGAAATTATTGTCCATTGCTAGGTATGACTTTTTCTTACTCGCCGCTCGATATCTCTTGGTTTTAGTTCGTGAGGAACCCAGCTTCTCACTTTCTGGGCCAATGGATTTCCATCGCAATGAAATGTCTTTTTGAGTCACGCCTAAGATTACCGCAAAGTCTTCGTCCACAATTGCCTTCGATTCGGCGTCTAAAAACGTTGACGGCCTTCCCATACACAGTCCAAAATTAACATGGTTTATCTTCTGGACTGCGCTTGAATCAAAATCTATATTTCGGTGTTTATATACACTAAATTGAGCATAAGACCTTAAACTGAGCATTGAGAAACTCGCACGCGATGTTTTCGTTACAGGAGAATCTCGTGAGAAATCGGCCCTCGCAGGAAATTGTTTCTAGAGCCATTTTGGTAAATCGAAGGTTCAATTATTTATGCACTGTGTATCGATACAACCATTTTAACCTATTCAGAGAGTTTTTTGGATTTTCAGCCTGTACCTGAGTAAAGTTAAAGACCCAAATAGCGCTGAACACCTGAAAAACCTGGTGTTGAGTTCTACCCTCTGAATAATTTAGTACTCGGTATTTGGATATTCAAGCACCCAATGAGACCAAAAAACTGTCACTGGCATTGTCTTATAGTTACGCTATACTATATGTGCGATATCTGTGTGACAGCTGATCACAGTTAGTTTGTTTCAGTACTCCAGGAAACTAAAATTGACTATCAAGTTGCGTGCAGCCTACGTCACAGCTGGCAATTCAAATAAATTTTGTCAACGAAGACCTCAGAATTCACTTTTGTTGCGTGCAGCCTACGTCACAGCTGTCAATTCAAATAAACTTTGACAACGCAGACCTCAGAATCCACTTCTGAGGACCAAAGTTTTAAGTATACCATCGAAGTCTTGTGGTGACGTTGTAGTCTCCGACCAAACAACCGTTGGTATGGTGTACACGTTATGGCGAAACAACAAGCTGAGTTCCAGCTTTAAGATTCGGCTTTTCAAATATAATACATATATTCTAGATACTACTGTACAGGAAAGTCACTACTGCAATAATCAGACACCTAAAGGTTTTCGCATACAGACTTCTTAGAATAACTGAAACTATCTCAAATGAGGAGTTGCTCAGAAAAGCTAATATGGATCCCTTTGACATCTCGATTCGGAGACAGAAATGAAAGTGGATTGGCCAGACTTTACGCAAATGGGTCGGCAGTACTTGAAAGAAGGCCAACGAGTGGAAACCCTTAAACGGAACGTGGAAAAGAACAGTCGATCGAGAGGCGAAGCAGTTTGGTTCAAACTGGAAAGAGCTCAAAGCGATTACCAGAAACAGAACCAGAACCGCTCGTGACTAAAGGAAACGAAGTGTTTTGTAAAAGAAAAATGGTATACAATTTAAGCTTCGATGGAAGGAGAAAACTTTTGCTGAATACTTTAAAAACATATATGTAGTTAAGTGATGTAATACCCTCGAAACCATTCATATCATTTGCCATATTTCCCTCCCATTTACGCACTTACATAGTACATACTACATTTAATTGTTTTTTAATGCTCCCACAAATGATTACCTTGAGTTACACAATGCATCTCCACCTTATGACTTTAAAATCAATTTAATTGTATACACGCCATAAACCACACCGCGAATTCCATAGACTCGTACTTAAAGAAGTGTGAAAATTATATAAATATGGTAGAGCGGGTTTGTCAGCACGTGAAGATAAAAGTACAAATAGAGAGATAAAAGCAGAATTTGTAATTACTTACAGGAAACAAAATGCAATAAAATTGCTATTTAAAAGTGGAAAAATTATGTTACAAAGTATACAAAGTCTTAAAAGTATACAAAGTACGTCCAATCTACTTCAGTAGCTCTCCCACACAAATGAATGGCGCAGTATATAAATGTGTACAAGTATGCACTTTAGTTGGCATGTATTTAGCTATGTAGTATTTATAAAGCTTGGGGGTGCTTAAAGTAAATTCAAATGAAAACATGAATACGATACAGTACAGGTAAATGCACCTTCACACAAATTATTCCACTGTAAATGGTGAAAAGAACAATTGAATAGTCTAGAAGCAAGTGTACATAGCCATAAATAGTACGTAGAGACTTATGTATATTTTTATACATATGCACATAATCGCTCTATCAAAAACTTTTTATCAGCTGAATTGTTGACTAGAAAAACTTGATATCAGAAGGCAATAACATAGCACAGTAAAATTACGTAGGTATTTAAGTAGGGGGAGAGTGCAAGATAACTAAATATCGCTGGAAAAAAGTGGGACCCACTGATAAGCGACTTCTCAGAGTAGTAGGAAAAAAAGAAACAAATCATTAATGAAATTAAAGTTGTTTTAATAGAGCAAATATTCTACTCTCTTTGAGCGCTAAAATTTGTGAAAACATACGAACAAGCAAAAAAATAAATAAAGAAAAAGCGCTGAGTAGTTCTAGTAGAAAAATAATAAAAAAATGAGAGTTATACTACATACACAGACAGTGCTTAATAGGGCATTTTTGTTATGAAAAGAAATTTTGCAATTACGCTCGCGATACACAACGAAAATTTGTGCTACTGACACAATTATTTGCGTATGAAATTTGCGCTGATCGTGGCAAAAAATTTGTGTGTCCCTTCGCACTTTTTAAGTTTTCTATTTGCTCTCTCCACTTATGCATTATCGGTTTATAGGTTAAAGATACATATGCAAATACATTATAATTTGCACGTACATATATTGCGATTATTAAGTAATAAATGAGTATTGTTTGATTTAATGTTTATGTAGCAGAGCGTTTGTAAAGTGAAGTGCGCGGCTTTTTGTCAAGACGCAATGGTTGAAGACAAATATAAAAGCAACAAAAAGAAAACAATTAGAGAAATGTTTATTAAGAGCACTATGTGACATGTAAATCAAAAGATAACATATAAGTATCTACATACAAATATTTCTGCACTAAATATAGCAAATGTGCAGCTGTCAACGCTTAACAATTATTTTATGTGATTTATACCACAATTTCGCAACAAAATTTTCTTTGTGAAATTTTTTTAAAATTTAAACGATTCCAAACACCCACCCACTGCAATGTTTCTCGGACAATGAACGCATTTTATGGCCGCTTTCTTTGCAAAAATATTTCTGTAATGTCCACTTGAAAAATGTGAGTGACACGTCTTTAATATCGCACATTAATCAAAGTGGAAATGCAGTAAATTTTCAGTAATCTTTCAAAAATAAATTTGCACTGAATTGCAAAAATAAGAAACAATACAAGCAATGAAAACCAGTGTCATTAAAAACTGTCATGAAATGCCATGTTTTTTCACTGGCAGACTGGGGTCTGTGAAAGCGAATAGAGATGTGCGTGGGACTAAATACCGCCCATACCGACATTCGACTTTTGGGTCCCGAAATACGAAATTTGTACCGCGGGTTCCGATTTCTATCATTTAATAAAATTCACATGTGCTTAAAATAATTTTTAAATAATATACTAAAAAATTATTTTTCGAATACTCTTAGCTCTTCATAATGCAAAATTTGACATCTTCTGTTTATTAGATTTTAGTTTCCGTTCGTTTTTGTTCCAATAGCACATTAAAAAGTGCTAACAGGGCAATTCTAGCAAATATAGTTGAAAGTATTTTGTAGGACAATTGAAAGATTTTGTATATTATTTTTATAAATTTTCATCGGACTTTTAAAATTTTCAATTCGTTTTCACCCTCGGAAGAAAAACATCGGAAAAATCGACGGTAACTTTTAGCGACTTGAAACTTGCACTTAATCATACTAAAATTTAATGGGCTGCAAAGCAGCGTACTCAAAATTTGTTTAAAAAATTTTGTTGAAAAATTGAAAACTTAAATGCAAATTTGTTGGTATTTCTTGCATTTTCCCCCGAGTTCTGCATGAAATAAAAAAAAAGATTCCTGTGGTTTTTGCTGTCGAATGAAAAACATATATTTTTTATTAAAAAAAAATAAGAACAAGTAAGAAAGTCTAAGTTCGGGCGGAGCCGAACATTAAATACCCGGCGCAAGTATTAAATATATGTTTTCCACCTTTCCGAAAGCTACCGCTACATGATAAGCGGGTGTAAAATTTTTAAGTAAACTAGCGTCCTTAAATTTCGAAATATTGAAATTTCAAGCATTTCTGAAATTTACCGTTACATGAAAAGCCGCCGTAATTTTAGTCCGATTTCAACAATTTTCAACGATTTGCTTTTATGTGGCAAGCACAATCACCATACCGAGTTTGGTACAAATTGGTAGAACGGTTACCGAGATACATATATGTGATCATAAGTGGGCGGTGCCACGCCCATTTTCCAAAATTTTATCATAAACGTATTTCCTGGTAAAGAATCGCTGCAACCATCAATTTTGAATAAATTAGCTTTAATATTTACTGATTTATCAAGGATTTCGTATTTCTCGAAATTACCGTTATTTTCTACCATTTGGTATGCTGTACCAGGGTCAACAACTGTGCCAAGTTTGGAAGAAATTGGTGCAGCGGTTACCAAGATATATACATGTAACTATAAGTGGGCGTGGCTACGCCCATTTTCCAAATATTTTTAATATTCTTATTTTTCGTCTAAAATTTATTCTAAATGTCAATTTTGGGTGAATTATCGTCAGTAGTTACTAAACTATCGCAGTTTTCGTATTTCTGAAAATTACCATTATATGGGAGGTAGGCGTGGTTATTGTCCGATTTCGCCAATTTTCAATACCACCCGTCCTAAAGAAGTGCATGTACCAAGTTTCGTTAAGATATCTCAATTTTTACCCGAGTTATCGTGTGCACAGACGGACGGACGGACGGACAGACAGTCACCGCTTAATCGATTTCTCTTTTCATTCTGATCATTTATGTATACATTTTTCTATATCTATCTCGATTCGTTTTGCCTGTTACAACCAATTGTTATGTGAACAAAGTTATAATACCCTTGTGCACAAGTGCGCTCGGGTATAAAAATCTAGTATGCTCCAATAATTGCAACTGCCTAGTGAGCAAAGCGCTGGCGTGTCAATCGACAGATCCGAGGTTCGAATCCAGGAGGGCAGCGGAATTATTTTTCTCTTATTAATTTTTTTTTTTTTATACAAATTTTTTTTTCGTTTTTAATTTATTTCTTCTTTTATCTTTTTTTTATTTAATTCTTTAATTTTGTAATATCTTTTTTCTTACTTTTTTCTTTTCTTTATTAATTTTTTAGTTTTTACTGTTTAAAGAAGAAACTTTTTTTTTTAATACATTAAATTTTTATGCTAAAAATTTATATTATGTAAACTGAATAGTGCCACCAAGTTAAACAACTTTTTTTATTGCTGCGCTTAGGAAATTTAATACTAAGGCTAAAAACATAGTGGAGCAGCGAGCAAAGCGAAGAGCTAGCATCGAGCAAAGCTCCAATTGCAAACGTGTATATACGCTTGGCTCTGCACTATACGTTCTCCCATTGAAACATATGCGTTTGAAATCGACGCTTTGCTCGATGCTCTTTGCTCGCCGCTCCACTATGTTTTGACCGCAAACGACAAACAAAATAACGCTAAGAGCTCCCCGCTAGTGATATATCAATTATTTTTCCGAAAGACAGAAAAGAGCTTTCAAGATAGCTGCCAGAATTGACCAATGTCATACGAAAGACTTTTTATTTCGAAAGATTGTGGTTAGTTGAAAGACTGTTGCCAGAATTTTCCTGTTAAAACAGATGAATAATGAGGTTGTTCACGCTTACCTGGTTACCAGGTTATCTGGTTTTTCTGGTTAAAAATTATTATTGTGTAGTGTATTTTATTGTATTATAACCACATAAAAACATAAGCTGATAACCAGGCAAAGCTTCAATGTTTTTAAGGAAGATTTTCTGAATTTTTTGTAGTTGCGGATTTTATCGGAAATTGCGAAAAAGGTTTTCTTCCCGTTCCTCCCGTAAGTTTTTAAAGACCTTCTCGTCACCGCCTGTCCCGATTATTTTAAAATTAGTACGGTGGGTCCTGCCGGTTCCGACATCTCGCGCCCATCTCTAAAAGTAACACTGAAGAAAAGTGTGTTCTAGAAAAACTTTTTTTCAGATTTTGTGCTTTCTTTCTTTTAAATATTTCTACAGCACCTCTACATATTTTTACTTTTCTTCGTCTATCCGATTTTTTTTCTTTTTATTTCGTCTAGTTTTACCCTCATTCTTTTTAGTGTAGTAATTCACTTTCTTCTGATACAAAATCTAGCCGCGACCAGTCTTACTACATAGCACATTATAGTATTTAGTTGCTTGCAAGCTTTCCAGACGACATACAAACGCTTGAATGTGACTACAACTTCTTTCGGTTACCGAGTCAAGCCAGGTTCAAGTCCATAGCTCATCCAGTTGCTGGCAGAAAAACTAGTTTTCATCTTCATCTGTTCGAAGAAAAAACCGCACTATCGAACGTGAGCTTGTGCTTGTAGCCATACAACGGTATTTATTATTTTTCTATAACGCTGGCGTTTTCTTCACCATACAGTTCAAGTTTATTAGTACACTGGTTGTGTCTGTAGTTTATTATTGTTATTGTCGATCGTATGTCTGTGGTAAAGACGAGTAAGTAAACGGTGAAAGTCTTGAAAAATTTCTTTTCTTTTTTTGTTTGTGTTTGCGCAGCGTCACACGACACACTACACCGCTTTTGCTTCGTTTCTACCTCTATTCGCGCACGTTTCACTTTAACTTTTTCGAAGCGTATAATTCTGTGTTTACTTGCAGCAGCAATTGTTGAAGAAACGAAAAAAAGTAAAGAAAAATGAAAGCAATCAGCATGGTGAAGCTGTGCTGCGTTTTAAATTGATGCAGTTATTTATTGTATTTTTCGCCTTTGTGATTACGGTATTGTTTAATAGTCGATTTATGCATTTTCTTGAAAGGTAATACTTTAACGAAACAGCATCCTACACTTCTATAAGTAACTCGTCTTCTCGCATTTTTTTCTTTGCCGGCTGTAGGTGTGTTTTCTAGTCAAATAACAATGAAATGAAAGAAATTTTAATAAATTAACGGAAATGCCAAAAAGTCAGGTCATATTAGCTGTAGGCATTTTTTTGAAAATCAGCTGAGTGTAATTTTACTTAGGAGGAGCTACGCTAGTTAATAATACAGCTAATGAAATAACCAGTATTGCCAGGACTTTTAAAAAGCGTTTAACCAGCGTTGTAATGCGGTATCTGGGCCAGCGATTAGCGCCACCGCCAGAGAAATGTCATTTTTCTCCTTTACTGAAAGTCTGTCATCAATAAACTACTTTTTTATTTTTGTTTTGGTAAGAACTTTCCGAGTCTTTTCGTTTCTTGGAACATGGTATGCGTTATATGTACTAAGTACCTTACGTAATATCACATACTTTAAGCGATGCAACGTAAAAAATGGCAATCGTTAGTGTAGATACATAAGCAGTGATTAACATATGATAACATACCTTGTTCTCACTGTGAAAATTTTTGTATCCTGTATTTTTTGTATTTGCTATATCTTAAGTGGTCGCATCTGCAATTGCTTAGTAAAATCGGATCTGTGCCGAGCTTAATCGAGTATTTGGATGTTATTGGATGTATATGGAAAAAATGTGCGACACCTTCAACAAAAAAATTTCTTAAAAATCTATGGTAAGTCCTAGCTTCCTCATGCTTACATTTAATTATACTAAAATTGAATGTGCTAAAAACTGCATACTCAACTTTTTTCTAGAGAGCGTACATAAAAAGCGCGATATTTGAATGAAATTTTGCAGAATTTTCTTTACTTTTGCACAAAGTTTGGAACTCTGATTTTTGGGGTTTTGGTTGCAGAATTAACCATACTTTTATAAAAAATTAGCGAAAAATAAGATATTTAAAAAATAGTTGCCCATATTGTAAAAAATTCGCTGTACCTAAACTCTATTGACTTACTGTAGCAACTTACACGGCAATACTGGCTAATGGTCTGATTATGCATACTTCGCATAACTTCGCACAACTTCGCATAAACTTCAAACTGTAATTTCGTATGTACTTTGTATATATTTTGAATGTATTCCATTAACCAGAAATTAACAGAGCTTATAAAAACTTAGCAATCTGTTGAGTTTAGATTTTGCTTCACATTTACTTAAGTTACATTTCTATTGCACTGGTACAAATTATTGTGCGAAGTTGTGTGAAGTATGCATACTCAGACCATAAGATAATAAAAATTCTTCCGTAAGACATATGAAAGATGAATGGTTATTCCAGCAAAAAAGTTTTAGAAAAAGTTCTCTCATTCACCACTCGTGGTGAAAATCTATTTTGAGAGGAAGCAATTGTAAATTATTTAGATCGCGTTGCTCGCGTCGCAGTGGCCGAGTGAGCAGACGTGCCATTCGAGAGATTCGATTTCAAATCCTCGAGCAGCGAATTTTTTTTCTATTTAATATTTTTTTATTTTCAATTTAATAGATTTTTTTTTAAACTGATTTTATGCTTTTTCTATTTAAATTTATTTATTTTTTTGTTTATTGTTTTTGTTGATAAATATTTTTTTTTTTTTGAATTAGTAGTTATTATTATAACAAGAATATATGTTTAACTTCATTTAATTTTTAGGAACTTAGTTAATCTCACTTTTTTAAATACTCATTTTTTCTTCTTTAAGCTTAACTTTATTTAAATTTTTAGATTTTATTGTTTAAAAACAAAAAAAATTGTATTTAATTTAATTTTCAGAAACTTTTTTTATTCTTTTTTCAATTAAATATTTTTTTAATTTAATTTTCTTTTTATTTATATATATATTTTATTTCTCAGACGTTTTTTCATTCTCAATATCACGCTAAGGATAGTTGAGAGCCCTGCAGAAAGCTACACAATGAAAATGCAACACTTACATATATTTTTACTAGTTTTATATTTTCCGACTTTCTTACGGAGTTATGCTATGGAAAATTTTTAATTACTAAGAATTTATTCTACGTAACGTCACGCGTATTTTTGTACCAACAAGCCATGTCATTAATTATAAAACATAGCCAGTTAATTAAAGAAAAATAATAATGATTACATGACTTTGTGAATGTCATAATTGGCTGGAATTTACACAAAACTAAGAGCAGCAGAAAAAAGCAAAAATTAAAACACAAAAAACAGGTTGAATAATGACACCAACAGGTAAGTGCTTCTTTGGACTTTTTTTTATATTCCGTACTGCGACAAATCGCATGTACAATAATGACGAGCAACGGATGACAGTCAAGCAAACAAACAGTCAACTTACCAGAGTGTGAGAGACTTGTCGGCTGGCATTAACAACCAGGTAAGACTGACTAGTACTATGTAAAAGCACTGGAATATGTTAGTATGAACGGAGTAATTAATTAAAAGACAGCGTAAAAATAAATGTATACCGAAGAAAAAAGAAAAAAAAAAAGAGGCAACTACTTGAATTTTTTGTGTGGTGAAACGCCCGTTGGTTAGATTTAATGAGCGTGCGAAAAAGGGATGCAACACTGCCGATGTTCATATTTGCGCTTACTTATGTATGTACACGGTTGCATGCACTAACTGACAGTTGACAGCTGCGGAGCATCACTTTTGCCATTTATTTTCGAATTTATAATGAGATCATCACTCAATGACGTTCTGTAGTAAAGCCAAAGGGGAAAATGCTTGACTAAAGCTAACTTGCACTGAGACATGCTGTGGCTGTCAAAACCTTAACAATACCAAAAAAGACTATGAATAGAAATAACATACAATAACAACCAAACATATATCTACGAAACTGCAACAAAAATTCGATAGCAATATTTATAAAGAAAAAATATTGCGAATTCACAAATTAATGTCTGGCTAAAAAAAACATGCAGCAAAAACCAATATTTCGCACCGTCATAATTGCAAACTTTAATTTTGTTAGCATTCATCATTATTTGTAAAAAGTACTAAAAAAAACAACGTGCTTTGTGCGCATGAATCAACTAAATTACTGTCATCAATAATATGACAACTTCAAGGTGTAAGCAACCCTGCGCAATGTGCAAAAGTCTCCGCAAATAAAGCGCAAAATAGCCTTTTGTCTAGTACATTTGCATGCAAATTGTGCCAAGGTTGAGGCTTGAACAATATTTTTTTTTTTTGCAATAAACCGTTTTTATTTAATTTTTTTTTGAATTTTCTGGTTTCGCATTTTTACAACACCATTAATTTTGCTGTACAACTTTGTATGTTGTGTTGCAGCACACCCACTAAAACCGAATAGAAGACAAATTAAGAAACCATACGCGCTTTCATAGAGCGGCAACACATGTTTTTGAAAACCTCTTGTTTTTTTCTTTTGTTTTGCTTATTTATACTTCGCTTACCGTTATTCGATAGTCATCACGTTTCGGTACATGGCACTCTTGCCTTAACAATCAACTGGCAAATCCGCAAAGCAACCAAATTATCACGTTATTTTGCGTAAGAGCGCATAGAAATCACATCTGCAGCGTTGCATTTTCGTTTTGAATTATGTTATTTGGTGGGAGTGTGTGTGCGCATTGAATTTGAAAGCAAAAGTCAAAGTCACAGCGCAACAAGTCAATGTCAAACTTATAAATAAAGCAATGCGTGTGTCAACATAATTTCTATGCGCACATGCATAGATGTGTACATATGTAGATATGTATGCATGCGTAAATGTGCACTACATATTTACATTTGAATCTACAGAATTTTTTGAGTGCGTCAGGGTAGATATGCTGCTGTCGAAAAACTTGACATGAAATAGAAGAACGACGAAAACATAAAAATTTAAATGAGAAATAAAAACAGCAACTGAGTATGTTACCTATTTGAAGATATACATATGTACCTACGTTGGGAAAACACCGATTTTTTCACAAAACAGCAGCTTTAAGAATTCTTATTCAACTTCGATATAATTGAGCTGTTACAGACATTTATCAGAAAAAAAAAGTAAATATATCTATTCATCCTTTTTCCACCCAACAACCATATGAACATTAGGGCGGTCCAAATTAAGCAAAGTCGGAAATTTAATGCGCTCATTGCCGATATCCGTTTATAAAAAACGCGCCCAATATTTTCCATGCATTTTGTATGGATAAAAATAATTTTGCGTAGAAGTCGTATAAAATTCTTGAAAATCAATATTTTTCGATCGAAAAACTGTGGTTCTCTCTTCTTCGAATAACAATACCCAATTATTATTTTATTTTTTTATAAAATACTTTTTATAGGTCCCCCAAAAACCCTAATAAAGGAAATGGCGCACCCATAAAAAATTTTTAGTATGAAAATTTTTCAATTAAACAATTGGGTATTATTATTGAAAGAGTTTTGCGATCGGAAAATATTGATTCTTAAGAATTCTATAAAATTCACTTTACCCACATGAAATACATGGAAAATTTGTGCGCTTTGAGCGACCTCTAAATATACTTTGTCATTTCAAAATAAAAAAATGGAGTATCTATATTTTTTCGATACAAAACAATCCTAGGGGGTGAAACCATTAAGAGTCGGATTTTATTTCTTCTACATGCATTTTTTTTCCACCCTAATGTCATACATAGTAATTCTCAAGTCAGTACATTTAATTTCTACAATTTCCAAGTAATCAAACCATTGACCTCAATTTTGTCGCTTGATATTTCTGATGCACGTTTACTTAGTATTGCTGTTGTTTTTGATTTTTTTCTTTCCATTACTTTTTATCATTGACAACATGTCTTTTCGAGTTGTTGTCGTCGCCGCTTTTCGCTATCGTTGCTGCTTGTTTGATACCGCACGTTCAGTGGGCATACTCGCATGTCCATATGTATGTATAAATGTTCATTGGTGTCTTTGGGTGCAGTTGTAACGGAGTTACTTGAATTAATAACAGCGTTGCATTTCCATGCGGGTATTATGGAAAGTACACACGTTTCAGCCGTTTAACCAATATAGTGACATTGGACACCTGGTGCCATATATACATACGTTGTCGATGAAATAGTAGGAGTGCGATGTTTTGACCAGTTTGTTATTTTTTGTTTTTTTTTTTAATTTCATCAAAACTTAAAGTTTTAAGTTGGTAAAAAATACCGTTGATTTTTAGAATTTTTTTGGTTGAAGGTGTTTCGCATTTTTTCCATAAAAAAATATGTTAGACAATTTTTTTTTATATGGAAGACACTGCCAGCAAAAAAAAAATTAGGGTAAGTGGGATTTTTCAGCAGCTTAGAACTTCCATTTTACTGCATTCCAAAATTTTTAATTAAAGTAAAAGATGTGAGTGCAGCATACTACACTCATGTGGTTCTTGCAATCTGCTGAGATGCTTTAACTTTTTTTTAAGTGCTCGCTATAAAATTGATTGCTATTTAAACAAGTAGTATAATTGTCTTATGTACTTAAAAGAAAGATAAAGAATATGATAATATTAAGGTTGGACAACATCGCACAGTGGTCTTAGAGTGGCAGAAATTCCAAGTTTCTAAGTGTCTCGAATAGCCAACAGAGTGGTTGGGTCGACTCTTGACATCCGTATTAACGCGATCTAACTCTTTTTGCAGAGGAAAATGTCAACATTAACTAGTATTCAAAGGGCTGTTAATTCAGTGTTATATTTATCGTAAAGATCTGTTTTTGTTGGTAGCATAGTCAGTTTTAATCCGAAGTACAATAGTATAAAAGGGTTGCCCTTCAACGATATTTCATTATTTTTCCTAGTTCTTTCAGAGTTCAGAACATTTAAAGAATTTTTAACGACTTTATGAAGAGCGTAACTAACTGCTTTGCACCAACGTGCGCTGGGGAGTTGTTGTGCTTACGACGTTCATTAATCTCTGTGTAAACTGTTGAAACAAGTTCCAGCTGCTACAAACTGCTAGCCTTGTGTATATCTTTTATAGACTGGACGCTTGACATTGGCAGATCCGCATATAAATTGTGGCAAAAAGTAGTAACAGAAACCCGATTTAACAAAAATTTTGCAATGTAGTACCCTTGTCTAGGACTGCAGAAGCACAAAAAGTGGCATACATTGAGGAATTTCTTCGCCCACTACATTAAGGAGCAAGTATGTATGGTAGATGGTAACCGAGTTTAATAAAATTCGATTGTGCTTTTTTACCGGTGGGCAAGTCAGTGAGCAGTGTGACAAACTTTCAGATTTAAGTTTTTCTGATTAAAAATAAGCTTCATTAAAATCGGATAACAGTTAGCACTTCCGCCAATTTATGCGATTTTTCACGTTTCTCCATTTTACGTACTAAATTTTTACTTTTTGCCATATGTATTTTAAATATATGGCGCTCTTCCACTGTGCATCGGCTTGAAACGTACATATGTATGCACTGTTCAATCATCCAACTCGTTGGGCAAAAGTTTAGAATGGTATGCATACGTGCGCTCTGATGCGAACATATCAAGTATTAGCGTGACACTTTGTAATCGATTGTTGATTACGGTAATGAATTCATGCATGCTGTACGCACGCACAACTTTCTGCTCAACTGCATACATATGAATACGTATGTTTGTACGAGTACATGTTTATGAAGCTGTTGTCCGATTTGTAATGCATTAAGTATGCTTTTATTCTTTATGGTTAGAAAAATAAAAGTGTTCGCATTCAGCTGGGGTTAACCCAAAACCCCCTTGGACTTGACTTTTTTGCAATGAAAAAAGCGTAAGCTTAAATTTGGCATATAAATTAAGTCGATTAATTCGCATTGCTTTAGAGTGTTCGTACAAAATTATATTTGTTATTTGGGTTTTTACAATTTCGCTACAAACATTTTTTGGTATGGCTTGGCACTGCTAACTAGTTATTTAGTTAGTCAGCCAAAATACATAAAAATTGTTGGCATAAACGTAGAGACCACTGGTCTTGGATTAAAACGATAAAAGTTTCTAGAGCCAAATAACAAGTGGAAACCGGTTTTAAATTAGGAATTTTAGAAATTCTAAAGTATATTTCAAAAGGCAGATACAAATAATATACTTAGTTGAGGCTTTTAAAACGGTTCTAAAAATTCCACAAGACTTGCAATAGTAAAAATACGCTTTCAGTTACATAAAATATAGTTTCTAGTTTTCAAGAAAATTCATTCGCTACTTTTCGCTACTCTGCTTGAGGAGAAGGAAAGCAAGCAAAATATTATGTGGTGTTTATGGAGATGATGCTGTGGCCGAAAAAGTCAAGCCGACCAGAATTGATCAACAGAAAAGGTATTAGGGGAATTCATTATCTTTCTCTCTGCAAAGCGCTGCACGATGCGCGGATTTTCAACCGTACTAATATTCGTACATGTGTTGAACTGTCAGTCGACGTCTGAAAAGCCTGAAAAAGCACTAAATCATCTGTTCAGGCTTGAATGCCGAAAGCCACACCGCCTAAAAACCTGCCATGCAGCTTCAGCTTAAGGTTAGCGATTTTATACATTTGGTAAGTTGTTTTTTTTTTTTTTGTAGCACAGCTTGTGGAAATACTCAAAAGCATCAAGCTACGAGTAGCTTTATAAAACACGACAATATAAACATGTATGTAAAAATACTACCTACACCGCAAATATTAAATAATTATCTATCTTGTTTTAATCATCTTTGCCGCGACTATTTAAGCAGATGATTGATTTGACAACCCTACAAGCAGTGGCACAAATTACGAAAAATAACAAGAAATTGAAACACAAAAAACGAATTCATCCAAAAACCAAACAAGCAAACCGTTATAAAACCTTGACGAACTGTCGGTGAGTGACGCCCATAACACGTACGTAAATGACAAGATGAATGGCGGTGCGGCAAGCGAAAAATTCGATTATAAAAGATGAAAAGCGGATAACTGAGGTAGCTAAGTTTAAAAATAAATGCCACTTATGATGAAACAAAAAAATGCAAATATAAAAAAGGTGAAAAATGTAAATGCGAATGAGCATAAGGCAGCAACTGTGTACAACAATTTACAAGACAACGGACAACCGACATGTATGTAAAAAGTGTTAAATAAAGAGAAGTAAACAGCATCGCTAAATACATTTAAAAAAAGCGAGAACCAATTTAAATAAAAGCAATAAAAAGAAAAAAAATTCAAACCAAATTGCGTACGTTTCGAGCAAAAGAGGTCGCGCCACGATCGTCCCAACGCACACAATGGGTAAACCGAATGCAATAATAGCAACTGCCTCGCAAAGCACTCACTTGAAACTCGACGAATGCATGCTTTATATCCATTAAATGCAGAATTTCTTGAGGTAGGACCAATGCGAAATGTGTGCAACACGTAGTGAATGCAGCAGCGGCAGCAACAACAAGCAAATATGTATGAAAGAAAAACAAACAACAAGCTGAAGCTGAAAAAACTCAACAAAGCGTTAAATTGACAGGCGCATAGGAATAAACAATGGCAGGGAAGTACTTAATATACATACATACATACGCACACATGCACTTATGCTCATACATAAAAAAAAAAACTACACACAAGAGCTTATGCGAAAGGCAATACGTGTATGCAGCATGCAACGCAAAAAGCGCTCGAGCGAAGCCGTAGCTGTGCCGAACTGCAATTAGACGCATGCAACTCTGCTAAGCAGACATACATAGGTGTTTTTCTTTTTGCATGTCACAATGAGGGAATGTCATTGCATGCGCATGATTGAAACACAACAACAACAACAACAACAACAAAAGACACTAGCATAAGGTAGTGAAAACAAAGAGTATGTAGTAGAAGCAAGAAACGAGCGCGCAGTAGGACAAGCGAAGAGAAACAAATGCATTTGCGTGCTGCAAACATTTAGTCGGTGGTCGGTCGGTCACCCCGTATAAAACAAAACAAAAAAAAAAACAACACCAAAGCAGACGCCGCCGCAGCAGCAGCTTTCGTTGCAACGAATGCAACAGTCGAACGAAGTTTCAAGATTGTCGTCATTGCTGTTCACTCAAACGAATGCGAACCAAAGCAAAGAAAGGACAAACGGCGAAGAAGAATTGAACACCGATGCCTAAAATTACATGCATAAAATTTCATTAAAAAAAATGCAAAATGTGAGCAAAAGTGCAGAGGCAAACAACAACAAAAAAATAAAATATTAATTTGTGTGCTTGCTGACTCGTCGTCGAAAATACGGTGTCCTTCATACTTTGTGCGCCGCACGAAAGCAGTGTGCGAGTATGTATTTTTGCCACCGCCGTTGACCGACTGCCACTTGCGATGAGCGCACTGCATTGAGGTGGCAATGACATTTTCGCCTCATTGGCACATGCAAAATGAAGGAACGTAAAGGTAAGCGAATTGCATCACTGCATGCACCGTTATCGAGTTGCATGCATGTCGGCTGCGATAGCGGTCGTCGTGTGTTCGCTGGAACGATCATTGCCGATTGTCTGACGCACATACACGTATGCCTGTATGTACATACATATGTGTGTGTGTGTGTGCATGCTTGCAAAACGAAAAGGAGTGTAAACGCCCAAATTGCAAGTACCTACATTTATTGCATTCGCTCTTTTTTTGTTGTTGTTTATTTGTTCGTGCACTCGTCGCTCCTTTGTCGCTTCGAAATGCGCCATTCATACGTACAACCGTTAGCTGAAATTCGTGCACTCGTGCATACGGGCACACGGGTTCGTTGCATTAACATTGAACTGGAATTGGGTTACTGGCACAATGTACGAAAATTTTGCTCTTTTTATGCGCCCTTGTGCGCAATATTGTTTTTTTTTGATTGCTTCTTGTTTTGTAATTTGCCGCTGTGGCCTAAATTTTGAGGGCAGCTGATGACCTGATTTCGCAAGGATGTAATGCAGAATATGATCTTGACCTTTTCAAGGTGAACTGCGTCGGGGGTATCATTGGACAAGGAAGAATTGTGTTATGGAGAACATATTTAGTAGGTATCATCAAAAAAAGAATGTATAGAAACTAATATTTGATACATACAATCAAATCGTTAAATATACTATGTATAGTAATTGACTTGAAGGCTCAGGTCAATACTTGATTCAAAGGTTGAGAGTTGGCATCGAGAGCAGGGACATAACAGTTATAAGTTTTATCGGAAATACATTGTTCCATGACAGTTATTAGATGAGAAATATTTTTTTTTATTTCGCCGATAAGAGTTATAACCCAACGTTTATTGTTATGCAGGAGAAATATGTTTTCCGTCGCCAATAAGAGTTATTACACCCAACGTTTATTTTTACGTTGTCTGATAACAGTTATTTCACTCCTCCGCTTTTATTTTCATCATCTTTATCTTTTTCTCAATCTCCGTTTTCGTCAGAGAAATATTATTTTATCAGTTATAACCTTAGTCGATCCAATGTTCAAGAAAAATGCTTTGATGGATGAAAAAGCCTTTCAGGGGAGATTCTGTAACCAGTTAGCGACAAGTTTCGAATCGATATCGCACTTGTTGACGTAAAAATATTTCATATCATACGTCAACAAAACCGGTTCGAAAATTGTCGCTAACTGGTTACAAAATCTGCCCCCATGCCTACAAAAATGATATCGTCCGATTCAGCCGGAACAAAAATGCTTCAAACAAGTAAGAGTTTCTCTGTATTTTGGCCTCGAGCCGATATCTTTCATTTAAATCAGTATTAAAAGCTCTATTGGCTCCTTCATTCGGGTTCTGATAGGCGAGTCTCCCCTGAACCGTTTTTCCATATTTTTGGCCTATGTGTGCTTTTATTCCAAACTTAAATGTTTCGGTACGGAGTTTCGAAACCATTGGTTCTTTTTAAATCGGTACCGAATATCGGTCAATACCTTAAAGTATTAAAATAGCACATCACTACTGCTGCCATCTCGACTGTGACGCCGGCAAAAGAGCTGATTCTGTCAAATTCACTGAGAGCCGATTTGCGGTGTTGCCAACGGCGCCAATTTCGGTATCCTCTCCACCGTGACGCAAACGTAACGAACGCATCACGGCGGCAGGCTTAAGACGACAATAATTCAACAAAAGTTATCGACTAGCAATACCTTCAATACAAGCCATTGTACTTGATAGTATTGTTAAAACCAGAACAGGTTTTATTGAACTCGGTAAAAGATTTGGTTAGTTTTCATCAGAATTGTGCAATTAAATATTTGTGTTTCTATTTATAATAAATAATATTTATTTCCATAAACCACACAAGCAAAAAATTCACATTTACAAAATAACCGTCCAATGCTATCTAAGATAGGGTAAATAAATGCTGAAGTGCACAAAATGCAAATTTCGCTTTTAATCCCAGCCATTTTTTGCTTATGGCAACCGCATTTGAGCAATTTAGAACAAGCAATTAGCAATACAGCTGGCCGACAATCCGGATAATTTGCATAATTACGCGATTTTGATGTATGCTGGTAAGCTATTTGAAATTTTTTTTTAAATGTGGGTAATTTAGTTTTTTCACCAAAATTTTATTTGTAGCGGCATTTTGGGGTTACACTGCAATTTTAACGCTCCAGTTCACAAAATTTACTAACCAGCAGAAAGCGAAGAAAAAGCAATATTATCACCAATACAAATAGTACATAGTTGAGTGGAATAATAAAAGCGAAAATAAGGGCGAAATGCCGAAAAAAATTAAAGAATTAAAAAGAAAAAATAAATAAATAAAACGCACGTAAGCCTAAGCAAATGAAAAAAAAAACTGCAGTAAATTTGCAAGTGACCCTGAAATTAAGCAGAACAAAGGGGCGGCGGTGCGAGTGGCAGTGCTGGTGCTGGGTATGTAATGTGAAATTTGTGGTTGTTGCACGTAACCTTGTCCTAGTTTGTAGACGTCAAGCAAAAACTACCACCAACACCAGTTGATGGTAGATATAACAAAAACAAAAAAGTTCACTTAAATGTGTCAACAGCTGGCAAGTAAGTACATACATACTTACACAATATTACTACATATGTACATATGCAGCTCTAAATATTCGTAGTAACAGTAAAAATTTTACTGCTAAGTATAAACTCGTAGGGTCTCTTCACCTCGTCCTTAGCTAAAGTAGTACATTAGTGCACAAGCGGTCAAGGGCGATCGACTGCATGCAGCACAACGTTGCATGTGGCTAGGAAATACTGCAGTTCACGATATAGTGAACCCAAAGCAAAATTCCATACATAGAAATAAATTTTTACATACTAAACTTTGCTCTAAATTTGAAATGGCTCTGATTATTTACTGTGGTACATATGTATAGAGCGGGGTCGCAGGCGCATCTTTTAAAGAGCAGCAGGCGCACTCACCAGCGTGTAACCTCGACCTCAAAATCCTAGTTAATCTGTGCAGCACTGCGGGTGTGCTGTATATACATACATATGTATGTAGATATGCATGCAGTTGCACCCCACAGTGTTGTTGCACTTACGAGTGACAACAGCATCCGTGTGCAGATATTTTGTATCAATGCCAATATGGAACACATGTTGTGAGAGGTGGAGGTTTTCATACATATATATATATATATATATATATATGTATGCATTATATTTACCATTGGATGTAAATCAATACTTTCGCTTTATACCACTGTCAAAGTTAATCGATATAGGAATTAAGATTATTTTCTGCACGGAGGTGTCTAGTCACAACTTTAAATTCTCCATGCTTTTTGCAGTTACTGTAAATAAACGAATATGAATGCTCGCTGCGAACATGAAAAAATTGCTAGTACAGAACGCATGCGAACTAAAAGCCATACTCTTCCAAAATCATTGCACACAGACCCCCCAGATGAAGATCGCTTTTAAATTAATGATTTTTGGCATGGCTTCTTAAATTTGTCCGTTTCTTCGGCCTTCGAAGGCGAATGAAAAGGTGTGTTCCCAAAGCAACAGAAAGTGTGTCTGAAGTCAAGTTGGATTTTATTATTTCTTGTAAATTTTCCTATACTACGGGAAACAAAACCAGAAGGTCCGGAAACTATGGCAACAGACAGCACATAACTCGAAATGATTAAAAATGAACGACTCTTGAAAGGTATTGTGGAACGGTTTTCAACCATCCCTTGTCATCCTTGAAAATTGTTCCACAATACATCATATTTTTAGCCTGCCGGAAACCAAAAATAAACTCCTATAAAGTTTCTTTTTTCTTATGATGTCGGCTAGGCAATGGAACTGGCAAGTTTTGAGTAACTTTGTATTGTTTTCTACTGGTTTTAAGCTATTTTTAAATACTAGTAACTAGTTAAAACCGTTTAAAAAAAGTTTTAATATCATAATAAAATAAAACCTCATTGCACATCTACAGGCCTGGTGCTTTAATTTGACCTCTCATTTTTGAAATCCAAAAAAACGGTGCAGATCTGTTGGTCTTCAGAAAAAATTCCTTCGCCTATTGTATATGTATAGGAGTATATGAATATGTACATTAGCGTGGGGCGAAAATCCGCTTTTTTAGAATTTTGATTGGTAATAGCAAAAATATGGTTCATTATGCTCTAAAATAAATCTGTGGGAAATGCGAAAATTTTTGGTCAATATCCTAGGCTCGCCCATGTCCACCAAAGTTCAAGTATTAAAAAAGTTTTTTTTAGCTAACTTCGATTTTCTACAAAAAAGGTCCATATACCAAATTATGTAGGACTAATACTTTCGAAGATTATTGCAATTTTAGTCAAAAAAAATGTATTAATTAATTTATTTATTAATTTTTATTTTTTGAGCATATTGAACTTTGACTTGGGCAAGCCTAGGATATTGACCAAAAAATTCCAAATTTCACACAGATTTTTTTAAAGCATAATTAATCATATTTTTGCTATTACCAATGAATATTCTAAAAAGGCGGATTTTCGGCCCACGCTAATGTACATAGTTAATTTTTTTTTCGAACAGATGGCAACCCTAATGAAAAATATTTTCACACATAACTTTTCTTAAAACTCTTTCGTTTTAGACACAAATTTTACTATTTCACTTGACATGTGTATAATTTAGTTTTTAAACTGCTGGCAACCTTCTTTAGAAGCATTTTCAAACTAAAATCTTTTTAAATCTCTTTTGTCTGGCTATTGTTATACACACATATTTGAATTAACTGTTGAATTAAATAGAATTTGAGAAATAAATCCTTTTCAAACCCTTCTGGATTGATACCCATTTCTAAATAATTTGACTTGTTAAATAACATGAGTTTAACTTTTCCAAAAGGTGCCAACTCTATTCAAACACAAAAAAAAAATAAAATGTCAAACTAAAGATTTCGTAGCACTCTCTCATTTGGCACCCATATTTTAATATTTCATATAACTTGAGCATAAATGAACCAAATTCGACTTTTAAACAGGTGGCAACCTTCTTAAAAATATTTTCCACTACTGCCTTCTTAAACCTCTTTCGGACTGGTACCAATATGGTGAAACATATGTCAGTTACCTAATTTCCTTAATTCAAATTCAATTTAATTTTTTAAAGTAGTGGCAACCCTTTTGAAAATCATTTTGGTTGATACCCATATATTTAATTTTATAGATAATTGTTTTAACTTTTTAAAAAATTTGCATTAAATTTTTTAATAGTTGGCAATTTTTTTTCGAAAAAGTAGAGCCTTATTCACATCTACACCACAAGTCCTCACTCATCATTTTTGAAAATTTGAGTGAGGATCAATAGTGGCTCCTTTCGAAAAAGTAAAACAGATCTCATGACCAGGACAAAGACCCTTCGCATATTATATATATATTTATTATAATTCCCTCACTTAAATTTCACGATTTTTCACTATACACATAAGTACAACACATATTATTTCTTTGCCCCTTCTCCCCCCCCCTCCGACTCACCTGATGATATCGAATTTGCCGAGTCGCTGCGTGGTGTATGCTGCTGCATGTTGAGCCCATTGTGTTGCATTCCCATATTTCCACCTAATACACTACTCATCAAACCGTTCATTAGACCCTGATTCAATGTTGTATGCAACATATTGTTATTTAAATGCATATTATTATTATTATTATTGTTATTATTTTGTGCATTTTGCTGCTGATTAACAAGATGCCCGTTACCCAGTTGATGGCCATGTCCCAAAGCACCACCGCCACCGTCATTGCCTCCACCATTGCCATTATTGAAATTTCCGCCATTAGCAATGTGGCCAGCTGCGTTGCCATTCATATTATTGTTGATGCCATTGCCACCGCCCAATGGTGGTAAGGGTATTATAGTGGTCTGTGGCGGTAGCAACGCCGCACAGCCATGTGCTGCAGTGATCACGCTGTGACCACCACCATGTCCATTAAAGGCGGCATCATACCAAAGATCTGGTTCTCCATAGACGGGCGAATCGAGTGGTGAGGGCGAGAGTGCGGTGCTGAGCACGAGGCCGTTGGAGGATGAGGTGACTTCGGTGGACGAATCTTCGTGCATGCGAAAGGCGAAACCGCCGTTATTCGACCAACGTCGCTTCATCATTGTTGTTTGCGTGCGGCCAATCAGGGTGGAAATTTTGAAAAATTTTTAACGGCCTTTGGGAAATTGTTGATTTTTAGTGCAGTTTTACACTGCACAAATTTATTGCACTTAAGTTCACAATTATTTGCTAATTTATTTGTTTTTTTTTTTTAACCTTTTTCAAGTTGTTAAATGTGTGTGTATGTAGGTGTGTAAAGAATTTATTAATTTTGCCAATTTAACGCTTTTTGTGCGCTTTTTGTTTTTTTTTGCGTGTATGTAGTACTTTTACGCAACTTTTTCTTAAATTTGATATTTTTTGCGCACTAATTTATGCACAAAAAACATGCTTGTTGTTGCTTCGAAAACTCAAAATTTTTTTATTGAAATAAATGCACCTTTCCAATCTAAAATCAATAATGAAAAATTAGGTATGAAAAATTAATTAACCGCAAAAAAATTTTCAGATATATATTTTTTTTTAAATATCGCCAACAACGCTGTGGCACGTGAGTGTGTGTGTCTGTGTGTTAATTGCATTCGGCCCCGAAAGAAACTTATTTGTAAAGGCGTCTCTGCGATTTTTATTGAACGACTTCATTCGTCCTCCTGACTTTAAAATGCGCACTTTTTCACTGAAACGAGACACAATACAGAGAGAGAGAGAGAGAGGGAGAGATGGGAGAGAAAAAATAATGAGTTAGCGCAAACATCAGGTTAAAAACTGCTTTCTTTTTACTTATTTGTATACATACTTTTTCTTTCTTTACGTCGCCTTAATTGGTTGAACATTTTTTCTGTTTTTTTTTTGCATTTTAATGTTCCTTAATTATTTAATTTCGAACTCTTACTTTGTACTTTTTGCGCGTGTTATTGGTTGTTCATTGCGGTTTAAATGCTTAAAATCTAGCTTTAAAAACGGGTCAGAAAAATGTTGTTTAGACTACTGCAACTCAACTTTGCTTCTGCATATTAATTTTAATAGCTTTTTTTATTTTGTTGTTTGTGGTCTTGAAAATTGCATTTCATTATTGATTTTTCGATTGTAGAAAAATTTGTATACTTAAATATTCAAACGACATTTAGGTGCATACATTTTTCTATAATTTGTTACTTTCAAGATCGTTTGAATGCAACTCTGTAGGCAGCGTTAATTAAGCTTTTGGCGTTTAAGATTTTCGCCATCAAGACCAATGGAAATATGTATGTAGTTTAATAATATTTTTATATAAATGGCTTTAGTTTATTTTATTCTATTGCATTTGCATTTTATGAAGTTGAAAACCTTGATAACGGGAAGCATTTGGTTTTTTGTTTACATAGGTGATGACTATTACAGGATAATTTTGTGACTAGTTTCGAGCCACCCCATAATGATTTCGAACTAGTCCACAATTGTCCTGAAGTAATCCTGAAGTGGTTCAAAAAAAGTTGTGAACTTGTCCTATAGTGATCTTGAACAAGTCTTGAAACGGCCCCGAAGTGTGCTCTTACCTCTTACCCAAATGATCCCTAAGTAGCCCCAAAATGTTTCTGAACAAATCCCAAAATAATGCCGATATAGACCCCAAATGTTCTTGAAATAGTCCTGAACAGGCAACAAAACGGACTTGAAACAGTCCCTTATTAATCCGAAAATGATCCCGAACCAGGCCCAAAATGGTCCTCTAGTAGTCCTGAACCTGAACTAGCCTCGAAATGGTCCTGAATTAGGCCAAAACCGCTAACGAGCTAGTTTCGCAATTTTTTTGAAATAGTCTAGAACAAACCCCAAAATACTCCTCAAATAGTCGTAAACTACTTCCAAAATTATAACAAAATGCCCTTGAAATAGTCCTGAGCAGGTCTCGAAATGGTCGTAAACCAGTGGCTAACTACGCCCAACATGGTCCCGAAATAGCCCTGAACTATTCCATAAATACACATTTCTTCACATAATAAAAAGTTACAAATTTTCTGCTGAGTTAAGACAAAGTTCTACAAGGTACTAGTTCCGGCATCGAATACTTGCGGAGAGTTAATCACAACGGTGCCCAGTACATACATCCCAAGTCTGGTATGCCGATTTATGCGCGGTCGCCCATGTAGGTCAAATACTTTTGCAGTTCGGGGAGCGTTCTTAAGCCAGACCACATGCGTTTCAGCATTCTTTAGAACCCAAGCTTACATTGTACAAATTCAGAATTTATTCCATACGAAAGTAAATCAAATACACTTTGAAGCCACCCTCATTCAAATACAAAGAGCATTTCAGCTAACGTTGGAAAAAAGTTCAAATAAACTGAGAAAAACTTGCTTTCCTTCCTTATTTTCGAACAAGTGGTTATTTTGACAAATAAATAAGAAGAAAACTAAAATATGCCCCTGAAAGTTCAACCAACTTGTTGCATTGATTGTTAAAACAAAAGACGACAATGAAACGAAAGCAGCAATTTAAAATTAGCCTAGCGTGTAATCGTATGAAAAATCACAGAAATTTACGAAAATACACAATTTCGAGAATATAAAAGAAAATATATAAACAGCAAGGAAATGCACGAAGAGCAAAAAACCTAAGCAAAAAGCGGTAATCAAGATAAACATAGCTAAAAGATCTGATAAATCACTGCAGGAAAGAAACGAAAACCAAAAAAAAATAAAAATAAAAAATAATAAAATTAAAAATAACATCAAATATTTAATGTCTATTTAGTAAACGTCTCACATTTTATTGCTGCATTTAAGTGACACTCAGCAGCGCGTTGACAAAAATGTACTCGCGTATGTATGCATGCTGAGCGAAACTTTGGCGAAAAATTTGCTAGTTGTTTTTTTTTTGCGTTTCGTTCGACTGTTTTAAATTTAATTCGACTACTTTTTTTGCATTAATCGCACAGGTTCGCTAATATATACTCGTGCATACATACAAATGCAGATACTTATGTGTCTCATACCCACATGGGCTGTGCGTTTGCCAAACGCGTTCAAGGTTAACCTGACGCTGACGCGTTAATTAGAATGAAATTGCGCGCTGCATTGCACTCACTCGGCGAATGCGAAGACGTTGAACTTTTCGTTAGTGAAAAATAGCAACAAAGCGAAGTGAGCAAGAAAACAAAAAGCATTAGAAAAGGTAAGCACAAAACATTTGTATGTACATACTTAACACCTTTTTAAATTTAATGCACGTTTCAACTCTTAATTACACTTATTTATCCCTGCTATAAAATTAATGATTCTTAAGCGATTTGAGTGATTATGTTTTTTTATTACTAACTAAATTTAATTACTGTTTTTTTGCTAATTAAAATCACAATTATTCTGTGATTGTGTTAACGATGACCTGTTTGCAATATAATGTGACGCTAGGCGAGATATGCAGCTTTAGTTGAATTTTAAATGGGCTTAAGCTTAAGATTGGTTTCACTGGTTTGGTTCTCTTGATGCCAAAATTTGTCGAGATATGTTGACATAACTTTAACTCCTTTAACCACACCTTTATCGATGATATTATGGGCCAAAAACAGACAGATAGCCGATCTAAAAGCGCAGGGCGTACCCTATCCTGATCGAAATCAATCGTTGTACCGCCTCTTTATTCCATTTGACAACGTGTTTTCACTTAAGAAATGTAAAATAAATATTTTTTTAATCAAAATTTTCGAAACCCATTTGCGGCTCTCAAGAAAAAAAAATGCTTGTATTTCTTCAACAAAATTTACAGCAACGGCAGAGTGCTTTTTCAACGAGCAAAAATAATCCTTCTTAATATAATATTATAAATGTGAAAGTTTGTATATTTGGATGTTTAGGGCTCTCTCACGCGGGAACGACTGAACAGATTTGCATGAAATTTTAGAGATAGTTTTTGACCTGGATTCACAAACAGGTTCTTTTTAAGAGTTTCCACCTGTTAAAAAAGTTTATTTAAATTAATAAGTTCAATCAAATATTACAATACGGGTGTCAAACGACAAAAAGTTTAAGAGGGCTTAATTTCAAAGATATTTTAATCAGAACCAAATTTGGCCTCGATAAATCAAGAGGGTGTGGCACCCCCCTGACAAATTGAAATTTTCATAATGCATTCATATCTCTGGAAGTATTTGTGGGAGAGTACTGGAACTTGGTATGGAAATATGTATGTATGTGAAATCAAATTCATACTCACGGTGAAAAATTCGCGTTTTTGGAAAATGGGCGTGGCACCTCCCATACTAACTGAAACTTTCATATTGCATATCTCTTCAAATTTTTTGGAATAGAGTACTCAAGCTTGGTATGGAGTTATGTATGTATGTATGTAGTATGTGAAATTAATCCTATGCTCATGGAAAAAAGTGAGAGTTATTGGGCAAGGGAGCGTGACAACTCCCATGCAAATTTGCTTGTTTTTATGCTGCATATCTCTAGGGATGTTGTTCGAAAAGGGGGCGTGGTACCTCCTGTAGAAAATTATTATTTTATATGTGTAGAGTTGCTTATGATATGTAGTACTGGAACTTGGTATTATGATATATAAATTCTATTTCGTACTAATGGAAAAAATTTGGGTTATCAGAAAAGGTGGCTTGGCACTTCCCGTACCAATTGACTTTTTCTTACTACATATCCCTGGAGATGTTTGTGGAAGAATACTGGAACTTGTTATGGAGTTATGTATATAAAATTCATCCTTGCTCATGGAAAAAATGTGAGTTATTAGAAAAGGAAGCATGTCGCCCCCCATACATACTACCACTTTCATAATACATACATATCTCTGGAACGATAGAAGATCTCTGGAAGTATTTTAAATTTGTTATGGAGATTTATTTTATCACTACCGCACTGATAGACAAAATTTCAGTTATCTAAAAATCGCATGATGCATACATCTGGAGGCTATTATGTAGCTACAGTACTAAGAAGTGGTATTTTATAAAAGTCAGGTTACTAAATTTGAGTTGGAAATATTAAGAGCCCGCCGTAGCACCGGAGAGAAGGTTCCACGTACACACGGCGCATCCTAGGAACCATTTTAAGGTAAACTTAGAGCGAATGATATCTTTCGTATGCCTATCTAGTCATTTTGTTTGTTTCCACATGGCACTTTTTAAATGCTACATATTTTTTGTCATTGCAATGCATTTCTTTCAGTCAATATGTGAACTTTTTAAAATAGTTTTAAAATTTTTAAAATTTTTAAAATATTTTTAATAATATTTCTGGAATTGTAATATATGTAATACAATTTTATGGAAGTTTATTAAATCTGTTAAGTAAATTGACTCACATTCCCCTAAGCATTCTTAGGAAAGTTACCGATTTTTTTGCTACCGCTATTTATGAGTGGTGACTGCCATTGGCTCTACTCAAGTACAAAAGAGTGAATAATTTTGAAATTGACGAAAAAAGTAATTTTTAAGCAAAAAACAAAACCGAGTTCAATTCTCAAATAAAAGTTTAAGAGTACCGTTAATTTCTTTATGATTCAATAATCGGATCTAAACCAAACTGGTATGGGAACACCTCTGAAATACCAACTTTGCTTAAAAAAAGGATTGTAGAATCGGTGGTCCAGAGTTATGCTGTAACATATGTAGATAAAAAAATAAAATAAAAAAATGTTCCGACGAATTGATAACCTCCTCCCCGTCTAAGTTGATTGACTTTTGTTTTGTGATTGACTGTTATTTTGTGATTTTTGTAAATAAAATGTATGTAAGAAACAAGCAAAACGTCGCTAGACACTAATATAAAAACACGAAAAAAACAATTACTGACAAAAAATTAAGTGTAGAACAAAGGCATATTGAATTTTATTTATGCGGATGCAGTTTATAAAAGAATTAGGAAATTTACCAATTTTAAAAGCCTTGAATGTTTTTATGTAGATAAGAAAGCCTCAAAGCAGGAAAATAACTTTAAGACAGTGAGTCAAGGAAAACCTGATCAGTCATTTTCGAAGTTCAGTTTACACAACTGGTAGCTTATCGCCGTGAAGGCGTCAAAAGATATACCCACATAAACATACATATATATGTACTGTAGGGAATGTGTAACCGGCTTACACTATAGATTTTTACGGGCGCAGTAAGCAAGATAATTTTAAAAATAAATATAGAATAAGGAAACAAAACAACAGCAAATACATAGGATCGCATAAGAGGAAGAATTAACACTCTCGAGTCAACACAGAACGCAGAACGCTTACAATCTTCACTGTAATCAGTTGGGTAGCAAAGCCGCCGACGCCGCCAACATTTACTAATTTGTTCCTATGTACATATGTATGTATCTCTTTTCTTTATACGAGCTCTCAAGCGATGTTATTATATTTTTGTAATATAAGATATCCAATATTTGTATAGATATGTAAATAAATAACGACGCAGTGTTGAGCCACACAAATACTAGCATTTAAGTTGAATGAAGCGTGTCACAGACTATGAAATACTTAAAAGTAGTATGTTCCGCATATTGGATCAGAGCTTTTAGTGTTGCCACTCAATGGCTGGCAGACTGACGTTGACCTTCTATACGTGTTTTTTGTTACATTTTTTTTTTTAGTTTTTCGATATTTATTTATTTAACATTGTACAAGCCAAGATATGGTTGTGAGCAATATTTTGTTTGTAGTCGTTTTCATGTAAATAGGAAATTTTTTTACGATAAGGTTTATTGACTTAACAATTATTACACATACATATATGCGGTAAAAGAAATATTTTTACGACTGCATGTGTGACAACGTGTGGCGACAGTAGCTTAGAATATGCGTAAATTACCACAAATATTTAGTACATACGTATACCATGAAAATTAGGTAATTAAAAAATTAGTGGGTGAAATTTTGTCTGTGTTTCACCATAAGAAAATGAAGCCACTTAATATTAATAATAGAGAGTGAAAAACTCAGTTAATGTCAGGAAAGAGTTTTTTTCTTTAATGACGAGTTCTTAAATTTCTCAACAAAAAAATATATACTAAAAAAAGTAAAAAATAACAACACGTACTCATATACCATTAGTTGTGTATGTAATGTATACGCCTTGTAGCACCATACACTGTCAGCTAACACGTTTTTTCGCACGCCTTAATTTCAAGGTCATATAATATAAAAGTAATTGAAGATTTTTATATAGTCTTCCTTATGCATACATATATTACTTTTGTCATGTATGTAACAATTTTAGAAACAATTTCGAGTGTGCCAAGAAAAATCAAAAAAAAGGAATTTTAGTTTCTCAAATTTATTTTTTTCATTTGGTAGCACACTACTGTTGTTACACTTCGTATTCGTTCGTTTTGGCAAGAAGAACAACTTCATCGTTTAATTTTAAAAATTAAAATTTCAAAAATTACAAAGTAGCTGCGACACATATTTTGCGTGCTGCCATTGTTTTTTAATTTGGTGGCACACTCTTGCAACTTCACAGATATATTGTTTTTGATGTCAATGTCCATTGCCTCTAATATGAACATTTTATTTGAAAACTTCCCAGCGTTATTAAAAAAATAATAATTTTGATTTTTTTGAGTCCCAATGAAAAAATGAGTAATTTCGATACTGTTAAGCTAAAATTTTTCAAATACTTGATTTTTTTTATTTTGCTAGTTTCTGGAACTCCATTGATTGAAATATATGCAAGAAGAATTCTTTAGCGTTTTTTTCTGGTGACAGAAAAAGGGACAATAAAACACAACTCGTGAAATTTGCTCATATACACATATACATACTCACTGGCCGCGCCGAAATCGACTTGTGAAGATATGACATTAAATAGCGATATAAACTTATGAATCGGTTGGTTCAGGCCATAAGAAGTTGTTCGATAATTAAAACAGAAGACAGATCTATCTCTGAGAGGTCTGGTTGGAGCGCTAAAAGACAGAAGCGACAATAGTTTAGGAGAATCAATTCTTGTATGCATAATGTCTTTAATGAAGATAATGCCTTAAATTTTTATTTAACTATCAAAGCTCTCTAGGCTTAATATTCTGCATCGAAGATTGTAAGATGGCATAGAGTGTAATCAGTGCATTTGAGTAAGCGCAAATTTTGTGAAACTTCGACCGGAATGTGCCGAGAATTCCGGATCCCAACCATAGCAGGCATATTCGAGAAGAGATATTAAAAGGCTTAAAAAAGTCTTTTATGAGTTAGCGAGTTTGAAGTTGGCTGCGGAAACTATGTATTCGCTCTCATAGTCGAAACTAAACTTTGACTGTGTTAGCACGCTGGAAGCTAGCATCTGTATCATACACATAATTAAATGTTATCGGAAAAGCTGAACGTTTAAATTTTTGCAGATTTACACTGTCTTCAGGGGTTTTAATAGGCTGATATATATATCTAACTTCAGGTCATTACGACATCATTAATAAAAATAGTGAAGATTATTGGGCCTAGATGACTTTCTTGGGACACATCAGAAGTTACTGAAATGAGTGACTGCCATCAACTTTAACGATTAATTTCCTGTTCTTGGAGAGAACACACAACATGCCTAATTTGGCCACAAGAATTTAGGTCATATTCTATGCTGTCTAAAGCGTTGGTAAAGTCGGTTTAGTGAACATAGACCTAAGATCCGTTCTCCTTTGCACCCAAAGTTAAATTTGAAAAAATAGCAGATCAATGCTGCAAACGTCAAATCACCAAAAGGAAATAAAAAATGTTCTTTTACATTAGCCCTCAGTCGTCATGTGAAACCTTAATGTCCTTTTATTAACAGCTGAAGCTCCAGTGATCACAGCCAAGCCTGCAATTGACTGCCACTTTTTAATATGCATTCCATACCGAGAAGCTACTTCAACCTTACAAGGCGTCTGCACCCAGCTAATTGACATCTAGACTTCTTAAAGCCAAGAATTTAATTATCAACGTCCCAAGATCGATTAAGCAGATATGCTCCAACTACACTACCATGACCACCCAAAGAACGCATTACTTCAAGTAAGCGTGTAACTTTTCGCAAACCTTTTAATTGCACTTTATTTGCAGTTCGCGTGCAAAAGTAGAAGGCGCCCAAGAAAAAAAAATTATTATAATAAAGAAAAAGTTGCCTTACAGAATAGCAGCTAATGAGATTGTTACACTCTAGACTATCGTTTACCATCATGGTCATTATCACTGGGGCTGCCTCGCTTCATACCTAGTACTAGAGTTCACTCTTTGAAGCGAAACTATATGCGTTTGAGCGAAAATGCGAAAATCGGCAGTTTTTTACAACAAACATATGGCACCGTTATGGGGTCGTTTCGCACTAACTCACAGCAAAGCAACAAAACAAACGCCAATTTTTGCCTTTCGCATTTTCGCATCAAAGAGTGAACTGCCTTAATATGTATGTGCATGTGGTCACTGCTTGCAAAGTTATGCGTGTAATGCTAATATTACCTTAATACTCAAACATGAGTAGGTAGATATGCATAATAGATTTAGATATTTTTTACAATTTAATTACACTAAATTGTTTGTTGTTACTGTCAATGACGAGCAATAAAGAAGCTTGCTTGCATGCCACGGTCCACAAAGCCGTCGCGAGCAATCATGCAATTTCTTAACGACTAACACATACATATGAAAGTACAATAAATAGTTGTAGAAAATCAAACAACTTGGGATACAATCAGGGATGGAAAAGTAGGTACAATTGTACCTTTTTCCGCCTTTTCCGAACCAATAGGTACATTCGGTACACTGAGCTCAATTTAGGTACAATTAGACGATAGCCAAATAAATATCCATATTTAAGACTATGTTGCTCGCGAAAAAAAAAATTAAGAACATTTTTGTAAACAAGGAAAAATCTCAGAAATGTGGCAACAAGAAATATTTGCAAAGTGACCAAGTTCCTTTATTAAATTCTTTGCGAATAGTGAAAAACTCCTCACCTTTTGAGGGATTTCTAGAAAAGTGGCTATACTGCATGTATGTCAATTTCTATTGGAAAAGGCGGAAATATCTGTAATTCCCCTGGCGGGAATTTATTCTTGCAATGATTGGATAGTAAGCTAAATTTTGAGTAAAATTTTAGTTCGGCTAACCACGAAGTACTACATAAGGTTTTGTATGAAAGGCCTGGTTTAAAAAATTTACCCAAATACTTAATGTACGCAGTGCAATTTAGGCCAAATAGAAAGCCTAGAAAGCAATATTTTCGGTATGGCACAATCCTAGAGGGTGAGAGCATTAAAATTCCGACTTTACTTTTATATGGACCACCCCAATATACATACATACATAGATATACCTTTATTGATTTTTTATGATTATTAATGCAACTGTATTGATATATTTATCACTTTCTTGTTAATGCAAATATTGTATAAATTTATTAAATTGTATTAAAAAAAAAAAATACTTAATAAAATAAATACTTAAATAAATACTTAATAAAAATAAAAAAAATACTTAAAAAAAAAAAAATACTTAATGTACGCAGTGCAAATAGAAAGCCTAGAAAGCAGAGGGTGAGAGCATTAAAATTCCGACTTTACTTTTATATGGACCACCCCAATATACATACATACATAGATATAACTTTATTGATTTTTTATGATTATTAATGCAACTGTATTGATATATTTATCACTTTCTTGTTAATGCAAATAATGAATAAATTTATTAAATTGTTAGCAAATGTCTAAAAATAATAAAAAAGTTAACAAAATCGTGAGCTACTTGTTAGGTACATTTGAAAGCAAAAAGGTACATTTCTATTCTCAAATTAGGTAAAATTTCGATTTTCCATCCCTGGGTACAATAGTACACCACGAATGAATTTTGTCGAACAGCTGCTTCGAACAGCTTTTCATAGCTTCGCTCCATTCTATTCTATTTTATTTTATGTATACATAGATACTATGTACATGTGTAACAACAAATTATAGAACTATATGTATTAGTAAGCTGCTTCACTTTACTTGCATCTCTGTGCGTATTTTGATTATAAACTCGGCATGCTTGTATGTGTGCATTTATTTGTCGGATAGAAAAAATGAGGTTAAGGTTAATGTGCGCGTATCTCACGACTAGTAACGAAGTAGACAGTAGTGCGCGTGTTTGTTTATTTGCATATACTACATCTATATATAATTAAATATATTAATTAATTGTAAGTGGCTAATGAAATATGTACTATATGTACATATATATTTTTCCAGCTAATAAAAGTAATTTGCCTTTGTCTGTGTCTGCTACACCTGAACTCTCGCGATCTCTCTTTTGACTTTATCGCATAGTTAATGTGCATTAACCTTTTAGAAAATGTGGTGCTAGAGCAAAGTGCAATGTAAATGCTGGCTATGAGTAATTGCACTTTGAAATGAAAATATTTGAAATTTTTTAAGCAATTAAAGTTGGTATGCGGAAAGAATAAAGTAAGGAATAAGAAAGTGCATAACTCTCATTTTTCCTCGATATTTAAGGAGATTAATCGAGTCCCAACCGCTGAAAAGACGTGAGCGACATTTTTTCCAAAAATTTATTCTTGATGCAGAAATGCATCTAGATGCTCTAGGAACGTTTCTGCATCAAATAGAAAATTTTGAAGAAAAAAAATGTCGCTTATGCCTTTTTGGCGGTTAGGGCTCGTAATTATGGTAATATATAATTTGAATATTCTTCTATTTTCAGAGAAGCGAGGAAGCGGTAATCGGAGACTTTGTGAATACTTAAAATAAATGAATTAAAAAGAAAAAATCTTACCAATTAAACAGTGCATAACGAAACCGACTAGGACACTAAGCAGCAGGACAACACAATGAAAACACCAGCAACAGCGGAAGTACGTCACGACAGATTCAAGAACATAAAACGCCATTAAGAAAAAGGGATATATTAAACGCTATAACGATAACCACTTAAGAATATGAATCATAACGTGCACAAGCAGTTGGAGGCATCACAGTAAACATCTAACCAAGATAGAATAAAGTTGTAGGCGGTCAAGCTTAGCTCCTCACTAAGAAGCTGCTTGATGCCAAACGATGAAAACTACTTATACTACTTAACTAGTTGAAGGACACAAAACAAGGGGGCGCAGAGTAAAGCAGTGGAGCTGCTAATGGAAATAAATGAATACGGTGTAAATATGTGAAAAAGTGTTAGCACCCAAACTTGAAGCAAAACAAAAGCGAGCACGTAATGAAGTGTGAAGTAGCAGAGAACAAACATATGTCGTCAAGGAGACTATAGTTTGTGGTACTACGGAAATAACAAAGCGAAAGTTTAGTATAGTAGCCCACTCATAAGAAGGTCACCGAGAAATTGTAGGGAAATGGATTGGGAAAGTGAGAGCGCTGAGCAACACAGCAGGCGCCTACAAATGAATAAAATAAAAAGAAATACCTTCAGGAGGTGGTACGCAGGCATGAAGCCATTGAGAGCTGTCGCTGTCGTAACTGGAAGGAGTTGTGTTAGCCCCTACGATGCGTAAGTGATAAAATGAATCAGCAAGCGTACGTAGAAGTGGCAAAATAATAGAGAATCATCATTTTGATTATTTTGTACAAACATTGCACGCCTTAATTGACTTTTTTAGTTCGAGTCAAGCCAGTAGTGGTGGACGTAAGAGTAATTACGAACATGTGATTGTCCAAAGTGGAATGAAAGTTGGGCGAAATGACATAATTTTCGCATATTCTTTATATAGGGGAAATGTAAAAAAAAATGTCAAAAGCGGTAAAAGTATTTAATTAATGCAACTAAAACAGAGTGCACTGGTTGTGAAGGCGGTTTGCAACGGTTAAGTAAAGGAAAATAAAATTACTACGCTTAGCTGCGCTATACACACAACATTCGCATGTCAGTCGAAGCGGTTTTAAACCTCTCAGAGCAAAACGACCGTAAAAAGTGTGAGGCACCGGCGCGTAAGCAGCTCATTAAAGCGGCGACTAAAGTACGTGTTTTATATTAAAAAAAAAAAAGATTTTAAGTGAACAACTGGCACCGAATTCTAGTGAAATAAAAAGTCGTTAAAACTATGGGAGGATGAAAGACAATAACTTGAAAGGCAGTTAACAAATAATAAGCTGAGTTACAAATGGAAGCCAGCATGTGACGTAAGTAAAGGTGAGCCCAAGTTAAAAAAAAATATGCCAATAAAAGCCGCAAAACTTATAGCTGACATGAAAAGCTTGAACTTGCGCCACTTAAAAACAGAATATGTCGACTTACTTATTTGCGAGCAACACGAACTTCAGCAACGCCATTTATTAAAAGTTAGCGCAATGTCTTTCTTTTTTTTGCAGCAGGCAATTTCAGCAAAATTTCGGCATTCAGTAAGTAATAAAAGATATCACAAAAGGAAAACAAAGCAACTGCACGCTTAATAACAATGCCATGAAAAGATAAACTGTTGTGGCGCAGCAACCACAAACCATCTCTCGCTCTCTACCATCATCATACGAGTATCATCACAAGTACGATCAGATCAACAGAGGGTGAACTCAATGTTGCGCTACTTGTATGGATTTTAAGCTACTACCAGTACCAGTAGCACGCTGGCGCTAAAATGCTAAAAATTTGCTTTTCTGAAAGCGTAAGCGCGCGAGTACCAACAGCTTGAGAATATACTGCAGCGCAAAGCGATCCTAAAAAAAGCTTGTAAAAAAAACTCCAGGCACAAGAGTTTAACTACGGGCGTTTGAGCATGCGAGCTTTCATTTTAAGCTGACTTTAATGATAAGCATCATGATCACTAAAAGGAGGGGTTGAAGAAAATAATACAAGAAATAAAAATTAAGCCAAAAGAAAAACAGCAGTTTTCGTAAGGCGCTCGCAGCTTCGTCGCGACTTGTGAAGATCAGCAATGAGTTCGCATTCTTTTAGTTTCGGGTACATTTAATTGTAGTTCGTGTGTTTATATGTACACTGAGTCAAAGGCATAATGGTTTTTTCAACCAAGTTATTGGCTGGTTTTTTCATGGTTAATAAACCGATTGTAAGAAATGTCATTCAAGTTGAACGTTTGAAAACAAATTCATATGCCTGACTGTAGCTGAGTGTGCAGAGATGCTTGCTGTTATTTGCTAACTTTCAGAAAATGCGGACCCAAATTTCGTCAGAGGCAACTTGTTAATAAAATAACACAAGTTTTTGTTTTGTATCCCCGAATTATGAAAAAGCATCTGTGAAGTGCAGAACATAAGCGTATTCAAACGAAAAAATTGACAACGAAAATTTGGTTAATTTAAATAAAAGTGTGGTTAATAATACCAAATCATTTTTGAAGATATCAACCAAGGCATTGTTAATAGTAACCAAAAATCACATTTATTCCTCTTCAAGTGTGAATTTGATAATACTAACCAATTTTTTGTTGATTTTTTCTCAGTGTATGTATTTTCTCGCCGTCTTGGAAGTCCAGTCGTAAGGAAAAAACCAGTCTTACTTTTTGCTATGTTTTAGTTACCGCTCTTTCCAAGTCTTTTTTAGCGCTTTTGGAACAGGTTGTTCTTGTCTGTAAGCAAGCACGTATGCGCACTTCGGACGCTGATGGTATCCATATGTACATTGGCGTTCACCAAGTACACGATCAAAACTTCGGCGACAGGTAGCCATAGATGGCTTTTTACTTTTATGCTTTGTTTTCTTGCTTGATGTTTATGTTACGTTTTATGGCTTTCGCACGCGTTTTCATCAGCTAAAGCAACTAACTTAAGCTGCTTTACTTTTGATTTTGTTGGCAAAAGTGATCGCTTTAGTGTAGTTTGGCGTATTGAACTAAATCTTACACAAAATTGAGAGTGTGAATAATGGACTTATTATGGGAAGTTGTAATTACATTGTACATATATTTGTGAGTAATTACAGTTTTTGTGTTAAGCATCTGGTAGTAATTGGCTTGAAAAAATACTTGATGACCGGAAAGTTTATGGACGATTTCAGCTCTAGTATGGAGAAACTATCTGAGACAGATAGTCAAGAATTATGCCGGGATGTGGATATATATACATATGTACGTATTTATCTGAAAAAAACGAATTTAACGAGTTTTCTGATTCCTATGTATATGCTCTTTACCTAATTCGAGAACGTGTCAGGCTATAAGGATTGGGGGTTTCGAGCTTTTTTTTGGCGGCGCCCACTTTACAAGATATTTTATAACACAGATGAGAATTTTAGGTTATCAGCACATGCGAATGAAAATATTTTATGTACATAGAGAGAGAGAGAGAGCGAGTGTTGACATTTTTAGTTAAGCTGCTGTATAAGCTTTGCTTTAGATGGAGAATCAGTTCACTTAAAGGCCCCTTTTCAGCATCGCTTCGGCTGCAAATGGCTTCGCTTTTCACACCAAACAAGGATAATATGCAGATACATACATACATACATACATACATACATATGTATGTATATATAAGACTGCGATGACATAAGAGACTTCCAGAGAACAGACGACCCGAAATTTAAATATATTTTTCATTTCATTTAAGTATATACGCGTACATACTGCAAATACTGCGGATATGTACACAAGTAAATACATAAAATTTAATGACTACATGGATGATTTTATGGCTTATTATGGTACAGTCACAGTGGTACAGGTGTGCCAACGAGTAATTTTTTACCTTTTTAATGCCGCACTAGTAAAAACAATAGCCGGTTAAGGTGAAAATATTTTAACAAATACCTTGGTAACACAATAAGAAGCATTTTATATGTGTACATATTTGCATACATACATACATACTTATGAACATACATATAATATAATGAGGTATGTAAAAAATAGTACAAATGTACGTAATTGCCAAAAACATTAAAATTTTTATTTTACATACATACATACATTTGTATTTAATATAATTATAGTGTGGCGTTTATAATTTGTTAACAAGTGTATGTGCGAGTGACGGTTGAATGGCCATACGCCAAGTCTAATATTATTTTTTAATTAATGAATACTACCTCACGGCATGTGTGTATGTATAGTAATTAAATAGAATTTTATTTCTATAGCCGCAAAATTACACTAAATTATTAAAAAACATAAACGGCTGAGAATTGCTAAGAGAGCCATGATTGGTCGCCGATTGGACCAGGCTCTAATTCAAACACGCTTCATCTGTGGGAGTACAAGAGGTTGCGTTGCATTTGAATATTGTGAGCACTTTGTAGTACCCTTTCAAGGTTGCAAAATTTAATGTTTTAAGCAGCTGGAGCAAAAATGCGAGTTGCCATAAACTCATTGAGACGTATCGATAAGAGTATGCAAGTTTGAATAGAGTAAACTAAGAAAAAATTATCATCTATACAATTTTCCTCCTTCCAGCAATCACATAGGCACATACATACGTATCAGACATCTGCAGCGGGTGCATGATTTTCGTGTATACTCGATCATCTAACAAAACCCGTTTTGCATCGTTCTCTGTATACGAGCAGAAGTATTGTTCGTTATCGACTGAGCTCAAGACGAACATGTTGGCCACAACACCCGATTGCTTTTCATACATACTTGATTGGGTTCGGGTGCTTTGCAGCTCAATATACCCGGGTGTTCGAGTTTCAACCCGAGTGTGCACGAAATTTTCTTGATTGGCTTATGACGTTTTTGTTTCTACAAAAAATGTTGCCTTCTCATCGCGGTGTTCTTAGTTTTTGTGCGTAGAGGGTAAAGAGAAGGTTGAATTTTTCGGTAGTTTGTTTAAGTGTACATTTAACCACTTCTTATATTTTTGCTCATACAAAATGCGGCATCACGGCGCCTACATCCATTTAGGTATAAATGTGTGTAGATCGGCAATGCCCAAGCCCTATACACTCGGTGCACATTTATTTTTTGTAAAAGTACTTATGTACCTATATAGTTTTAGGCTGTGTTCTAATACATATACACACACAGCTTTCCACGCGAAACTATACGAAATAGATGCAAAAACATTTTTGTCTACTTCGCTTCTAATTTTTTCATTGCGTATGCACAAGCACAAAGCAACAACATTTTCGTATGCTTTGTGGGAACATATTGGCGCCAGTTACCTTCAGCGTAAATTTCTTTGTTGTCCTGCATTTTATCGCAATGTTCGGGTGTCCGTTTCATTGTTACACAAATTTTCGGGTTAGCTGCGGGTGTCCGAGTGTGGTGTTCGCTTGTGCTCAATTTATAGCGAGGGTGATCGAACAGACTCGTTCGTAACCAAAGCAGCTGTCGGGTATGCATCTCGATCGAACACATAGTAGCCGAGTGTGGCGTTCGCTTGTGCTTGATTTTTAGTGAGTGTGATCAAAAAGGCTCGATCATACTCAAAGCTGTTCTCTGATACGTATGTATGTAAATATTTCTCAATATCTACACATCTGCATCCTATTAGTATTTCACACTATTTCTGTTGGTTATTTTTAGAAACACGCGAGCACTATTTTGTATAGAGGCGATACGATATGGGTAAATTGTGAAGATGGATTTCAACAAATGAAAAACAAGCAAGTACTCTAATCGAGCGAGAAGTTAACACGGATTTGGGAGAGGCAAACAAAATATGACTTGAAAGAAAATTTGAAGAAAAAGTGTAAGTATAGCAGGAAGGACTAAACAACTAAGGTCGGTGTTATGCAGACAAACTTTTGTTTGCCAAATTAAATGGCGGCTGCTTAGTTTGCTCGGAGGTGGTTATGTCGAGTTTGGCACAGGGTTGCACGTTCATTATGGTTTTCATGGCTATTGCCAACATGAAATGAGAATTTCAGATGTACATAACGCGCAAAATTTAAAATGTTTGTATATGACAACACCGAATTTGCTGCAGTTTGACCAAACAAAATTAGTTTGCTGTGAGAGTCGCCAAACTCGCTCTCTCCGAGTTTGCTGCAACAACAACTGCACGCAGTTTGCCAAACAAAATTTCTGCATAACACCAACCTAAGTCAATCGGAGTAAGCTCATATGGTGAGAGGAAAAAAAAGAAATTTATAGGTACAAACATACATACAAATTTTTACAGCAAAAAAAATTGTACAGCTTCAGAGGCGGTGTGAGCAAAAATGTTGTATGAGGAACAACCGCGCAGCAAAAAAGTATAAATAAGAGAATTAAAAGGAAAAAAATCTCAAGCAATTTGAGCACAATCAACCACTATAATAAATTGTATGCACATACATACATATGTACGTAAAAATTGTATGTAACCCACTGTTACTGTGTATCTGGCTCATCAACTTTTTTGTAGGTCAGTCGTCTTGTGTGTACCTTTTCAATTTTGACCCCTCGACCAAACAATAAACCAAGCAGACTAAAATCTGTGATCCATGCAAGGCGAAGAAGATGAGAAAACAACAGCGGCAACAGCTGAATAATTACAATCTGCAGCGCATCGATTCAGTGGAATTCTACCAACGGGTACGAGGTACTAAGTATGTACGCCGAAGTCCAAACAACAAAATCGACCTTTTCTCATTTTTCACTCTTGGTTGGTAAACAAACAAACTTCAAAAAGGAAGATACAAAAATCCCAACATCAAAGTATAAAAATGCACTAAAATCCTCACTTTTGCTATATGTACCTAGAAGCAGAAGAGTGCAATTGCGGAAACGAAAAAGAACAGATTGAATGTTGGTAGAAAAATAAATGAAAATAATTACAAAAACAACAAAGTACAATGTGTTAAATGACCAAGCGAACTATGAACGCCAACGCGCAACAAAAGATGTGCGACTGACAACATGCTGTTGGAGGAAAGTACATATTAGATGAGTCGTCAATGCCATAGAAAGACGTGATTTTTAAATTTGGTTTTTAAGCATGCTACAAGAATAGATGAAATAAAAAGAAAAAATGTTAAGATGAAAGAGAAGCAGAAAGTCGAAATATCGAGTAGAGCGCAATGTGAAAAGAAAGTAAGCTTTTTTTAAGACGAAAGCCGATAATTGATATATGGACACTGGGCATGGAGCTAATACAAATGGTTAGAAGAAAGCAGCGACGCGACGCATGCGTCATTAAATTTGATGAGAGAAAGTGAAATTAAGTGAAAGAAAATTGTTGAAAAAGTTTAACCAATGCTTATAGGTTAAGGTCAGTAGCTACAGAGCTTAGGTCATAACCGCGCACATGATTTTTATTCCCTAAACTGTTCTCTGGATATTATAAAATATTTTTAATTTTTAATTTTATGTCAACTCACCGAGTTAATAATATGTTAGTGATGTCACGATGAATCGAGATGCTAATAATAATCAGTTAACGATTTAATTTTGTCGAGATTTCCCTTTTCATAAATAGGGAAGACAAAAATATGCACAAAAAACTTAATTAAATGATCACTAAAATGACTCCAAAATATTACAAATATTTTTTATATACCTATGCCCCAAAATTGTATATAACGAACATTTTTTCGATTATCGCATAAATAGTGTTTGTACATACATACGCATATGTATCTGTTGAAAATTAACGATCTATGTCACAAGACTTTGTTGGACAGAATATAAGAGATGACAATTCTCCAGGTGAAAATATTGCAACATTGTTTTTTTTTTTTTGTATAATAGGTATGTTTTTATTTATTGAAGCTTTCTTTCGAAACTAACAATAAGTTTTCAATTCTTACAAACTACCATTAATTATTATTTTTACATATATATTTATCGCAGTTGTTGCAGCTGTCGGAATGGAAAAGATTCAGAGTAGCAGGATTGCTGGATATCGTGCTGGGCAGACGGTCTGAAAGAACGAGTTCCAGAGCCGAAATATATATTTAAAAACGAAAAATTTTCATAGAATTTTTCGACCACCGAAACTGGTTTAGCGCGAAACGTCACTATTGGAAAACAACAGTCGAATTATTTTTTAGTATATTAAAATTGTTTACCTGAAAATAATGGGACCTTTCGTCGTTTGTCAGCCTTTTCTTTTTGTCAATTAAACAAAGCTCGTCAGCAGCCCGCACTATCTCCGCAAAATTTGTTGTCAAATGAAATTACGCGAAAATTAATTAGCTTAGTAGAAAAATAATCATTTTTATGCATTTTTAACTTTTTCGCCAAAATATGTATTTTGTGTCATAATATGCGTTTGCATATTTTTGCCTTCCCTAGTTATAAAACTAAACTTCAAAAAACAAATAAAAATCGATTGAAAATAGCTCGATTAATCGAAGATCGATAACATCGATACTAAAATCAAATCTTTATAAAATAACAGTTTTCATACATATGTATGTAAATCTCTGCAGTCGTCTACCTACTACTTTCGAGTTGCTGACGCGGCGCATATTTGAAATTAATCATAAAAATTTAAATAATCGAAGGAAAAGTGCATTTTAATTTATATGTACTATGCATAGGCACATAGCCATACTTACACGTTTTGAAAACAATTTTTTACCACAATTTGTAGTCTACAAATGAAAAAAGAGAAATTTCAACTCCTTACAGCATAAAATGCAATAAAAATTATAATGATAATGCAACAACAGCTGAAGTGGAAGCTGAACTGAAGCTATTGCAAGCATTCTGCAGATAGAAGCTACCGATAGCGTCGCAAATATAATGCAGCTTAAGTGTACGAAAGCTCACAGAGTAGTGACTATTTAATCAATAATTCATGAAGTTGTTGTGCAGACGAAAACAAATTTATTCATTGCACAGTAGCAACGTGTAAAAATAACGATTACCAGCGGCAAAGTGAGAAAATTTTGATTGCATGAAGAAAGGCTGTAAAAAATATGTACATATGTATGCATAAGAAAAATAAATAAAAATCGAATTTTTAAGACAAAATTCATATAAAGAAAAACAGTATAGCAAATTGAAGTTATAGACAACCACCGCAACCGCGAACACCGCAAAAGTCGCCTAGCCAAATGCGCAGAAATAACTGCAACAACCAGTTGCATGGCTTGCAATCGAATGACGACAGCTACAAGCTATATTTATACATATATGGATATATAGTATATGTATCTGTGGAGCACACTATCTATATATGTACGTACGTACATGCGTATACTCGTACATCTGCAGACGCGCATATTCGTTAACTCTCAGCACCGCACAGTGGTACAGCCCCATACATTTCTTTTGGAAAAAAGTAGAAGGAATCGGCGTAGAATCTCAATTTTCCGTATGTAACATTTGTGGAAATAAATCAAGATTAAAAATATGAAAAATTGGTGTGATCGATTTATTCTAAAGTATACCTCCCATATAAACCGAACATCAAAAACGTCCAAAAATTACATAAAAAGTGCACCGATGAATACATGCGTCCGAAATTTTGTTCATACATTTTTAATAATGTTGGGTGTGAACCCTCAAACAGCGTTCGGTTTAATTCAAAACATATCACCAATACAAACTTACCCTCAAGAACGTTTTAAAAAGGCTATAAAAAGCGGATCAATAAGCATATCATTTCGCAATTTTGCCCATGTGTTAGTAATAATATTATAACTAATCGATTTATTTTAACACATATTCCCATGTAAACTTAACCCCACAAAGCGCCTTAAATATTGCATAAATGCCATCATTACCACATATATGAGGATACGTTAAAAGTCCCAAATATGCGCCTATTTTTAATTAATTTTTTTTTGTATTTTTCTTATTCAAATATCACTTTCTTAGGCTAAACCATTCAAATATAAAAATTTAATATGCAAAACACTGTACTTTTTCCGCCGAGATACCACTGTACGCCGCGCCTGCATTTGAGTTTTTGTCGCTTGCAGTCGTCGCAGCGACAGCAACTTTCCATAAATCGCTGCTTGCAACAAAAACACACCATGGCGAACAACTTTATCGCATACTTTGTTCGCGCCGCCAGCGCCATTGAACTTGGGCGTCTTTCATTTTTTTTTTTTTCACTTTTTACTTATGTATGTATTTATACATTTTTCTTGATTTTTCTTTCGCTTTCTTGTAGCTGCTGGAAAAAAATGAAAACTTGCTGCATTTTTCCGACCAGCTAAGTATTTTCCCTCGCTCGCTAGATATGTATGCATTTTTCATAAGCAGTCAAGCAAGTTGCGCGCGCATTTCGATTTCTTTGAAAATTTGCTTTTTTTATTTATTGTGGCTTTTTCATGCCTGAAGCTTTTTGTTGACTTTCTGGGTTAAGTTTAGTGTGTCGATGTTAGTAGAAAAATGTGATTATGATTATATGAAACGAGTTTCATTCGAGCACCAGTGACATGGTTTGGCCCCTAACCAAGAAAAATTGAAATCAGTGGTGTGTCTGATATGTATGTAGAATTTATAGAATTTATTATATGAAGTTCATAGTTCGACTGAAAATGTGTCAGAAATTCAGATTGCTGGAGGGGGTTTTGAAGCATTTTATTTTTATTTTTATACAATATATATATGTATACAAATTCTGTTAATATAGTTTTTTAAAACACCTGATTTTCAGCATTTACTTTACTCTATTACAATTCCTACAATTTTTTAAAAAATATGTATGTACCTACGGTCTGTAAAAAACTCACCTACATCCAGCCAAAAAACGCTAAGAAGAGTTATCTTGCTTTAAGAAATGAATGATGGTTCAAGACCTATTGGCTTATTGATTCCTCTATTAATTTCGCTCTGCCCGACTCTGCTTTTAACCACAGATGCCCTTTTTCGACTCCTTTGCCAAAATTGCAACAAAGCTTTTCCACATAATTTGTTTTGCTGCCCAGGCATTGTGCGTCTGCTAGATATCTTTTGTTATTTTTTTGCTATACATTTTATTCTTGAGCGAACCGCCTCCAGCTGACAACAACTGCCTTCGAGCACAAAACACCCAAACAAAAAAAGAAAAAAAAAAGATCGCGCATTATACATAACAAGAAGAATTGAAATTTATGTATCAATTGCATTCTCTATGTCGACGTCACAACTGGCATTGACTATGCCAAATGAGTTTATCCGGCGCCTTTTAGAGGCACCACACAATCAGATTACCTACGTATCATTTTAATTTCCATACAGAAAGATCTATGAATGTACGTGCATACACTTGTATGTGCATGCTTACATACATATGAGAAATACCTGCATACATAAAAATTGCAATGGAAAGTTTCATCACAAATATCTATACAAAGGATATATCGATTAAAATATATGTATGTATGTAAATCAAACAATTTTATTCGAAACATCTATAAATACTCGTGCCGATAATACAAATTTCGATAACATTTTCGATGAAACATGTATTACAGTATCGATAAATAAATTAGGGTTATATCGATAACAATCATAGGCAAAATTTTTTTGGTGTTCGAAATCAACTACCATTTTGGTACCATTAGAAATCCCCCAAGCGCCTACACCTACTATTAACCTCTATTGTATTTAAATCAGAGACCGAGAACAAAAGGTGCGATCGAAACGAAATATCGTTCTCTTAGTTGCGTTCTTAATAACGCTTCAAAAACCTTCAAACCCAAAATGAGAAAAAATCTGTCTGCCATGCGGTGGTGAGTTTTCGTTAACACACGAATCCCATAAGGTAGATCGTGTCTGCGTCAACCTACGTCTACGCTACGTCGTTGACTGTTTGCGCCTTAAGACACAAACTGTTCTGGGATAAAAAAATAAAAAATTGTTCCATAAATGGGCAGTCCACCCAAATGATAAACTATCTGGAAGTTGAAGTGAAGCAGACTTCCTCTGGCTTAGAATTACAATGGTGGTTCTCACTTAAAAGATTATTCATCCCAACACGCAGACTCCCTCTCTCATTCTTAGCGTTAAGTTCTCAAAACTTTTTTTCCTCGTTTGATTGTCTAGCAGAACGTTCCCCATACATTTGTTTTTATCGTTGGAAACGTTTCCGAAAGTTTCGTTTTCATTCTGTTGTTCTTGAGAACGTGCCCGAGAGTTTTGTTTGCATTTTGTTCTTTACGAAAACGTTCCCAAAGCTTTTGTGCTCATTTTGTTCCCGTTGGGTTCTTTTGTGGAAACTCTCTTGGCATTACATTTTGTTTGCATGCAGAAATAAAACAAAAATGGAACGCGTTATCGGTCCCTGATTTTAATAGCTTGAAGATACATACATTTCAAGGCTCTAGCTTTCCATTATTATTCCAACGTACTTTGTGCTTGGCTTGAAGAAATAGAAAATATTTTTTAACATTTGCAAATTTAATTTACTTCATAATTTTTTTTTTCATACTTGACCCCATACTGTCAAAATCACAATTGTAATCGACACATGTTACGCTGATATTCTGATAGTTTGCACAGCGTATTCTTTTAAATTTTTCACACAAATCTAATTACTGCCCAATAATTGTTTTGCGAAAAAAAACTATTATTGCCAATAGAACTTAAAAACTAAATTGTGTTTCGCACTTTCTGCATTTCCGCGCCTCAGGCTCGAATTTAATCTAATAAGAGAGTGTGTACCACATTAATGGATCAGCATTACAGCTTTCTTTTGTTATTTAGGATTTAGACGGCGCGTGGCGCATTCACGGCCAACTGTTAACACTTTCCTTCAAATATATAGTTTTGGTTTTTTTTTTTGTTTCAATCAGCGTGCAGATATTTTCATATTTATAATAAATATTTTCTGTTGCTAAAACCGCAAAATTTTTAATGGATTTTGAAACACTGGATTTTTAAGCTATTTTTTGTTCAATATTAATAACATAGTTCTTTGCAGACATTTTTACTTTGAAATGACCTTAAATTTTGTGGGTCATGCTGTTGGCTCATTTCTTAATAAAATATTCTAAATATTCTCTCAACTCATTTGAAATTAGCTTGGCTACAGCTCATTGAGTGTATTTTGTATGCAAATGGAAACCTTGAAAACCAACCCACGGTGAATTCGTCGATATTTATGTATGTACATAAACCATACCATTGACTAAATACTCCGTTAACGATAAACAACTGTTTACTCAAATAACAACTAGGCGGATAATACAAAATGCAAAAGGTCATTTACCACTGCTTGTTTGCTGCACAAAAATTTAATATTCAATTACAAAAAAATATAAGACTTTATACATAATAAAAATTGGTCAACAAAAAACATATGAAGAAAAAAGAAAAACAAAAGTATTGCAGTCAGTGAACAACAGCAAACAAAAATATAAAATTACCATAAAAAGAAGAACGAAAAAACGCCTAAAATTTGTTAAATAATAAATCATAACAAAATATGTACAAAAGTGCCTGAAATCAAAACTTGTAGTCGAAAAGTTTTAATAAATATAAAACGTGTGTTCACCTTTACGCGTTGTTTTTTTTTTTTTGTTGCTTTCCCTTTTTAGGCAGGAAATTTGCAAATGTGAGAAAAGACACACAGCTGAGGAGTGGTACACAGTGCAAAAGCGCGTTGCCAAAATGCAACGTTGCAAACTACTTACATATATGTAAATACATACTGTGCATACATATTCAGCGCCCTGTCACTCCGCGCGCCTCTAATACAACGAGCCCGCAGTTTTTGGCGGTCGACAGTTGGCAAAGCATATACATATTCCTTGCAAACTTTTTTTTTTTTGTAATTTTTTCCCACTGCGACTGCTTGCTTTTGGATATGTTGGCTGTCTTGGGTGATGCGATTTTGTACTTTCAAGTTATCAGTTTTCTTGGCCTGTCCTTAAAAAAAAATCGAAAACAAATTCTTTGCTATATTTGATCAAGTGATTAATATAGCAATTTTGCAACATATGAGGCGTAGAAAAAAAAGAAATATTTATTTGCGCACACATACATGCATTCATATATATTTTGCGAACCGCTGTGTGCAAACATATTTTATCTGCCTTTTTGAAATTGTTAATTCCCTTTTCGTTTGTCAAAAACAAACGGATGTCCGCTAAAGGGAATTGTGTTGGTAGTATGTATATAAGTATGCTGATATTTTGGAGTCATACAAGTTTATGCATGTTTTATAAAAATTGCAAAGTGCCCTTGAATATAACTGCAGCTTTTTACTGAACACTCGTGATGAGCCTTCAGTTGATTTTGTATTTTCGGTTTTAGCCACTCATTGACAGCTTTTATAAGTTTTCATTTAGGTAACTTTTATTTATGTATATTTTGTGGGCTTTCACTATACTTTACAGTTCCATACACTTTTTCCAGATCCAATAACAGTGAGAGTCAAACAGAGAGAGAGAGAGAGAGATTTATTGAGCTTTCACCGTTTAGTGTTCTTTGAAAACTGTAGACCAACACCCACTAAAATTAAATGCGATGTATGATTCGAGTGCTTTCGCAAGATAAGTTTTCACAAAAAGCTTCGAATATTGAAGATGAGCTTTCATACTGGACTCAACCCAAAAATTGTATACAAAAAAGGATGTATGAATACTAATACATGACTTGATATACCTATAAAAGTAATTGCAACACACTTTTGGTTGAAAATCTTTCCAAATACAAGCTTTGAAAGTTTTATAGGCGGAGCTTTTTAAAGTTTTCTTTATATTTTGCTTGGCCATGCAAAAAATAAAAGCTCTCTGTTGAAAATCAGCAAGGAAGTGAAAGCTTTCAGTCACAGTAAGTTTAAAAGCGTACTTTTTTTTAAATAAATTAAAAAAGCTCACAAGAAAACCGAAAGTGTTGCTGAACAACGTTATTTATTGATGTGATGAACTCTCCGACTCAATGCCTATATTTGAGCTTTTTAAAGCTTTCTGTATATTTTGTATAGCCATGAAAAAGGTTAACCTCTCTCTTCATATTACATCACTCTATGTATGTAAGTAAGGAAGTTAAAGCTTTCACTCAGAACTAAGTGTAAAAGCGATGTTTTTTTTTTTGAAAAATTCAAAAGTTGAGAGAAATACTAAAGTGTTGCTGATTTTTTTGTATGAATTTAAATAACTTTCCTACTCAAATACAAAGTTTTTGCCTTTGTGACTTCAAAAGGTCAAATGACGAAGTTTTCAAATATTCAGAGCTTTCACAATTATTTTTATTAATAAATTCAGAGTTGCACGTATATCATATCGTCTGCTGACTGGAAGATTGACCTATCTCGGCAGCCAGTTCGAAAACGCCCTATCTCAAAAAACTTTTCAAGAACGCGCTATTTCAGAATTTTATTGAAGAACATCCTACCTCAGGTATTGGTTGAAGAACGCCCTATCTCAGAGTTCGATTCAAGATGTATTGAAAATGTGACGAGATAGGGCATTTTTGAATTGGCAGCTGATATAGGGTGTTCTTCAGCCGAATTCTGCAGTAGGGCGTTCCTCAAAAGTTTTCCGAGATAGGGCGTTTTCGATCTGGCGGCCGACATAGGTCGATCTTCCACTCAGCAGCCGATATATAGCTTCAAAAGCTTTAGGCCTAGAATATTTCGAATAGAGCTTTTACCCATATAAGACCTCGTTGGCGTCTTGCGGCACTTACAAACAGCTTTTAGCTGATTTTTATTGGAAGATTGGGAAGCGTTTATTAAAGCTTATAGAGCATAAGCTATACTTAGATAGCTAGAGAGCGCTTACACGCGTGCATATGTTGTATGTTGTTCGTGCTTGTATAGCTTTAAATACATTATTTATAACGTTTAGAAGTTTTAGAAAAATATCCGTTCTTCAAATTATTCAAAGTTATATGATAGAGAAGCAACTGAAGACATCACTAATTCAGTATGCCCTAAAAATTCATAAGCAAATTGAGAAAACTTTGGTGTCGACGGACGCAGAAAAGAGTAATTAGATGCTTCACAAAAATTCAGACAAGTCCAATGGGTAGAAAAGAGTTATGCGATATTAACAATTCGAACATTTACCTCATTTCCTTTCCGGTACGAATGACGAGTTAACAATGGCCGAACAGAAAACAAATATAAAAAAAATTAAATTAATGCAGAAACAAATGCGCAAATATGAACAACGAAAATCAATTGAGGATGTCTCGGCGACAAAAATAAATAAAATAAAGACATCATTAAAAGGCGAATAAAATAAGTTGTAAAAAATATGTGTAGATAATACTCACAAATAAACGAATAAATAAAAAATAAAAAGCGCCGCTTATCGTAAGAGATGCTTGAGAAAGGAAATGTCGCATTAGGTACACAAAAATTTTGAAAGTGTACACTATAGAATTAAAATGCAACACCGAATTTAAAATATGTAAAATTTAAATTTTAAATTACGAAAATAAATCAAAATCGCTCTTTTTTGCTAAGCTCAGCTTTGGTGACAAAAAAAAATCGTAAAAAATTTTAGTGTCCAGTACCGCGAATAGCCGCGCGGCCAAGCGGTTGGTTGAATGACATTCGATCGAAACGCACACAAAATAAAAATTGACATATGTACATATGTACATATGTACGTACATACATAAAGTACATGCTTATGTACATTTGAAGTTCAATAAAGCTGTTAGCGCATTTGCATAAGACTGTATTTTATTTCAAGCTTTTCAATGCGTCTTGCTAATACATATAATAATTTATGTGAATTTTTCAATGTACCGCACATAAATAAGTTTTGTTTTTTCATTTGTTTTACGTCTTCTTTGTTTTTTTATTTGTTGTAGTAGAAAAACAAACTAATTTGTCTATATTTTGTTTTAATATATAATACTAACCGGCCTTGATTCTCAAAAGGCTTGATTAGATTAGTTGCTTTGAGGTTTGATAGAATAAAAAATCGTAATTTTTTAGTTAAATTTTGTACCTATCGTAAAGCACACATACTTAAGTTGCGAAATAAAAAGGCTTGAGGCTTGATAAATCAACCGCCAAAATCATAAGAGAAATAACAACAAGATAAGTGGCAAGATATCTGGACAAAAGGCTAGAACCAAGATTAAAATTATCCGCATAAATAGAACACACCGCAAAAAAGGTCGCAAAGGCAGTATCCTGATTAAGTAGATTAATGGAAATGTGGACTGAACTTTACAGGGCATCAGAAAAATCATATTCTCAGAACTGTCCACCGTTGTAGTCATAAGCGACACTACACCTATAGAACTACTGTCCTAAGGGAAGAAAATCCCCAAATACAAGTCCAACAAGAATCAAGCTGAATTCACTCTCACTAAAGCAAACCCAGTGAATTTGAGAATCCCGAGGCCGACACAAAAAAATATGAACGTAGATCACTAAAAAGTCGCCCAAACGTATGTATGTACAGTAGGATGGTCCAAAAATGCATGTGACAAAGTAAAGTCGGAATGTTTATGCTCTCACCCCCTAGGATTGTTCTATACCGAAAAAAGTATACCCTTGTTTTTTTTTTTTGAAATCAAAAAATATTTAGAGGTCGCTGTATTTTTATATGCGGGAAAACCCCTTTTCGTAGAAATGGTATAGAATTCTTAAAAAGACATATTTTTCGATTGAAAACATGTGAAATATAGAATGAGTGAAGACAAAAAATAACAAATAAAACTGCATAATACACTTCCAAAATAGTGGCCAATTTTGAAGAAAACACATTTTTTCCATTTGTGATCGAAAAAAAACCAAAAAAAATTCCAAAAAACTTAACACTTTTCTTAAATAATTAAATGAGAAAAAAAATATTTAATGACTATGTTCGGCATTAAAAATGTAATAGAGAAAAAACCAATCTCAAACTTTTTCCAACTAATTATAGATATTGAAACCGTTATGAACAATGTATATATTAAGTTTAAAAATTTACATACAATACAAGTTTGATCAGATCGCTGTGTTTTAATTTTTTTATAGAAATTAAGTTAAAGACGTTATTTGACAAAATATATAAATCGAACTTGGAAGATCGATTTATTTTTTGACGATTCCTTCCTGCATCGATTATTTTTATTTCGATCTGGCATCTCTAGTATGTACATAAGTCTCTCAAACTCCTTATACTACATCAACCACGCACAATTCAAAATACATTGAGGTAGTGCAAAAACGAAAAAAGAAAACTAGTTTTTTCTTCCAACTAAAAAAAAAAAAATTACGCACAAAATGCTAAGCATTTAAAAATAGCAAACTATTCAGAAAGAAAACATTAACTTCGAGCCTCAACAAATTGCAAGAAAAGTACAACTTTCCGCTTTGCAGCAAATTCAAAAGTCAACGAAACAAGAAATAACCACATACATAAATTTGTAGTTGGAGACACACGGCGGTGGCAGGCAGCCAGCCAAACGCATTCTAAATGGTGTCAAACTAAAAATAAAATTTCCATTTCCAAATCTAAGCGCAACAACAGCGGCAAAAAAAACAATCGAATGCATATGATGGCAACATTCTTATGTAGGCACATTGTGCATATATGAATTCTAGTGTTTCTGAGCACCAACACACCCATTCTACATAGCACCACTTTTGAAGGAAGCATGACAATTTTGCTCTATGCGTTGTCTACCAAACGAATTGAATAACAAGTAGCTGCCGCATAAACGTAGCGGAAGGCGAAAATAAAAAAATTACAATAAAAAAAAAAACAATTTCAATTAACGTGAGCATGCAGGAAGCTACTGGCAGTCTCAGCTGTGAAAAGGTGTTTGTCGACTTGTTGATTATGTATGTTGTTGGTTCGTCTTCATATTGGCATATGAGTTCAATTTGCTTGGAAGAATTTGATTACTTCGAATTTTTTGTGTGAATTTAAATTGCATAATTAATATTTAATCAGCATAATTTTGCTAATTATTTTTTATAGAAAAATATATGAGTACATATATAGAGATTTTAAACATTTCACGATCACCGCGATTAACTGATCAGCTGCGAAGTATATCTAAGCAGTTACGATAGTTTGCCAAGTGTTTAAGGCACCCAAAAGCCAACTGTAATGTGAGTCAATGAGAACCAGACCGGTCTAACCAGAGTAGAGCCAGCCAAGGAAAGGGACTACTTTCCCTTAACCCGAACCTCTAACGTAAAATTCATGAAATGGATGACTTCCAGGAATTAGTCGAAATCGGATAAAGTTAGGGATGATAAATCCAAACTCAATGGAAAGGTTGGAGGCAAAAAGTATTGGCACAGAGAATTTTTTAAAATATATGCAACAAATTTTATTTTTTTCCCCGCTAATTTAAAAAAAAAATATGATTCATCATACTACAAAAAAAAACCTAAAACTATAATTTCTAAATTTTATGCGAAACTCGGAAAAATTCAGTAAATAATCAACTTTTATCATATTTTTTTTTTATTTTATTTTGAGTATTCAAATTTATAGCCCAATAAATTTTATTATAATAAATTGACTTACCGTTGATTTTTGGCAATTTTTTCACTCAGTTTCTTCCATAAAAAAAAAGTATTAAAAAATTCATTGTATGGACAAAATCAACACCTTCAACAAAAAAAAAATATCCAAAATCAACGAAATTCAAACCTCAAACATGCATTTTTTATATTAGTATTTAATGGGCTACAACTGCTTACTCAAGAAAATTCCAAAAAACTCCGATTAAAAAGTTGAATTTTCACAAAGTTTAGAAATTATTTTTTTATGTTTTTTTTTTGTTGTAGAATGAACCATATTTTTATTAAAAGTTAGCGGAAAAATATGAAAATAAATATTGTTGAAAAATTCTCGGTGCCAATATTTTTTTCAGCAGTGTACATATATAATTATTTTTTCCAACTGCCTAATTGCTGCAGCGTTTTCCATTCCGAGCTGTTGGTTATTTATTTCTAAGTTGGCATCACAGGTACAGTGTGCAATGGAACGGTAGCGTACAGGGCCTATCTGGCAAAATTCTAGATAACTACGGCCGACCTACAAAATCCGTAGTCCGCTTTAGTAAACCCGAAAATCGTTTAACGACGGCAGACCTTGACTTTCAAGCAGTCAGCCTAGGATTTATCTAGAACGATTTCTGTAACAGCATTTTTTTAATTTTTGGAATGAATACCAGTAACAGGTTTTATGACCAAAAATAAGGAGAGAAAATTTTTACAAACGATTCTAAACTATTTCATATACCAGCCGCTGAGTATCATTTGTTTTAAATTTTAAAAGGGTTTACCGTCTTAAACGATTCATCAAATACAAAGATTGCAAACATCAAATATTCCGCTACATTAATTATTTTCACATTAAATGCCAACAAAACTCATGTATGTATATATGAAGCGTTCCATTTAATTTGTAAGCATTCAATAAATTTCCATTATCACAACTTGAGCTGCCACTAGCAATAAACCCTTATGACGAACCAACCTTCAAGTACAAATTTCCAATTTTCCAAAAACAACAATTGAGGCATCAAATACCAACAAAGAAAATAAGTAAATAAATTATTTCAATTTAACACGGCAACAATCCGCCGCCAGCCACCCAGACAATGCGATGCAATGCCAGTCAAATTGAAGCAAATTACAATGAAGTAAGAAATATATATATATATATATATTTTTTTTTTGTACTGAAGTGCATTATGAAAGTCAGCTGAGCGTATTAGGGAGGCAGCACAGCAAAGGAGGGGTGCAAAACTATAAGGCCAAAAAAATATGCCAGATCGCGGCAAGGGCAACACTCACTGAGGGAGTTGCAAAGAGTAAGAAACTGAAAGAGAAGTTAGCCGAAAAAGGAAGCGTGCTGGTGCCCTTGCGTGCTTGCCGGCTGTTTGTCGCGTTGTATAGTATTTCGATTATACTTAGCTCCACCGACTGACTGGCTGGTTGCACCAAGTACATAGTATGTGCATTAGGGATGTTAATTTTTTTCGATTTTTACGATCCCGGGATTTTCGGGATGTCAATAGTTCAATCCCGGGATTTAGATATTTATTATTTATCAACAACTTAAATCGAAAAAATTGCATCAATATGGTTTGAGAAGCTCTTCTATTTATTATATAATAAGTAAAGTAACTTAAGGTATGTCCAAAAAAGCTTGATGCAAAAAAATTAAGTCAAAAAAATTATTTTCTAGTTCAAAGAAGTACATAATACTAGTGACAGAAATAAAAGAAGCGCCTTATTTCGACCAGTTGTATATCTATATTCCTTCTGTTTATTCATTATTTAATTTTTTTATAAAAGTCTACCTCATATTACATATAATTAAATGCATATAAATGGGCATTTCTCTGACGTCATGAATTTTTTAAAAAGAATTATAATTTCAAAGATATGATTACTTCCCAAACTTATTAAAAAAATTCAGTGCAATGTAAAAAAAATATGGTTACCAAACGAAAGAAAAAATTCTGTAGAATTTTTTGGGTTCACAATTACGAATAGGAATGCCCCTTTAATCTATTTCGTTTTTAAGCTAATAAAGTTAGTCCTTAACATATAATTCTTTTAAAAATAAGAATTGCAAACTTTCAAGGATATTCAAGGAAAAAATTATAAAAGGACATTTTCAATATCTACTCGTCCCTTACGCACCAAAAAGTGTAATCTGTTTTAACTCTACAGAATCTTCTCTTTAATTTGATATCCATCTGGGTTTTTTAAGTTTATTGCACTGAATTTTTTAAATCTTTTTTCGAATTACTTATATCTTTAAAATTTCAAGGTTCTTTAAAAAATCCTGAAGTCAGAGAGAAAAATTAAGAACGCAATTTTACTGTATTTGGCCCTTGGTTTCGCGAATATATTGCTTTTTTGTGTGTAAAATTGCCTGTCGCACGGTGTTATGTGTATGTATAATTAGCTAGACATATATAAAAAAGAAAATATTAAATAAACAAAAGAAATATAGCGGAAACTGATCAACATAAGGCGTTCTATTATTGCCACCACTGAAAATTACAAATACCGAAATTTCCGGGATTCTTGGCAAATAATCCCGGGATTTTCGGGACTTAAAAAAAGGACTAACATCCCTAGTGTGCATGTATTGTTGCCCCTCTGCTGGCAGTTCAAGCACGCCGACTATAATTGCCAGTTAATCGAAACGAAAATGCAATGAGAGTGTGTGTTATGAAAACATAAATAAAAAGTGACAGGCGAGCAGAGAGATGGACGGACAGACAGCGTGGATAACTACCTACGTATGTATGTATAGATTAAAATAGTGAAGTTAAGCAGTCACATGATATGCCAATGTAAGGAGTTCGCGAAGGAATTTGTATGCGAATGTGCGAGGGAATGCACGGGCACCTATAAAAAAAAAAAATTAAAATTGAATACTAAAGGAACAAAAGATTTTATCAAAAACAATGGAGAAAACTAAATAATAAATAAAAATAAAGAAAGTCGACTAAAATAAAATAACAAGAGATTAAAAAAAGAAGAAAACAACATAACAATAAGTAAAATGTACATTAAACAATAAATATATTCCAAAACATACGAAAATACAAGAAAATGAAATTTTATTAAATAACGTAAAATAAAATTTCATAAAAACAAAGGCAAATTTAGGCCGTAGAATAGTAATGGTCTAATCAAAAATGTTTTATTTGTACTTACCTACTTAAAATAATCTCAAATGTGATAAATTTAAATATGAAAGTCGCTTATTCCTTAATTTTAAGGTATAAAGTTACTTAGCTTACAAAAAAAATCCCCATGCTATCATGGCCTCAAATAATAATAAATAAGAAGTTAAAAAATAATATATTAAAAATTTCAAATAAAATAACATATTTTTAAATTAAATAAACGAAGTATGTAATAACTGAAGTATAATAAAATAAAATAGATACATATGTAGTAATATATAAAAAAAAGCAATGAAAAAATGTTAAAAAATTAAACAAAATAAAATGTATGTAGCTATTAAATTAAATAAAACAAAATGTAAAATAAAAAACGATAAAAGGGAAGGCGAAAAACTTGTAAATAATTAAAAAATATTTAATAAAAGTATAAAAACAAATAAACAAACATTAAGTAAAAATAAACCACACAAAGTTTGTAAGTGAAGTGAAGTGCTATAAAAAAGAGATTAAAAAATAAAGTTAAACATTCAAAAAATATAATGAAATAAAATATAACTAACAATTTGACTTTAACATAAATAAAAAAATTTAACAAAACAAAAGTTTTATAAAAAGTTAAATATTAAAATATTAAATATTTAATGATATACAAAGTTTTTAAAAATAAGCAATTAAAATAAAATAAAGTGCAGTAAATTAAGAAATATAAAATTAAAAAATAGTTAAAAGAAATTAAAAATTGCATTAAAACTAAACAACCGAAATCAAGAAAAATTAAAAAACATAAGAAATAAAAAAATAAATAAATTAAATGTTAAACTTAAATAAAACTAAAAGTCAAATAAAGTAAAACAAGCTGAAATAAAATAATGTAGTTTAAGAATAAAACAAATATGAGAAAAATTTAAACAATACACATTAGGCTGTGTCAAATAAAAGAAATATTTTTTTGTGGTCAAAACTAAGTACTTCGCTTTTCAGTTAACGCTTGCAGAGATAAAAATATTCTATGAAAAAAATTTTCTCCGCTACTTTTTTTTACAAATAACTAAAAATAACAAATAAATAAAAAAACTTTTTAGCCCATTTAATTTTAGTAAAATAAAGTGCAAGTTCGAAGTACCGTTGATTTTTGTAAATTCTTTTTTTTTTTTTTTTGTTAAAGTTCAGCCATTTTCTGCCAACGAAATATGTTGAAACATTTTTCTATATGGAAGAAACTTAAAACCTGTGCCTTATACATACATACTAAAATTTAATGGCCAGGATTTTTATTTACTTACCTAATTGTATATAAAAAGTAGCAGACTTTATTTTCATTGAAAATTTTTATTTTTGTGTGTGCTAAACGAAAATTAAGATAAAGGGCTGAAATGTTGCCACATTTTTTTTTTCTGGCCGACAACGAAATTTTCACATGGGACCGAAAAAATATTCATTTTCTTTGAAACAGTCCTATGCACAATGTACACTACATATGCAAAAGAAAATGCATTTTCGAATGTGAAAAGGGTGTTTTACTGATTATTTTTTCGATTACTATACACTACATTTTCCCATTTTTCATACATGGGATATTCGAGTTAGGGAATTCAATTTCTCTAATACTCTATGTACCTGCTGCTTTGAAACTGATCAAAGGTCTATGACTCAGCAATTTGTCAAAACTAGAATTTTCCTGCTTTACACATAATCCGCAAAAATAAAAATAAAATAATAATATGGAAAATCCGAGTAATTACAGCTCTAATGTCTGTACTACAAATCCTTTGCGCACACATTCTTATACTACACACATGCATATACAATGCACATATGTACATTTGACATCACACTACTTTATTCATATTTTATTAGCTAAGACAGTCTGCCAGTCAGTAATTGCAGTATGGTGGTTGACTTTTCGACTGTGATTTATTATGGACCCATTATACGTATGAACGTATGTATGTACCGAAAATAATGTGCATAAGTCACAGAAGGCTAAGTATGAAAATTTCCATTTAAATACATACATATGTATAAGTTTTGTTCTGTATGTACATATGTATTTATGCATATAGGTAAACTGCTTAGTTGAAGTATTGACAATGAAATGCAAAGTTAAATAGGAAAGCTGAATTGACAGTCACTGTCGAAGTCTGTAGATTATAGAGCAACTGATTTCATGTTGTACTTTGTTTCTACTTCTTCTCCTTCTACTGCCTACACGTGCAAAGAAAATCAGTGGCTGTACATACTCGGGTAACTAAGTATGTATGTATGCTTAAATATTTCATATATTGTGCCATAATTGGAAATAAAATGCAGTCTAACAGTCAAACAACTGAGCTATACAAGACCACTTGTTGTGAGTGCAAAGTCAAGACCGTGCTGGAATAAGATTTAATGCAGAAGAAGGAAGGGAGAAATATAAGAATAGAAGGAAGAGTAGTTTGTATTCCAAAAGATAAACAAGCAAACGAACGAGGAGAAAAACTTGCTTATTTTTGTTTTCGTTGTAGGCATAAATCTATTTTAGCATCAGAAAATTTCGAAAAAAAAGAACAAAGAGCAGCTCAGCGCAGCAGTTAGCAATTACGTAAATTGTTTTTTTTTTTTTTACAATAAGTACTTAAGAGTGAAGAAAATTTCCTTTGAGATCATAGGGAACGTACACACATACAAGCTGTCTTGGCAGGTAGCGAGCAGCGCAGCAGCAGGCTGCATTTGTGCAACATGCCATGAACGGCTGCAACAACAGATTGGAAACACATGACTCTCGGCTGGTAGCAGGTAGATATGTAGCAGCGCAAAGGACGAGAAGTCGAAGGATATTTATACATATGAACATAGAGGGTGAGTAAGTGCAGTGACAATAAGATGCCTGGCTGACATCGCAACCAAGGCGCTCTTTAGCAGTTCTGTGTATAAATACAGATGTGTATAGTGTGGGTACTTTTATTTGTTATGCAGAAATTTTGTCGTCATTATGGGTACCTTAAACGTAATATTACGTTATTGCTTTTCCCGCTGAAAAAGAATTACGTGATTTTGCACAGCTTACACAGCTTAGGTGTTGCAATTACATTAGAGTAGTATATTTTCAGCAGTAAACAAGTATCTAGATAAGTGATATAAGCACAAAACACAAATGTGACATACATAACATAATGCATTGCAACACTTTTTAAGCTGTATGAAAGGAAAAGATAATTATTTTTAGGCGCCCAGAAAATCATTTAAAACTAGCAAATTCCTAGCCTAAAGTGTTTGAAGAGCTTTATAATTGTATAACTCGATTCTACTTATCGTGTACTTTCTTCAAAGGTAGGCTAGTTCAGTATTTACTTTATCTTATCGCTTTAACCGAATAAAATTTTTCAAATAGTTGGCAACCCGCTACAAAAATAGTTTTGGCAATAAAAATTCTTAAACCTGATATCCATATTGTAATATCTCATTATATCATTTTATTAATTGAAAAAAAAAATAGAATCAAACAGGTGGCAGCACTCTTCAAAAATATCTTTGGCAGTAAAATTTACTAAACGTCTTTAGTTTGATACCCATACTGAAATATGTCATTTATCTTACTAATTAAAGCAAATTAAATTTTCAAACAGGTGGCAATCTTCCACAATAATATTTTTGGCTATAAGCTTTCTTAATTTTTTTTTTTTTTACAAGCATGTTTCAATATTTACTTTATCTTATCAATTTACTTAAACTGCAGTTTTCAAATAGGTGGCAACACTATATTATAGTTAGACCTTTAGCATGGCATCGGTGAAAACTACATTCAATTCAATGAACTAGTTTTCGAGTGATGCGCGTACAAACATGCAGACAAACGGACAGACAGACAAACCAAAATTCTAAAAATAAAATTAAAATTGCTCTAATAAAATTAAAATTTTGATTCAATATCTATAATGTATGTAGAGACATCGGCTTGTTACAATTTTTGTATATGTATATATTAGATTAGTTTATGCTAAACTATTAAAATATGTGATGCAATCAAACATTTGAAAAGGAGTAAAATCTATAGTCTAGGTTCACGATGGATTTTGGATTCTCCTCTAATGCGCGTCTTGATGTTACTAACAGAAATGGAAGGACCTACAGCTGTACGGCAGATGGATTTTTATGAAAAGATTTTTCTTAGTAGAAATACACTCAAAATCTTTATTATTAGAAATAAAACCATAACAAAAATTTAACTAACGTTTTCTTTTGATTAGAGTTAGTAAGCTTTTTTCAACAGTATTTACATATGTATGTAGATATATATTTATGTATATTATCGCCATGTATTCCATTCTTAATTTCATACAGATCTGCTTACGACTAGAAACCAAAACATATTCCTATGACCTACGGCAGCGCACATTGCTGGAAAGTGTCTTTGAAGCTGTTAAATCGAAAACAAATTTGCGTCGATTGTATGCATTTGAAATTAGGAATGAGAAAATTTCCTCAAACATTAACAATGAAGCTGGCTTCACAGAAATATATTTCCATCGAAGAAAACATTTATGGCTTGAAAATTAATAGTCAATTTTCTGTTGAAGATGAATGGCTTTCCAATTTTAATAGCGTAGATGTGGGTACTACGTATGTATGTATTTGTAAATAAATACATGTATTTTTTATATTTTCACTTAATGGTTTTGGACTTTGCAAGCAGCGGGTGGTGACATATGTATGCGCACTCAGGATGACTAAAAACATGTGTATATATTTACTTTCTTTGAAATATGTATTTACAGAAAAAAATGGAGAAACGAGCAAGAAAAGATATTTATGTATACGCAGAAAATCTGTTTGCTGTAAGGCTTTGTGATTAAAATGAAAGCAATTCAGAAGAAATAGGGGACAGTTTGATATTAAGAGCTTAAATGTATGTGCATATGTATATGACTTACAAATTGCAGAATATATCTAAATTTTTCATAGCTTTAAAAATTTTATTTTCTAACAGATTAAATATTTTATATATGAAACCTTTTTAGTTTTCATACCCTTGTGGTCAGCTGATTAAGTCAAAGGAAATTTTGACTAGCTTTGGCTATTTTTCTTTTGTTTATTTAATGCTTATATTTTATTTTATAAAAGTCTAGCACTTTACCTAATTAGCGCTGCATTTCAAACATCGTACAAAAATTATGAAAATTCAACAAACTTTTACATTTGCACCCAAAATTTTAAACTTTTCATTCATTCATTTTATTCATTTATTTTGTAGCTTCATAAATTTTAGTAAGTTAAAGCGCGAATTTCAAGGCGCTAGAAAATCGCGTTGATTTTTAATAATTTTTTTCCTTGATGGTGTTGTGCATTTTCTTCCATATAAAATATGCCCGTCGGTTTCGTTTGTATTGGAGAAAATGCCTAGCACCATCAGCGTTTAGCCTAGCGTCTTGAAATTCGCAATAAGCTATAAAACTGCATATCCACAATTTTGCTAAAAAATCTGAATAAAAAGTTCAAAATTTTTCGGTACTAAAGTAAGTGGTTTGTTGAATTGTCATAATTTTTGTACGACGTTTGAAATGTGTATTTATGTGGCGCTGGTTAGGTAAAGTGATACACATTTATAAAAAAAAACATATACATTAAATAAACAAAAGAAAACTAGTCAAAATATCTCTTGACTTAATCAGCTGACCACAAGTGTAGTTATACATACATTCAGATATGTAAGTACGTGTAGGTTTAAAGACAAATTTTGAATATTGAAAAAATAAGAAATAAAAAATTTGGGATTCTGTCTTTTACCAATTTTATGGTACATATTAGACAAAAAATTAAAAATAAAAATAAAATTAGTTAAACAAAAAAACTAAAGGTAATTTTTAAAATATTTCTTTTTCATTGACCTTTGACAATCAGATTTTGTCCCAAAAGTTAAAAATTTCATTAAAATAGCACTTATTTAACTATATTCAAAACATAATTATTTTGAAAGATGATACCACTATTCCAAAAAAAAAAATATATATATATTTTTTACGAATTCGTCGAGATCTGAAGAGTTTTGTGTCTTGTGATTGATACGGTCGATTTTTTTGTCTTACTTCATTCCATAAAACGAATGCACACAGTTAATTTTTATATAGAAGAAAATCATAAAATCTTCGTCAAAATACAAATTTTTATAAAGAACCAATAATTTTAACTGTTTGAAACTTGTAAATTATTTTACTAGAATTCAATTGGCTACAAAACCACGTACTCAAAATATTTCTGAGAAATCTAATTAAATAAGCTCGTAATTTTCACTAAAGTTGTTTAAATATTTTTAAATATTGCACAAAGTTCGAAATCTGGATTTACACGGGGTTTGTTAAAGAATGAACTATATTTTCATAAAAAATAAACCAAAATTTAATAATTGAAAAAAATATTATGTTACGACTTGTCAAAATGTGACTATAATTTTTCGACCTCTGTATGTATGTACATATGTACTTACAGTACTTAAAAAAAATTAAATATTAAAAAAAAATTAAAATTTTTATAGTATTTTTACTTTTTTAAAGGCTTCTGCAGTTCTCAAGAAAAATTACAAAAAATGTTTTCCATTATTACTATTCATTGAAAAATAACTTTGCTGTTGCTGTTAATTTCCTTGAAGAAATAAATCTGCGAGCGTTATTTATTGAGAGAAAAAAAAAACATTAACAAAAATGCTGGTACTTTTTCGGCCAACAAAAATGTATTCTTGAGTTTTTTCGGAAAGATAAGCGATATCGATGTAAATTGCGAAAAACCTTTACACCCTTATTTCCAAGATCGTGGCGATTCCACAACCCCCTGAGACCCGCAAATCTTCTTTTAACACCTCTTTAACCTACGCAACAATAATCAAAAGGATTTATGGAGTTTACCAAAAATCGCCAGATGGGCGAATTTTTTATATAATTTTAGCATTATATTAGCAAAAAATATAAAAAAAAATTAAAGGTTTAAAAAATATACATAAATAAATATATCAAAGTTCAATAGGATATGGAAAAAACTTTTAAAGATAAAAAACAAGAATAAGTATAAAATAACTATAAGAGGTTAGGTTTTGAATTTTTATTTTTAGAAATATCTCATTTAAATACTGATCTCAATCGTAAAGTCAAAGACAAACAGGCGATCACAGACCAATATTTTAATCAAATTTCAATCTTATACCGTATCTATGTAGTTACCTATACATACATACATATGTAGATACATATTTACATATGTAAGAATCCGGCAACATCCACTTCAATCGCATTTCCCTGCAAAACAATATTCGGCTGAACAGCCCCTAATCAATGCTCGAAAATAATGGACAAATATGCACGTAAATCTATTTTATATGCACATATTCCATTTTACGGCTATCATTTTAGCAGTGACAAATATGTAAATTTTTCAAGAAAATTTATGACAACCGACAAAGAAATGATGTCAATAGTAGAGTGCTGCAAAAAAAAAACTAAATAAATACATACGTAACTGCTCATGGAATGGCTGAGTAAGCAAAATGGAAATAAATTCGTAAAACTTGTTTAAACTAGTACTTTTATATTTTGCTCTTTGCTGAAAAGTGTTCAAGGAACGGATCGATGTTTTTTTTTTCATTTATTTTCGAAAGTGTGATACCAGTGCTTGTCTTGTATTTTCTAACTTAGTACTAGACGAGCGAATGAGTTTGAGTTGTACCTTGTTTGTCAAAGCTGCGCCAGATTAATAGGTTGATTCTACAAGTGAGCAACTTTTTTTGCCTGCTCGAAAAAATTATGTTACGCCATGATTTGCAAGAAGATAACGGTATACCTGCATGGTGAAAGGCGTTTGTCGTCAGGCAGTGTATAGGTTTCCTCCCTCGTCAGTGTTATGTCTGTTAATCTTTGACTAAGTAATTTGACTTTTTTCGCAGGAATCCTTTTCCAGCTGAAAGGGTATCTTAAAAAAGAAGTCGTCGAGGTCAAAATTACTTTTCGTAGACGTGATATCGGATAAATTTACACACAGTACACCTGCATATTTATCTTTTCCATGTAGCGGTTTTAAATATCTTTCAAAACATACAAATTTCCAAGTAGTAAACATTTCAATAAAAAGGCTTTATACCCATAAAAAAAAAGCATTGCTAAAACTTTCAAGACATATCACTGTCAAAGGCTCATTGATAAAACACCAATTATGATTGTTTTTGCTTTTGTTATTTTTATAGTTGCAGTAGTACTTGTTATTGTCTTTTGCTATCGCTTTAAAATTGCATTTAAGAAAGTTATTAATAATCATGTAGAAGAGCGAATAAACGCGAAAATAAAACGGCACGAAAAAAAGAAAGAATAATAATCAGGAGCCTACCCGCGGTGTTGAATGCTGAGCCATAAAAGCAATAAAAAATGGCTGCTTGCCAACATAGAAACAAAGGGCCATTAAGCCAAGGAGTGTGGAAAGCAGCGATAAGTAGCAGTCTAGAGTGAGCCGGTGATGGTATCAGCACAGCGAGGAAAATGAGCAGTCTCTGGAGAGAAGAAGACAACCAACAACATGTAAGCAATACCAAAAAACAAGCAACGACAAGTCAGAAGGAGAGTAAGTACATGAAATGGGTAGGCAGGAATGACTTGGTAGACGGTAGACAACCACACGGCGTATAAGTAACCATTTTTTCGGGGCGCACCACTACATTCAAAGAATACATTTGCAAGCCGCACAGTGTACGATTTTGGAAAAAAGTGAAACAATTAAATATACCGAGATCGAGAAGAGATAGCGAAGTAAATTTTAAGCTTTAGATATGCAGAATTCATGCAAAATAGTCTCATTGGATAAAGAATTATCTTGAAATTTAAACTGTTTTAAACTGAAAGCAGTATGGAATGAACTTTTCCAATGTTTTAAGCACATATTTTAGCTGTTCTTGCCTAAAGTAGACCTTGGTCACAACGACTAAGTTTTTTATTTGTTTTTTTAATTCATTGTGTTTGACCAAGAAAAGAAAAGAATTTTAAAATTTTAATCTTGAAGTTCGGTGTTGAGGTCAAGGTAATTTTTCATTCAAACTGATCTCTAAAATTGTCTTCAAAGGTAAAATGATGTGTATTGGTGTTGGTGAAATCCTGTAATTATTTTTTGCCTAAAAACCGCTTGTAATGAACTTGCGTTTTTCGGTTCTTGGGACCATGTCGTCGGTGATACTGCAAAACGTTCTATGTCACTTATTACCTCTGGTGCTTAATTGATCTTTTAGCTGTATATGATCGCTTCTGACAATAGTTAATCTTCATCGGCCAAAGGTAGACAGTTTTGTCATTCTTTTATTAGGGTGTAAAGATTTGCAGATGCATACCGGTGCAAGTAAGATACCATCTAAGTGTCAAAGGTACTAATAGCCATAGACCGTTTTGCAGTATCACCGACGATATATGGTCCTATATGTGTCTATAGATATGAAGTTCTTCATTTGAAACCTTAAAAAAAGTTCACTGCGTACTGTTTTCAGGTAAAAGAAAGGAAAAAATAGAAACCCAATTATATTTGAGAACTCCTTTATCCCACGAGACTGTTATTCCGCATTTCAAAAGCTTTAAATTTATTTCGCCATCTCTTCTCGTTCCTGGGATATCTTATTTGGTCCCTATTTTTTTCCAAAATCGTACACTGTGCGCCAAAAGTTTTAACGATAGCACGCCTTGTGCTTGTGGCTAGTAAATCAAGGCAACACACCGCAAGTGCCAAATTACGAAAAGCAAATGTCAAACAGCAGTTAGCGGTTAGGCGTTTAGACGTCGCAAGCAATAGCAATAGAAACAACAACACAACAAGAGCGGAGATTAAGGCGTTGTACACGAACGCTTAAAGAATACCCAACCCCACAACACCGCAACACCCAACCCTTTTACCGCAACGAATTCATTAATTATAATTAAAATGTAGCAACAACGCCAAGCAGCGCTAACAAAGAAAACAGCGAAAGGATGGCTGCTTAGTTGAACGAAGCAAGCGCGCAAGCCAAACTAGAAAAAGCAATAAAAGTAATGATTCAAGCAAATAAAAACCAGCAAGAAAAAAAGAAAAACGGCGTCCTTTAAGCATTTTGCTTATCCTGTTTTGCCGTCGTCGGTTACTATGGCAATGCCAGGGGGTGACTGCCTTCAGCGAATTCCCAGAGCCATTGTGGTAAATTCCCAAAGTCATTATACCAGTCAGCGAAATTTTAGCAAAAAAGTTATAGTAAATTTTATTTATGCACAGCATCTAAGTAGTTTACAAGTAAAAATTAAGATATGATAAGAAAAACTGAAAAAAGGAGCAGAATTTCGTGGAGGTCGACATGGCGTATGCGCATCACCGAAAGACCATACATACATACATATGTACATGGATAATTTTTGCACAAAGCTTTTTGAAGTTAAACACTTGGGCGTGCACGAGTGGAATTCTTGTGGTTAAGACAAATTGAAAGTAAGTGAAAGATTAAACGAAAGCAGCGACAAAAATACAGCCACTTACAACTAAGTAAACCTGCTTGGTGAGAGCAAGGAAGAGGTGATTAAATATTGCAAGTAATTAAAATGTATCCTCAACGGCGGTGATAAATAATTAACGTTGGCATTTTTTATACGAAATAAAGCCACAAAAAAATGAGTGGGTTTTAATAGAAACGAAGAAGAGAGAGAGAAGATAAAAAAGTGGTGGTAATAGAGGTAGGAGAAAACTCTATGGGACCCATGCAAAAATACTACTTCAAGGCATGAAGCTTAGAAAAGAAGAGCTAAATTGAATTAGGCAAACAAAAAGAGGCGAGGTTATAAGTAAAGGCAACATAAATAATTACACAAGTGCTTTGTGTTCCAGGCGAAACGGCAGACAAATTATCACATAAACTAACTGCTTGGTTCAAGGATTTCAACTAGTATATAACCCATGTGAAAATCATAAGTGCACCAGGTTTTAACGATTCAATTTTTTCTTATTTAACTTTAGTTATTTTTTTTATTTTCTAACAAATTTTGCAAGCTTCTTCATTAGGTTAAAAAAAAATTTTTGTATAATAAAGTGCTAAAAGCTCATTTTCCTCCGTATAAAAAATCGTCGAAAATTACCGGGACCGTAAGCCTAGAACCTTCTCTTATATTTGAAGTCGTTAAAAAAATGATTTTATCTTAAAAAAATGGTAAAAAAAAAAATTACAAATACCCTCAATATTTTTTTCCTACATTTTCCCCCCAGTAACTTTTTAAAATTACTCGTTGTTCCTAAAACTCCCCTTTTCGAAACATTATTCTCTCAGGTGTATTTTTTTTTATATTTTATGATTTACATTTTTTTTCTAATTTGTAATAAATTTTTCTAGTACTTTCTAGTTTGGGTAAAAACAATTAGTTCTAAAATTTTATGATATAAATATAGCAAATAGGAAAACTTTTTGGGAAACATGTTTCCCTTTGTCCTAAAGTGGTTAAAGAATAAACCATATTTTTTCTTTTAAATAACTAAAACTAAATAACAAAAAAAAAAAATTAAAATATGCCTGAACTTCTGACACGGGGTGTATAGTATTTTATCAGCGTCGCCTTCCTTCTGCCCATTTGCTTAACATGAACATTGAATATTTTTTCTTTGCTCTTTCAACGATAAGAGAGTATTAACCAGCCAATAATAGTTTAGTGAACTGACGAAACGACTGAATGACTAAACGAAAGAATAGGAAAGCAAATAACGTTAAACGCACATATGTATATGCACATAGTTTAACGACTTACAACAATGGTAGGGAAAATAGTAAAAGAAATACGAAAAAAAAATATTGACCACAGCAAAATGTATGTATGTATGTACCAAACAAAAAAACAAACAAAACATGTCTGCCCAATACTTTATGGAGCTACTCAGCCTACAAAGGGGACCGAAATGTTTTCAGAAGAAATGCTTGACTCTAGAATGCGCGATGGGACCAGCAATGGTGAAAGAAATTACGCAAATACATATGCACACACAACTAAATAAAATAAGAAATGTCCCAGCAAGTCATACATATAAAAAAAATTTTGATTTAGTTAATCATATCAGAAGTAAAAGTAATAAAATGCCGACCGAACCGTGTGCTAAACACAGAATTGTGGTTTTTTATTCCTCGAGTTTTTCTATGTTTTGCATAGTTTCCTAAGGAACACTTGTAACACTTCTAAAACTTTATTGTGTATATAAAAAGGCGAAAACAACGCGAGGTCCTTTCTCACTTTCATTTGCTCTTATGTGGGGTTAATTGTGTACTATATAAGCATGTATAGGTTCAAGATAAAAAGCACGCATATACTATTTTGATTTAGGCTGTAGAGGGAAGTAAATAGCTGTGTCAGCTTATTTTCCAAGCAATTGAACTTATCTGCAATTCACAATACGGTCGCAGTGGCATACAAAAAAGTCGCAGAAACAACTAAGTAAAAAGAAAATTAATTAAGATTAAAAGAAATTTGTATTTGCACTAGGTCCCAGTCCTATCCGAATATCACATGCATAAACAAGATAAAAAAACCAAAGCTCGGAAAAGTTTCCAGAAAGCTAAGGTTATGGTTCTTGACAAGATACCAAAATCCCACATCGCATCAAGAGCTGTTAGAAATTTTATACGCGGTAAGAAGTCACAACAAATGGGTTTCGTGAAAAACTAGTTAAAGCGTACTTTTACAAAAAAATCGTGAACATCAGATTCCATTCAAAAAGATGCAACAAGCAGTTTTCACTTCAGCTATGACCTTTTTGGTCTTTTTTAAATCTTTAAAAAGTCTTTAGCTCCAAACGATGCACCTGGGAACTAAACGCTTCGAAAGTTATTGAAAACATGAGAAAAAGGCTTTTTTCGTGCAGCATGCAAAGTGTGCTAGCAGCGTAACACAGCAGAGAAGAGTACGTGGCTGCCTAGCCAATCCCATATCGGGAATGTAGTGCGCGAACACTATGAATCTAAGTCAAGGAAGTGTCGAATCTATCGTCCTCTACTCGATGCTGGCCCACCAACGATAAATAAAGCTATTGCCATCTTAACTGTTTACTCAAAGATATGTAGAAATATGGGTTGGTGCGTGTATCTAATTGGAGCACTAGCAGATTAGGCAACCATGTTGTCTACCTAATGACTGCAGTCCTTTTCTAGCGGAGATCTTTTCCGTATAGAAAGCTGCTTCTGATGTACAAAATAGTAAATCTCTGTAAGGGAAAGCCAATAAGCTGAAACCAAGCGGTATTGAAAGTGTTAGGACCAATTAATGTTGACCATAATTGGCCATAAATGTGTAGGATCACAGAATTACGCTAGGGCATCTCTCCACTGGGTTCCTGGACATAACAACAATGAAGGCAACGAAATAGCTGATGAGATGGCTAGGCTCCCAATAACCATTAATATATGATCAACTGAGGAAAATTGAGGGATACAAAAGAGCCGCAACAAGAAATCAACGAACCAATCGAGGTCCTTATAACCGAGGCTTAACAAAAAAAAAAAAAAACTGAGGAACTTTTTGATATTAAAGAAAACCGAAGTAGATATAGTAAAAAGCCCTGGGGGTTACTCTGTACTGCGATGCGAAAACAAATGATTCGCATTCGCGCAAACACATCGTAAGTAATATACAGGGGTTATTGCATATCGCATGGCATTTCTCTGTCGTATCGCATTACAGAGTGGAACCCCTGTTCTTCAATGAATCACCATTGAAAAAAAATTACTTGAATCAGTGAGCGCATACCGTTAAACGCATAAATATGGATAAAAACGAAATCGAAATATTATATAATTTTTCTTTGTTTACTTAAGAATATACTTAAAGGTAAAAAAATGTATCTAGTTAATTTAATTATTTCTCGAATGAGTGTTTTGTATAGATCGAGTGAAATTGTTTTTCTTTAAATTAATTTTAATCATCTGCCTTATCAAGAACTACAGATATTGGCCACCTTCTTTTATGAAAGTTTGCTAACGAACTCCAAAAACATAAAAAATAGCTAACTAATAATAATAATAATAGTTTGGCGCTTACACATACGTTAGTGGTTGGTCGTGCTTCTCCTCCGATTTGGGGCGTGCGGCTTGATGTTGTCACACAAAGGGTACGGCAACCTACGGTTTAACGCCGACTCCGGACGGCGATTGTATTTTTATGAGAAGCTGTTTTTTTCATGGCAGAAGTACTCTCGGAGGATTGCCATTGCCGGCCGAGGGGCGACCGCTGTTTAGAAAAAATATTTTTTCTATATTTTTGCGTTGTTGCTTTGACCAGGGCTTGAGCCCAGACCCTGCGGAGTGAAAGCGCGCACTGCTTACCACTACTCCACAGCGCCGCTAACTAATAACATCAAATAAAAATTTATGGCTAGCAAGATGCATATTTTATTGCTAAGCAAGAAACCTGAGTAGGTAATTCGAATGACAACAAACCAACCAGTTGCCAGCTTTATTAAAGAAATAATATTTTGTTTGCGATAAAATTCAATAGATATTTATTTTTAAATATTTTTTTTTTCTTGTTTTGTATTCAAGCTAGCTATAAGCTATCAGTAAGAATACCAAAAAAAAAATCACAAAAACTAAAAGCTGAGCACCAACCTTCAACTAACCAATAACACAAAACTACAATGTACAAATAAATTGGGTATTGAAAATGGAAGGCATTGTGCAAAAAATATATTTTTTAAAACAATTATTCAAAATCATGATTCAATAATAGAAAGGTTTTGTAATAAAACAGTCTTCTCGCTCCCACACATAAAATCGGCTCCTTTACTTGTGCAGAATGTTGCTTACTCTACAGGTTCTAGTGATATTAGTAGTAGAACCAAAAATTCGTCATACTAAATACTCGTTGGCATCACCTTCGTGTGCGTAATTTTCTAGAACAAGTGTAGAATAGCGACCGTTTAGCTATAAAATAACCAAAAATGCCGGTAGATAGAACTTTTTACGCTGATTACAACGATACCAAATTTATTTGGCGCAGGCAAAAAATAACGAAGATATAAGAGGTTTATTTGTATTTTTTATTATCACTGAATTGTTGAAACCCAAAAGTACATCATGATAAAATATGTATTATCGAATTAAAGATAATAACGTGTACTTTCTAAATAATATAAATTTCTTTACCATGAATTATTCAGTTTTTTTTTTCAAAAAAGATTATTTCATGAAAATATAACATTTGTTCGTTTTTTAGTGGTTTTTGTTTAAAAATACAAGAAGCTATAAATTATGTACACCAGCTGAAAGACAAATTAATTATCTTTATGGTGGCGTATAGTTTTTTTATCGGTTATACCTACAGTTCGTAAGATATTAATATCTAAAAAATTTAAAAACTGAACCTTCTAGAACGTCTTGATTTTTTTACTTGCGCCAAATAATTTTGGCATGGTTGAAATGAGCATAAAAAGTCCTATTGATCTGCAGTTTTCGTTTTTGCATAGCTTAACGATCGGTTCCAGGAAATGATGAATAACTTAAATCAAAAATGCACATATTTATGTATTGTTTAGTGTTTCCATTAAAACACCAAATATATTGCAAAATCGCATAGAATAAATAATACATATTTTACAAGGCGATCACATTCTTTGCCTTTCTCCTACTTCCAAAATAAAAATCTAGATAAAGGAGTGTCAAATTTTAGCTGTCACAAATTACACAACCTTGTGTTATTGAATCATGATTCAAAATCCTATGCGTTCTATTTAAAAATCGAAAAGAAACTAAAAGTAGAAAATGTCAACCAATTGAAGGACTTAAGAAAGAATTTAGTACATTAAATATAGGGGAAAATATATATTGTTAAGTAAGTAATTAAGTAATGCATTTTTAACTGTTTGAAATATGTGGATAATAAAATAACTTTTGCCAAAATAATGTTAAAAACGCAAACGAAATGCACTGAAACTACAAAAAATGCTAGAAAAGCTAGTCTATAAGAAATATGGGATATTTCAATAATCGACTGGGTTATTTGTTGAAAAAATAGTGTGTGTTTTAGCTATAGTATTAATATCTTTTAATTTCCTTCCAATGCAGTGCTAAAAGTTTTGTTACATTTTTTTATTTAATTTTACATTGCCTTGGAAAGCTTTTGTGTTGATTCCAAAAAAAAACCCCCACATAAAAGTTTACTATTTTTACTTTCATGCGTAGCTTAATAAAGTTTTTTTTTTTTGCTTTATTCAATAACCATCTAAGCAAAAGTTGCAGTAATAGGTTTCAAATCTAATCGCTGAGCTAAGAGTAGAAAAAGTATCTAACAGCCATTTTTTTTAACGAAATTTGGAAGCTAATTTTATAAACTTCGTTGATGTGAATTAGATAAAGAGTTAATTTTTTGCTAACTTTATTATCTAATGGCAATGTTTTTGTACTAAGTACTACAACTTATTAAACACAAGTCCACCTATTTAAACGGATACATACAAAAGTATCTCATAAGCATAAAATTATCTTGCAGATACTTTGGCGTAACAGCTTAAACTGGTTGCTACGGCGTAAAATTCATTTTTTAGTACCTTTGCACCTAATTTTGAGAATACAAATGTATCTGCCAAGTAAAGGAATTTTTGCAGTTCAATTACGAAAACGCTTGCTTATTGTGTTGGTATGTACATAAACAATTTTTTCCGTTTTTAAATTGAGTAAAAAACTTGAGCGAATAAAAAGCATTTTTGAGATACAACAAATATTTGTAGCAATTATTTAAAAAAAAGTATCTCGTAAACCTTTTCTTATGCAAAAGCTTTAAATTACAATTTCGAAATCTTACAGAAAAAGCAAACAAATTTCAACAAGTATGTACAAAATTAGAAAGGGTTTCCAAAAGCATAGAAAGTTGCTATTCAAGAATGGATTTCATGCACGAGAAAAAAAATCGCATTTTTTGTATTGATAAGCCCGATATGGACTTGCATGAGATCGTGTTTAGGACCTTAGGCTGTTTGCTTAACTTTTAATAAGTCAAACTACATTCATAAATGTATCTAAATAAAATGCAGCTAACGACAGCGCTTACTGTATGTGCCTCTAAACCCTTTTATAAATGTTAAAATACTGTTATTTGGGTGTAGATGCAAATGTATCTTACAGATAAAAAAGTATCCTACAGATATAAAAGCATTTCACAGATGCAAAACTATCTCGCAAATACTTTTAGCTGAACAAAAAAATAGTAAATACACTTTCCAACAGCTACAATAAATGAAAATACGTATGTATGTATTTCATCGCTTGCCAGCTAATTTCAAAAGTGTATTGGAAAACAATTACGCTAATTCGCCGCATGCAACTGCTGCTGCATGCCAACGCGGCTTAAGTGCATTTCGTTTGTTTTTCTCGCTTTTCATGAATTTTTAACAATTTCCATAAAATTTTCTCTCATTCAATGTTTGCATCAAAAATGCACTAAAATTTTGCGTATAAAAAACTTTCACAAAAAATACTTAACTACATACATACGGTTATAAATAGTGTAATAAGTGTATGTATGTATGCTTGAATATTCACCTCTATCGCTGTAGAAATCGAATGCTCGCTCCAATCCAATGCAATCACCAAAATTTGTTGCTGTCGTCGTGGTTGTCGCCACCGATGAACTATCACTATTACTATGATGATTATAATGATTACTGCTGTTATTGTTGTTACTATTATTAGTATTGTTGTTGCTGTTGTTGCCGCCACCATTCGTATAAATGTTGGCGAAATATGCATTGGTATTATTGATGCCAATGCCGTTGGTGTTTTGTAATTGATGCGGTCCAACGGGATAATCCATGAGTGAGGCAGGTGGCGTCGGTTGATAGCAATATAAATCCATTTAGGTTTTTTTTTGGGGGGGATTTAACGCTTTTCGGTACTTGTTTGTTGAAGGTAGCCTGATTTGGTTGTAGGTTTGTTTTTTGGTTTTTTTGTTTACTAATTTCAAGTACGCTTTGTAGATGAGGTGTTGTAGGTTTAAATTTTGTGCAAATTTAAATTAAAAATTTATTTTTAAAATAAATGGTTGTTTTTAACTTGTGTGTTTAAATTTATTTTAAGGCCATTTTTTTGTAAATTGGGTTACACATTTGTGTGCTGACTGGTGACAGGTTACCGGCAGAAAATTATGTGTGCGCGGCGCATAAAGACTTGTAACTAAAGGCAGTAGCTTTTATGTGCTGTTTCCTTTTTTAATTGTTTACTCCGAATGATTTTCTAATTGATGTTAGAAAACAGCAAATATTTCTTAAGACTTGGAAGTTTTTATTGCTCTAAAATTTTATTCCAAGTTTTCTTAGTGATTTCGCTTATTCTGCCGAGTTTGCTCTTCTTTTCTTTATTTTTCCGCCTCCATTTTTTTTAATCTCCGTTACCAAAAAAAAAATGGTATTAAACTGTAGTAGTGTAATTAATCTTTATTGCAGGATTTATGTGCTCTGCCAAGCATGTATCTATTTATTTGTTCTCTTCCTCTCCAACAAAAGACAGCCACAGTTTTTCCGAAACCTCCCTCTGCCAATCTATTTTGCCATATCTCTTGCAACGCTCCAAGCGCTTGTTTTCGCTATTGCTGGCTGACGGTCTGGCTTTACTGTCTGCTGTAGTTGCGTTTACGCATACAAATGTGTCCCCGAGGAGGCGGCGTCGCAGTTAAACGAATAACTGCAGACGCAATCGAGCAGAAGAGGAAAACTATTTTCTTTTTTTTTTTATTGCTATTTGTCTTCACTGCTTGCCACAGTTTTTATTTTGCCTGCTCTCTAAGTTTTCTAAAACACAAGAAAAACGCAGAATTTCTTCTTCACTTGCTTTGTTTCGGCTCCAGACGGACACCAACAGACTTTCGTTCAGGCGCAGCGCAGCTCAGCTGTTATTTTTTTATGATTGCTGGCTGGCATATAATAGCTTTTTATTGTTGTTGTTCATCTTGTTGTTGAATAGACCTTGAGCAGACAGTTACATGCAGCAGTCGCAGCAGTTATGTCGATATTCCAAAAAAAAAAAACAAGACGACGAGCATGAAAATATGGGTAAAATGCCAGACGCACCTTCGGGATACCGACGACGGGCGACCACACAGACACATGCCACGCACAATCGACAGGTTTGTAGGTAAGTGGGTGGTTGATACGAGCCACGTATCTGTCGGATGCTGCTGCTGCTGCTATCTAACTTTTATATAAGTTTCAGACGCCAGTGGCGCTTAAGACGACACCAGCATACAAGTAAGTAAGAAAGCACAGTTTATGTATGTACATATGTATGTATGTAAGTAGACTGTTGGCAAGCAACGTACGTCTGTTATTTTTATTGTTTCGGTAACTGCAAGCAGCAGACAACGACGTTGCCTATATAGAGGCGCTGAGGCAAGGTGGCAGCAGCAGACACGAGATTCTTTTAGCCGATTGTTATGATGCCACTGCTGGCTTATGATCTTTAAGCGGCAGCAGTAAGACAAGTAGGCAAGTGCGTAGCGCGGCTGCTGCGCGTATGAGTGCTTTGTCTTTGTTGTTTATTCTTATTACATTTGTGCGACACTGACTTCATGATGTGCCTTTTTTTGTGGCAGTGTTTTGTTGTTGTTTCTTCGGCCAACTTCACGCATACATATGTATGTATGTATATTGTCACTTTGCCGCACCACTTGTTTGCCTTTTCAGCTAAGTATCGATTGCTTGCCTGCTTCCACTGATTGCGCTTTCTCTACACGCTGGCTGACTGTCTGCTGCTGTTTTCTTCTGCTGTTAATTTGCAAATTTTACGAACGCAAGTACATTTCGTCAAGACTTTTTTAAATTAATTTCTGAAATTTATTTCTTTTCGTTTTTGCCCGCTGATGCGGCTTTGACACTGTCTCTTATGCTACGATGTTTGCTAGTTTCTGGTGGTGGCGTATTTTTGGATTCAAGTAACACACATTTTTAGCAACAGCGAAATTGGATTTGAAGTGTTGAAGTGTTGAAATTTGCAACATTTTTTGCGATTGATTTCCTTTTTTTAATTTCGTTATATTTATATTTTGCCTTTCTGTATACTATTCGTGAATTTTAACTAGCACAAAAAAATTTTTTTGCATAAAAAATTTTAAATTCAAAAATTTATTTTCGCTTGCAAATCACTTACATTTTAATCATCTTCATGCCAAACGCCATTTGTGCACATGCAAATTTCGTTTTCACGTGCATTTATATGCAAGCAAAAGTCGCACACAATTATGTATTTTTATTTTTTTTTTTTCAAAATGTGCTTATTTTTATTTTCTACTTTGAAAGTGCGCTCGAAAACAAGCGGAAATGCACTTTTCCCACGCGATACAAGCGCGCCACGCAGCGTTCTAGCTAAACTAGCAGCTATAGTTAGACACAAACATTTCGTTTAGAAGGCGCGCGTACACACACAGGCACACGCACACACACACACACACGCGAAACACTGAGTTGTTGTCGTTGAAATTGCACTTTTGTGGTAAATTTTAGAACCAAAATAAAAAAAATAAAAACTGTCGTAAAAATTTTCAACAGCACGGCGCTGTTGTTGTTGTTAAAATTGCACTTAACATTTGCTCATTGATTTAGCATTCACTTGCAAACGAGTTGTTACTGTTGTTGTTTAGCATATATGTAGATATGCCTCGCTACCCGCTCGCGCTTTAATTCGCGTCAAATAACGCGCCGCGGCACAAGCTAACGTTCGCGTAAAAGGAAAACTTTCGAAAAAATCGTCGAATATTTACAATAACAACGGCGCCCGACTGCTGGTGGCACTTACTTTTATTTTCAAGCTGGTTTGATTTAGTTTTAATTTTATGGTTTTTTTGTCTTCAAAAATTGTAGGTACTTTCAGGTAATTTTCAGCTACTTTTTCTTTGCAGGTTTCCGTATTCGAAAGAATATTCAAAATTTTAAACTTTTTTTTCTAGTACATCACTCGTAACATCATATAAAAAACCATTGATGTTCGCTTGCACTTGTTACTTTGTATGTTTGTACATACATACATATGTATGCAACTATGCACTTAGTATGTACTATGTAGGTATGTTTTTTTTCATTCTAAAGTCGTAGCACTGTGTAGCGTTTTTCTATTTTGCTATTGTTCAAAAGCGGTCTCGCTCGCCTCTGCCTCTACGCTGCCGTATATAGTTGGTGTATATACATATATGTACAAGCGAATATGTTCGTATTATCAACCGAATTATCCACCGCTAACGTTGAAGTCCAAACAAACACTGAAATCAATGAAAGCGATTTTTGAGCAGACAACAGCAAACGTTGATACAGAGGCAAAAGGCAAAATAGCAGCGCAAACGCCGTTGTTGAAGTATATTTTTGTGAACACAATTCACCACAGCTGCCGACTACTGGCAGAATATTCGTATCTGCTCCGCAACACTTAGACAAACGTATACTCTTGACTTTTATATGAATACACTCTTCCCAGTTTGCATTTAGCATTTTGTTTATTGCTTTGTTTCGTGGTGTATGCACTTCTCTCACCTACACCAACGCAGCCCCACAATCGGCATTTCAGCTTACATACATACTATTGCATTTTAAACGCATTTCACCACTTGCCACTTCACTAATCGAATAACCGAATACTTTACACCTCTCTACGTTATTCTTCATTGCTAATTGTAGTATGTACCTTTTCTTTAGTCGCTTGCTTTATCGGTTATTCGCATTGTACACTTCGTATTTGAATTGCACCTTGTGCACCCCGACCGCTAACAACAAAGTGTTGGTGTAGCTGATGCGCTCTCTCCAACACATGCATTTTACCGCTCATTAAATTTAGTATAGGTTTAAGGTGTGTTGAGTTTCTGTAAGTGAGCACGCAAAGTGGCTAGAATGAATGACGACGACGCCAATGCTGATAGTATCGCTATGCCAAGTCGAGTAGGAATGCCTTATTATTGCTATTATAATTGGGTGACTGGCTCAAGCCCTGAGCGCAATTGATGCGAAATAGCACTCGTTTTTCTCAAACACTTTTATAACTCTCCTCGCTCTCAATAAACTCTTAAATATGGCAGGCAAGTAAGTTATCTCTTCGCCTCATATCACATCACATCAATATCAAGTCGCATGACTATTTGCGTCTCGGTGTGTACCACTGATATAAACATACATAGGTTAGGTTTGGTGGCAGCCCCGTGTAATGGGGACTCGCTTGGACAATTAGGATATTTTCCTCTGTAATACCACACTCTGAACGCCACCCAATACTTAATAGATAAAACGCCCCGAGCCGAATATTTAATTAGGATTCGGCTAATTTCAATGCCCCAGAGCTCCTCGGGGCTACTAAGGATGTGAGAGCCAAAGTACTTCAACCTTACCCTCGCAAACGCTGGGCACTTAACGAGGTGGTATTGTGGTCATTCCAACTCGTCATCTTAGCGGCAACTGCGATATACGGGGTCCGGTAGTATGCTCAGCCTTACTGCGTGCATACCGATTTGGACAGTGACCCGTTAAAACTCCCACCAAAAGTGAGAGCTGTGGCTTTGTGAGTGTGAGGATTGCCCTCTACGCCCCCTGTCCACTCTCGGACAGAAGGACCTTACGATCGCGCATCAATGCCACACATAGCCACTCTTTACCTGGCGATCATGTTTCACGAGCGCCTTTTCAGGCCAATGAAGGCTTCTTCTATCCGCCTCTGTCTGCCTGTAGAGCGGTTTCTACCGACCTACCACTACAACAATCATGATGAACTCTTGATAGGCGATTTCGAGGAATCACGCTCTTTGTTTGCAGGTCACCCAGCCTATCTAGCGTTTTCAGTAGAAATGATGAGAGACTGATTGGCCGGAAATCCTTGGCGGTCACATGAGAACTCTTTCCGCCCTACGGGATGAACCCCACCTTGACGACCCTCCAACCCCTGGGAATATACCCGTATCTTACGCAGTTCGCGTAGATTGGGGTCTAGCCAATGGCACGGCACCGCCGCAGCATTTTGCAGCTGCGCGGGTATGATGCCATGCGGTCCTGGAGATTTGAAGGGTTTGAACGAGTTTATCGCCCACGTCAGGGGACAGTCATTCAGAAGGTCAGAAAAAGCAGCAGAAGTTTAGCAGACAGGCTACTCTGGCGCTCAAGGCCTTATGACATCACCCGAACTTATGTATAAACACATTCCTTGGAACTTCAAATGATATTACATCACGAGCTGACATCACTTTTAAAGTTGAATTCTCTTTCTTTGCTATAACACGTACATCACGACGAAAAATAAACAACTAAATATCTGCTCAGCTTATAAAGTGGGAAGTCTTAGGACTGCTGACAGACTTGTGCTGATGTGCCATAGGTCATCAGCAACTAACTCGACACTGTGTAAAAAATTTCGAAACTCCCTTTAATATCCTTCTACTCACTGAAAGGAACAGCATATCAAAGGACTATAAAACTCATAAAACTTTCTAAAAATGCATGATGACTAAGGTTTAACCATATGCTTCGATTTTCTTGGTAAAAATAGGGATCAACTAATGGTCTATGTGGGATCGTACGGATGAGTCAAGCTAACCTCACCTATCAGTACTATATCTTAATCAACATCCCGACAAACTATCTACTGGGTCGCGTGACAGAATGTCGAAGATTCCTACATTATCTAGATAACACTTTGACGGAAGCAAATGAGTGACTCAGAAAGAGTCCTTAGGTATTACTTGGTAGGCCGACACCAAGCAAACAGTCCGCTCTTAGATTATTTCGTTAGTTGAGGACCTAGACCTGAACAGCTTAAGCACTACATCTCTTAGTAGTGTTGTTTTATGTATGTATGCATACATATATGTTTTGGAATAGTTTTCCTTGTCACCGAATTCCGATTAACCTTATAACACGCCAGCATCAGATCACATCACCAACGTATCAAATAATTTCACCTTACTAAAGTACACAAATCGTGTCAGCATTATGCGATATGAACTAAATATATACAATTTTTAAGGATTTTAAGCTCTCGAAGTATGGACTTAACATAATTTGAAATTTCCCAAGATCTCCACATCACATCGGCGGAAATTCACATTGTAGTAACGCATTTTTATCACGCCATGGAATTGTTTCTTAAGTTCCACTACTACTAACGATTTTATGTAATGTCACATTCACATCACGTTATGCACGCACCATACCCAAATAACAAAAAATAATAAAGTGATGTGCTAAATCACATGACATCACATCGCATTAAAATGCATAACATTACATCATATAACACCTATGTAGATATTAATTATACTTATCACCTTAGGAGTTTCAGATTTCAAATTACCAATCCCCACTTTCAACCAACACCCCCTTCTTTGCATGCCAATTCTAGTCGCACTCTCGCTCAACACTTTTCACTGTTGCATCTCTCTTTCTCTCATACACACACACACAAGCGCATTTTCTCACTTTTGCAGGTTTACATAGGTATCTCAAACTTGAACTCGACCGCAACTTGCCTATGCCGTCCGGCAATGAATGAAAAATGCCGATGCAGTCAGCCACACCGCTCATGCACGACTTCAACACCGCTGCACTAACACTATGGTGAACGCCAACCATCAAAAGCACATACATATACCCAGAAAACAATTAGGTTTGATATAAATTTAAGAATGATTGGAATTCAAAGCCCTTCTTCAAATGTCAAAACGTTTGAAAATGATTTCACATTGATTTGAAAATAACAGTTTTCTTAATAAAAAGGGGAGTTTGTTCTCCATTTGAGAATATGCTTAACACTCAAATCAATTTCGAAGGTTATTTATCAATTGTACTTCAAATGTGGAAATAAAATTTTTTATAGGAATTGTATCTTTCATATTTATTTTTTCTTCACGATGTACATACTTAACAAAAAGAAACAATTAAGATAAAGTTATTTCTAATATGTTCGTCTTGAAGGGCTGCAGCTTCTTCAATCCGCGCAAGCATTTGATGCACTCTTTGAATATTTTTTTCTATTTTTGTTTTTTTCCAATTGAATTTAATTTTATTCTTTCAATTCAATTCAATTTTATTCAATTTCAAAAGAATTTCAAATATAAAATGTAAACCTCGTTTTCAATTTGAGAATCATTTGAGAAAAGCACTTAATATCAAATTGAGAAATACATTTTTCACAAATGTTTGAAACTGTGTTTGCTGGGTAGTAGACATGCACACACTACTACAAGCGCAAACAAAAATCGCATTCGTTTTTCGTATTTGTTGACTTATGCAGGTATATAGAGGTACTCGTATTATTTTTCAAGGTGCGTGTGTATGTACGTAGTCTTCAAATTAGGTGTGCAGTGAGAGTGGTGTGTGGTTCTATTTTTTTCTGCACTCTCACTCTGCCAACCTTCCCTCTACCCACCGCCTTTGTCTTCTTAAAATCGACTACATCTTTGCTTTGCGCCGGCATAAAGGTATATTTTTTTTGTATATGTTGTGGGATTTTTTTTTGCTGTTGTTGCGCCGACAAACTGACTCGCAGCAGTTTTCAACTTTTTTATTTTCTTGCTAGAGTGAAAATGTGTGTATGCAAGTGTGTGTGCACAAGTGCAAATGCGGCATAGCAAAAATAATGAAAGGCAGCAAAGTTGAGAAAATGAAAAAGTCTACTTGTAGAACAAGTAAAAAATAAAAATGTTATATACATATATACATATATATGTATGCCTATATAGCTGAACAAAATCGGTGTTTTTGTGTTTGTATGTCTGTATGCCTAGGCAATTCGTTGGCGACAGCGACGGCGACGGCAACGGCAGCGGCAGCGTACAGTGTAGCAATTTATTGGAATTTTCGTGCAATGCATTGAACTCATTCACCTGACGCAGATACGAGTGATTAGAAAAACAAAGCAATAGAAATAAAACTTTTACTTTTTTTTCGTGCACAAATGCACATGATGAGATGTGATCACATTTGCGCGCACATAAACACATACTTATGTATGTATGTATTTGAATTATTTTATTATTTAAGTCATAAGAGTTCATATCAGCGCACGAAAAAATATGCAATTTCATTTGAAATTTTAGATTAGACCAAGTGATGAATTTTGCTATGGCTGTTTAGTTAGAAAAATACGCCGTCATGACAGATATCTACCTACTTTGACTTGATTGTGGGTAGAAGCTGACATTATTTATTCTTCTTCGTAGAATATACATACATACGTAATACATTTTCAAGTATTTTCAATTTTTCAACACAGTGTAAAATTTGCTTTGTTAGAAATTCTGTAAACATTTTTTCTAACTTTAAGAAAAATTTAATCACTTGGACCTTTAAATAAAGAGCAACAAATTTTAAATATATCTAAATACAATATTTTTTAATTGCCTTCAATGGGATACTTTATTTTAATTTCTACTTCACTCAAATCTTTCCAACTTTTAATTACATACATACCTACATATATTAGATTTGGGTCAACGATACCCGAAACTGCAATAACTATCATATTACATCTGAATAAACTGCAAAGGCTGGCATGTCTCTAGGTCACTCGGTCATTCAGAACGTAGTCAACCGCGGCCGTGCGGTCGCTTCGAGAATGGACTTCTCTTTATATTTTTGTTGAGGCAACAGCAGCCACAAAAGAACTACAAATTCGAATTTGGCTTCATACCAGAGTTGGAAAAATGAGCTCTGTTTGAAATTTATACTATTATCGTAATGCATCGAGTTCTCCCAAATTACAGGGTTATCGACATTTATTGATTTACTGATGGATTTATTGAACCGAAGTTTTTGGAATTTTTAAAATATGTATATCGAGTTATCGGAATTTTAAGGTTATATATATAAATAAGTACATATATCGGGTTATCATGCTTATGGAATTTTATCGTGTTACCGGAGTGTAACGAGTTATCGAAATTTGTCGATAGCTATCGAAATTAACCGAGTTTTTGAAATTTATAGAGGTATTCCAAGTTTATTTAGTTATCGGTTTATATCGAGATATATGAATTTTTGAGTTATCAAAATATATATCGATCCCTCGAAACGCACGGTTATCGAAATTTATCCAAATTAGTCGAGTTATCGGGTTTTGTTAAGTTTTGTTGTGTTTTTGAAATTCATCGAATTATCGATATATATCAGTCGGATCAATTCCAAGTCCTACCAAAGTCCTACAAAGACCTTCAAAGACCTAAAAAATTCCAGTCATGTTTAAGCCCCAAAGCAGGATATTTTCTGGTAAGTTCCCTTTCAGATACGTCAAGTCTTGCTTTCAAGTCTACTCGTTCGTTGACGAAAGAGCTGCGAAGAAGGGGAAGAGTACAGATACATCTATAAAGTCAAGTCGTTTCAAGTTTTCTTGTCTCTTTTGATATTTCCGTTGCTTGCCATTTAAAGAACAAAGGGATCCAATAAAGGTTGACGCGTGTTGAAGCAAATAAATAGACAACACAAAACATAATGCGAAAAAATTGCTTTCAAGACTTGACGTGTCTGAAAGGGGACTAAGAAATTTTGTACCTTATAGGTTAAACGACGTGCTCAGTTGGAAAGCCTCTCCAAGGCTCTTATAAAACTAGAAAAATGATAGAATCTCGATAGTAACTGGCACTCCTAGTAAAAATAAATCTCTGTCACATTAAACCTTGAAGGATAATTAGACAGCGCGTTTTTAGCTGTTCACATGATCCAGCTTCCATTCACGCCCTCTCTAGAATGATGCGCGCCTGCCTTGGCCGGACAAATATTAGTTCCATGGTCGTAGGATTTATTGCGAAAGTCAAAGGTATCATTGGCATTCAGTGTTGGAGATCTTTGTTAGCGATACGAACGACTTTCCCGGCCGTATTGTATTTTGATCCGATAAGCCTGTTTTCCTAAGGGCCAATGACTGATAATCGCTAAAATACTACATACTTCTACCATTGACCTACTTTGCAGCTCTGCTATTCATTTAGAGCTATGGTTAGGCCAAGGCTCAAGTGCTATCTTACATGTCTGGATCTCTGACCACTCTCCCTTGCTAATATTTATCTGAGGGGTATCCCACCCCCGCCACTACCGGTTCATCCAAACAAGCTCCCAACTTAGGCAATTCATCTGCTCTCTCGTTGTCTTCCATGTTCCTATGAACTGGACGCCAAACAAGAGAGATGGACATTGGCTGAATCACCGAACCCAGTAGTCTGAGACGTTATCTGCTGGGCTATTTTCTAAATTTACAGCAAGGTTGGACCGATGTATTCTACGAAACCTCACAGAATTGTAAGGGAAGCTGTTGAAACAGAACGAAGCAATGATGGCGCTTAAGACTGTGGCTAGACAAAGGACCTCTTTGAACTTCAGCTAGTTTGAGTAGTCAGGATGTCGATAGGACAACTTTATGTGTCGATAGGAATACTTTAGAGATAAGATTTGAAATTATGTGATGAGAAGGGCTTAGGATACATTCGATGCCCATTTCATCATTAGATCATAAGTGTTTAACTGGAGGTTCTTTGTAACAAAATTTGGACTACCGAAAAAACAACGGTTATTCCTGGTAAGCAAGAGAAACATTCCTATATAAAAACGAGTACATAGAAAATTCTGCTGAATTACCGCATAGGTAGAAGCAAGCCCTTGGGCCGTATGCATAAAAAGTAAGCAAATGGTTTTGCTTAAAATTTCAGGACTTTTGCACGATTTTTTCAAATAAAATTAAGTGAAAGGTATGGAAATTTAAGAAAAAGCAATTACATAGTTTTTATGCATAGAGCCCCGTATATTTCTTCTTTTTCAAGCTATCGCTTACTGACGGCGAGTACATTCAAATCCTAATTAGTATGTACATATAAGTTTAAATTATTATTAACTTCGTAATCAAATATAAACATTTCAATCATAGGTTATGCTTTACTGCACATTTACAAAAGTGTTTATATAAAAATTACTCAACTGTTAGAGCGTAAAAAAATTTTCTATAATTATTATAATTATTGTTCAAAATTCACAATTAAGCTATTTTTATTAGTTGAAGTAAAAATAAATTTATAAAAATACCAATGCGAGAGCAATGAAGAAAAAACAAAGAACACAAAGAGGATTAACTGTGTAATACAATACGATTGATTGCAAAGAAGAATATGCACTCGTGGATATTCATACATACATACATTCACCGTTATCTACATACGCCTGGATGTACATACATATGTATGTACTTAAATATAAGCATGGGTTATGTATACGGTGACCATATTAACCAACGTAAAATAAACGACATTTTTTTCAAAATGAGTTGGGAATACGTACATACAACTTGTATGATAAAAGTACCTTACCCATATCGTAATTTAAATCAGATATTTACCAGTTAATTAACCGATTCCGAAAAATTAAGCCAAATCCCTTTCCAGGACTTCGCCATCTTTTGCTGCCAAAATGCGTTTACCTTAATTCATACTGCACGCCGAGGCCAGCAAACAGTGGTTCAAAATTGGAATTTAATGTTAATAATTCACCGGAGTCTTCATTTTTCAACCAATTTTAACTAAAAACCAAAAAGAAAAATATTTTGGTGAAAATATTTTTATAAAATTTTTTTTGTACTTTTTTCGTTTTGGGAGAACACTGCAATTGTTTTCAACTAGTCTTTGTTATGTAATATTAATTAGCCGGAACAGGATAATACATTTTCTTCAAAATTACCAATTTTTCTCCATTTTTCACTAAAAAATTTAATATAATCAAATAAAAATTCGCAAATCAGGCTCAGCTGGACTCTTGCAAATATTATAAGCTTTCATAAAAATCAAATTATCATATCACATTATCAAATTAAAAAACAAAAAATGAAGGCTCCAGTGAATAACAAACACTAAATGCCAGTTTTGGACCACTGTGCAGCAGGGGGTTTATTGTTCTCTTTCAGTGGAACTGGAAACTTAGCGTGCAACACGATCCTGAGCACAACTTTCTCTGTGGTTTATAGATTGAACAAAGATTACCGATTAAATAAAAGCCCTTAAGTGGGGTCGAAACAAACTGGCGAAGATTTTGATTATATTTTGTAAGGGACATTTTTATTTCTCATATTCTGTGTTTAAAAATTTACCTCTGAAAAATGCAGAGCTGATTTAAAGGACAGTTCAAGAAATAAAGGACAAAAGGCGTCCTTTATTTTGAAAACAATTGTAAAGGACAGGGGGTTAAAATAAAGGACTGTCCCTTAAAATAATGGACGGATGGTCACCGTAGTTATGTATGTAATCGTTTACTTCAGCAAAAGTTAGTGAAAATGAAGTGTGTGAATGAAATTAATTAAGACGTAATACGGCGATTTTTCTTCGCAAATACATCAACTAAAAGAAAACAGCCTCAAAATACAATGGCAACGAAAAGTCATAAACATAAAGAAAGCAAGTGCAAAACGACAACTCGAAAAAGCAAATGAAAAAAAATCACAACAAATAACAAAATTAATTGCATTTTTAGGCAAACATTGTAGACACTTTGTTGGTTATTTATTCGTTTGTAGGAATGCATACACAAAAACACATGCTTACATAAGTATATTTATATGTTGGTATGTACTTCCACATACATAAATTTTACTACCCTGTCGGAATAAACTAGACAGTCTTAAAAAGGTACCAGTTGAAAGGTTAGTTACCCTGCAGGAAATATATCAAATTATAAGTTAACTTAAACGTCCCTATTATTCGTATATTTTCTTTAAGGAAAGCTAACTATATTTGTATGGCAAAACCTTTTCAAAAGTATTTTTAAACTTAAATATATTTTCGTCTAACATTGGAATACAAATTTCAATTAATTGGTGAATTAAATTTAGTGACATTTTTCAAATACGTGGCAACCTTTCAAAATATAGTTCGGAAATAAAGCCTTTCCGAGTCTATTTCTTTTTGATACCCGTCTTCAATAATTAATTTAACTTATTAAATAATTGGAATTTAAACATTTTAAAATGGTGTGAACCTCTGGGAAATACCTCGAAAATATTCTAAATATTTAGTATTTCATATTTAATTAAATTCAAATTTTCAATCAGGTGGCAACCCTGTTAAAAATATTTTCAGACTAGAGCTTCGGTGGGACCACTCGGATTTATTCGGTTTAACGGCTCCCTGAATCCGCACCGTCTGTTCACCAGTAGGTGAGGCTGCAAGCACGATTCTGTCTTGGAGCAAGTGGCTCGCTACACTGTGTTTGGGACCCGTCAGCTAAAAGCCCCTTTTTGTGAAGAAATTCAGCATGAAAACGCCCTCTTTTGATGAACACCACAGCTAACGTTTAAGGGACTACGATTTGAGGGCATGCACCCTTATTATCCGGACCCTTAGTGGGGAAGGTACCTCTGCGCGGCTGGTTTATGTCCTCGTAAGAACAAAAGCTGATATCACCGCCATCCAAGAAATGCGTTGGACGGGGCAAGGAAAGCAATGCCTTGGGCCTTGCGACGTCTACTACAGCTGCCATGAAAAGAGTAAAAGAGCGCAAATTCGTAGTTGGGTCTGTGGTACACGGCGGATAAACGTCTCGCCACAATCCGCATCAAATCAAAATTCTTCAACATCTCGCTATAGGGACCGCTATAGGAATCTAAAGAGGGAAGCGAGACGTTTTTGCCGCCAACCGGAATGGCGGCTTAGTGACTGATGTCCAGAACATAATTAAATTATGGAGGGAACACTTTTCCACCCTATTGGATGGTAGCAGCACTGTGGAGAAGACGAGCCCGAGTTCCCATCGACATCATCGGTAATAAGAACGGCGAAGTCTGTTCTGCCTTTTCAAAGTTGGTTAAGGAAGCAAAGCGATTGGGTCTGGTGGTCAACGAGGACAAGACGAAGTATCTCCTGCCACAAAACAAATAGTCAGCGCATTCGCGTCTTTGCACTCGCGTCACTGTTGATAGTTATAATTTCGAGAAAGTACATAATTTCGTTTATTTTGGAATCAGCATTAACACCAATAATCATGGCATCATCGAAATTCAACGCAGAATCGCTCTTGCCAACAAGTGCTACTTTGGCCATGTCATTCGAATAGACTCCGACGCTCCAACTCTGAAAGTATTCAACTTTGAACCCGATGATGGTAGCGGAGGAAGAGGATGGCCTCTACTGCGATGGAAAGACCAAATGCAGAAGGACTTGGCATGCTTTGTTGAACTCGACCAAAATCGCTTATGCGGTTACATTATGCAGGTAAAACTGAAGGAAGTCGAGAGGTGTAAACTCAAGCAAAACAGAACTTGTGCTGTCCACAAGAAGTTACAAAATCCCCCCATTGATAACACCAAGGCTGGTACTGACCACACTAAAACTAAACGAATCTGCTAAATATCTAGATAGTCCTAGATAAAAAAATTAAGCTGGATTCAAAACACCGAAGAGTGGGTGCGGAAAGAGAGCAATCGGCCAAAAATGGGTTTTAACCCCGAAGCTAGTGCACTGGATATACACCGTCATGGTGAGGCACATACTTCTTTACGGGGTAGTAGTATGGTGGCCAGTGCTAGAGAAGATAATAAACAATTAGAAAAAGTGGAGAGAACAGCTTTGATCTGCATTAGTGGTGCTCTCCGCACACCACCTACTATGGCAATGGATACGATCCTAAATATCATACCCATAGATATTATGAGAAGGCAATGCGCTGCGAATGCAGCCCTAAGACTACAGGTGCTTAAAAGCTGGAAAGCGGCTCGATGTGGTCACACTACAATTCTTATCAACCGGCAACTACCGAGTACAACGGACTACTGTGTATCAAGGCTCACTTTCACTAAAGGTAAAGGCGTAACTTTACCTAGCAGAGAATCATGAATCGAAGGAGTTCTGGGGTCTGAAGATGCCATAAGATTCACTCTCTTCCTGCAAGCTCTTATTAAGGGAGCACTTCCTTTAAGAAGCGGCCTTCAGATGGGAGCGCACTGAAAACTGTAATACAACGAAGCTTACATGGCCAAAATGAGACCGAGAGAAATTCTCACTCTCAGTAAAGACGATATGTCATAGGAAGGCATTCGAAACGCCTCGGGTTAGTCACAACAATTACTGCTGGAGCTGCCGCGACGAAGAAGAGTTTGAATCAATAAGGCACAGGCTTTCTAGTCGATTTAAGCGCAACTGCTAAGTTTGGAATACGGCAGTTGCCAAGGTTCATACACTCTACGAATTGGCTTAAGGAGTAGGGGTTTTTAGATCTATGTGGTATCACAATGGACCCTGGTTGGGCTTATCTTGCTCTACCTAACCCTACATCGCCAAATAAGAAGACGAAGACTAGCCTCTCAACAAGTCTTAAAGCACGTTTTTATTAAGTTGTAGTTAAAAGACGACTAGCCATCAACTTTAATCTGCTATCTTTTTCTGCAGGGTGTTGAAGACTATATAATTTTTCATATATTTGCATATGTTAGCGAAATGTAGTTTTTATTGCTGTTAGTAATGTACATGGTGCACGTATGTACATACATATGTATATGAGTTGTTGTTGAGCCACCGCTACGTTAGTCAGTCAAGAGGACCAGAAGTAGGCGGGTGAACCAGCAAGACATCGAAGGCAGTTCGATGAATGGATTGTAGAACAACAAAGCGGCGAGCGAAATTGCAAACACATGTGTCGCCATCGAGGGTTAAGGGGTATGCAAAGCATACTAGCTAATAGGTATAAAATCGTGACATATATGTATACAACTTCATACATATATATACATACAATGTATGCAGTTTTGTGGCATATCATTTATTTTTTTGGCATAAAATAAATTAAGCGGCAATTGAATTTGCTGTTGGGCCATTTAGACAAGTTCAAGTGTGTATGCAACGAATTACAAATTCGTCAGACACGAGCTCGTGAATCAGAAATTATCTAAAAAGATGTATCTCACAATTGCAAAATAGACATCGGAGAGATGCACACATTCATTGAGAAGGACATTAAAAGCATCGTTGAGGAAGGAGAGAGTAAAATGTTACTCCCAACCAGCTGGGTTTAGTAAAATTTCATGGTATATATTTTCGTACAAAATTTTAACCCACCAGATTCTGTCTGAAAGGTGCGTTTGGCCCTTTCTTCAGGAAACCACTCAAAAAACAAATTTGGAAGGCCGCGAGAGGAAAAAAAAAAAATTTATAAAGAATTATTCTTCAGAAAATTTTAGTAGTGGTCTTCTCAGGCAAAATCTTCATGTGTCCAAAGTAAAGGTAAACAAAATTAACAGAGAACTTCGAAGTTAGAACGGTTTTTGTGGTACATATGTATATCTGAATATCTAACGATTCAAACCTTTAATTATCGAAAAGTGGGCCCAACAAGAGTAGGATTTCTGTGAAAACATTAAAGTTAAGAATTTAACAGAGTGAGCAAAAAAATGTATGAATATATAGAACGAGGGACTTCTTCTCTTTATTCTGAAAGTATGCATGTATTTAGGTATATCCTTTTTGAGATGTCCACAAATGAGTACATTTGTTTTTGCATGAAGATAGAGAATCTATGAATCCATGTCACTCTGCTGAAAATAAACAAATACATACAAGCAAACTCTTGACTCATATAAATATTGACTTTAACTTGTATTGAGCTGTTGCATTTATGAGATGCGCAACGAAATAATAAAAATAAGCAAACAAGGAAAACAAAACTAACAAATAGAAGAGAAGAATATAAATGGGAGTGAGAAAAGATTTCGTTGAGCGCAATACAAAGTGTTAAAAGGATGCGTCTACTGCAACAGCAACGACATTTTTTACTCTATACACTACAAGCAAATGTGTGCAACATTTGGTTGGCGTCAGCTATTAGTGTTTATTCTCTACTTTATAGAGCTTTTTATTACTTTTTTCCGAAATGAAAGGCTTCTGTTTATGTCACAGTACTGTGGTGCTGCGTTCAAGCTCAAGGTGGTAGAACAACGCACCCCTTCATTTGTACATACTAAGTAAGTGCAATGGGTGTACACACTTGCGTATATACATACATACTACATATATAATAACATAAGTGCATTTGTATATAGCAGTTTCAGAATTTGTGTACATGCGGAGCTTCAGTTTTTGCGTGCTGTGTTGGTAGTGTCGCATCATGATTTTTTACCTGTAGAAGGGGTGTATACAGGCTGATATAATAGGGTGGAAATAGACTTTGGGTGCATAGCAATATTGTTTGATAAATATGATGAGTCTTGAATTAACCTTCATCGATGTGTTGCGGGGATCATGAAAATTTATGAAGCATCTTGAAAGAAAAATTTCCAAAATTTGTAAATTTAGTGAAATCATGTGGAGAAAAACTTCACTTGGAAAGAAAAATTTTTTGTGAAATTTTTCACTTAAATTCAAATTTAGTGAAATTCATGTGGAAAACAATTTCACTTGGAAAGAAAAAATTCTTGTGAAATTTCTCACTTAAATTCACTAATAGCTGGGATCATGAAAATTAATGTAGTGTCTTAAGAAAAAAACTTCCAAAATTTGTCGCGAATAGTCTCAAGTGATCGTAAGTTAAATGAAATTCATTTGGCCAACAAAAAAAAATATCATATTTGGGGAGGAAACAAATTTAGTGAAATTTTTTACTTCAATTAACTGATGCTGGGTAGTAGTAGTGGAAAATTTGTGAAGTGTCTTGAGAAAACAGATGTCCAAAATTTGTCGCCAATAGAATCTAATCATCGTAAGCTTGGTGAAATTCATCTGGCAATAAATCTTTAATATTGCGAGAAAAAAAAATTAGGAAGATTTTTCAATTGATGTAAATAGAAAAACAATTTTGTGGAATACATAGATACATTTAGCCTACTACTTAATATTATAAATGTGAAAGTTTGTGAGTGAGTCTGTTTGTTTGTCGCTCTTTAACTCTAAAATGGCTGGACGTATTTCAATGAAATTTGGCACACTTGCAGGTCTATTCTGCGCTGGTAATAAAAAGTTTGTAACCGGTAAATAAAGTTCCTGTCAATTTTTAAACCCTTTTCGCATTCTGTATACTCTTGTAACCGGTAAATTTTGTTACCATCTTATAAGCTGGTAACAAATTATTGCCCCGTGAAATATGCAATGCCAGGATTTGCACAATTCTTCATAGCTGAATTGCTGAATATTTTAACTGCATTACCAACGTACCTAGAATCGCGGTGACAAGAACTGGTAACATTTTTTGGTAATACAATTTTCCGGTTACAAAATCTTCGGTAACGTGCAGAATAGACCTGTTAAAGTATTTTTTCTGAAGAGGGTTGTCATTT
>NW_023458562.1:24317256-24334948 GCF_013731165.1 Rhagoletis pomonella
AAAATAATAATAAAAGTTCCAACAACACTGACGAGGTGGCATCCGCAGCAATGCCTCGAATACAATAAAGAAAATATATAGAGAATTCGAAAAACATAGCAACAACAAAAACAAGTCAAATAAACAGCATGGCTGCAAAATGCCAAACAGCTATTAGACGCCATTGTCGGGCCTGCAGCACCAGTGGAGCCGCCACAGACAGACATACATAGTCGTAGATATTAGCAGGTTAAAGGGGCACCAGTAACACAGCAAAGAGGAATTGCAAAAAAAAAAACACTGACTGATACACAAACAAATAAAGGCAATGGCATGCAACGACGAAGATATACACAATTATAGCATATAGCTACATACGTATATATGCAACCGAATGTATGATTGTGCATTTTTCACTCTGTGTGTCAGTGTGGAAAATGTGTTGGTTGGCAAAGTCAGGTTTAATGTCAACGGCATGGAAAAACGAACAGAAAAAGAAAATGACCACTCAAAAAAATTAATATCTGAGGAAAAACATGCCACTCGCGGCAGCTGAAGCTACAGCAGCAACAACAGCAATAAAAATGTAGCAAATGCAATAAACAACAATAACACCACGACTCCTGGTAGCAGCATCAGCAGCAGCGGTTCGCAAGTGCGTCTGCAAATCGCTTGCAAGTAGCTGCTTTTTATTGTTGCTGCCTGTGTTTATCGCTGATATGTATGTACAGATTATTTGTATGTATATGCATAGGTATATATGTACTACTTTGTATGTACATATGTATAAATGTTTAGCTATTGAATTTGGAGTTGCTATAGATGCTCATTCTTTAAATTGGCTGCGTTGTTGCTCTATTATTGTTGCATGACTTTCCACGATCATCTTGAATCAGGGTTCGGAGTAGATAAACAGTAGGTATTTCGCAGTAAATCCAAAGAAATTGCAGTATATATGTATATTGAGAAACTGTTGTTAACTGCCAAGTAATTCTTGCATTTTTTCTATTTTTACTTAATGAAAGCAATCGCTATTAGATCTATATAGGTATTTCACAGAGTTGCGATTTGTAATCTAATTTGCTAAAAGAATATAAAGTCGTGGAGTTGGTTGATTTTGCGACAAGGTGGTAAGATGATTTGTTTTAGAACGAATTTCGTGCATACCTTGTCAAGTTTAGTTTGGTTAAGGCATTGTGCCATCTTCCGTGTATTTTTTTTTGTTCTAAATGATCAATATAAAGCCACTTGAAATCTTAGAAAAGTTTTAAAAGATTGGAACTTCATGCAGTAGAATTAATTTACGCAGCAGAGCTACTACAGCGAAGTCCAAACACTGACAACTAGCGTGATGTTATTGTTGCTGGATGCGAGGAATGCGTAGAGCATGTTGTAATGAAATGGAGAATACTTCGCAGTGCGCAATTAAAAGCAAATTGTAATCGTACAAGTAAGGGTAGCGCTGTTTTCGGTTATGACGAAGGCTTTTATATTTCACGAACATCTGAAAATTTGACTTCAACCGATAAAAAAAAACTCATATCTAAACTATTTATCAGTGGTATGGAAGTTATACCTTATATAAGCACCGATCTACATAAATAACACAGGCCGACAAGATTTTTACCCAGAAACCAGACTATACTTTCCCGAAAGTTTTCGGTGCGTTGAATTCAAATCTGGCCACAGAATTGCTCTATCACATCAGGACTTTGAGATATTCTAACCTATAAGTGCAAAAAATGCCGCTTTTCTCAAAAAATACAAAAAAAAGTGTTAAACTACAGGTCTTTCTCTTTGAAATGGCGTTGAGTTTGCTCAAATACCTTTTTGCTTCGCTGAGATACTACAATTTTAAGTTTAAGTTAAGTTAAGTATGAGTACTTTTCTAACCGAGTAGAAAACGGAGGAAGTTCTAGTGTAGGTGTTATTTCTTTTATAAAAATACATATAGTTCATTCTTTAACAAAACCCGTGTAAATCCAAGTTTCTAACTTTGTGCAATATTTAAAAAATCCAAAAAACTTTCGTACACATTTCGAGCTTTTTTTAAAATTCTAAAAAATCAACCGTAATTTTTAGCCATTTAAAACTTGTACTTAATATTACTAGAATTCATTGGGCATCCAAAACTGCATACTCAGAATCTAATTAGAAACTCGAAATTTTTACGAAAATTTGTTGTTGTTTTTTTTTTGTAATTGCATAAATTTTTAACGCAGCGTCAGTGGGAAATTGTTTTTTGTTTAGTCAAAAGATTGGTACAACACAGCAATCTTATCTTGAAAAATTTCAACTAATTATTTTTCGTGATTGGGATGAAGAAAAATATTTGGGTATTAACACAATTGGGATACGATTTGCATCAAATTTCGGCAAATACCCAATCGTGTGACACTACCTTTAAACTTGTATTTATTCGGCTGTTGTTAAAGAATGAGCTATTAAAAACTCACCAAAATTAAATAACAACAAATATAATATTTTGAAACTTGTCAAAATTGGGTGCGGCTATAATTTTTCGACTACTGTAAGTGGACTGTGTTTACTCGGCCGTGCTATCGTAGTAGCACAATGCAACTAATATTTGACTAACGAACCAAATACGGGCAGGAATTACAAAATTTCAACCCTGTTTGTGTGAAATATTTTATTTTTATCAATATTTGTCTCTTTGTCAAGCTATGTTCAATGCGAATTTATATAATAAGGTGGTGTTACTAGGTCAGCTGATTTTGTGTATGTGTTTCACCGCACGGCTTCTGATATCAAATTGAAAAATTTTGTTTGAATTTCTACACACACTCTTACAGATTTTGACAGTTTATGCCGCCAAAGCAAAAACAAAATACATGTAATTTTTTGTTTTTGTACTCCTGCTATCAACTTATATTAATTCGCCTTGGCTATGTTGAAATAAAAGTGAAAATAAAAAAATATTTTGTCAGAAGTTTTTTCCAAAATTGTGTGGAAAAGTCATCGACAATTTTCTGAAAAAGATAAGGTCCAATAAACGGTCCCGTGGCGGATATTTAAATTGTATTGTATTTCCAGTATAATGGTACTAACCAATAATTATTATGAAAACAAATTCTCTTTAGAGTTAAGTGCGTTTGTACAGACTGAAAAAAAATTTATAACGCAGTGTAGAGTGGTGAATTATTGTTGGTAATTGTTATGTTAATGGCTTGTACAAAAATAAGTATAATAGTACATAAAATGTTTCCAATGATTTATGACGAATTTATAGTGATGCATTACCGCATAATATTGGATTGCATACATATGTACATATGTATGTGCTCACACTTCCCCATTTCCTTCTTAGATAGCATGTTTTCCACTCGTGAAGACTTTGGAGTGAAAAATGTGCGTTGAAAATTTGAATATTTTTTTTAAACCAATTTTTACGATCTTAATGTAATGAGTATTTTTGCAGCATGGCGCCAGTGCAATTATCGTTCTTGTGTAATAAATATAAATGAAAGAAAGAAATATAACGTGCTTGCTGTAACACTTAGACGCATTTGAGTACTATGAATGAATTTCTATAAAACATAAATTAAATAAACCATAACATTATCATATGGATCAATATAAATGGAAATTTATTATCACACTTTTCTCGTGGCAAAATTAATCAACTAACCTGAAATATAATTTATGCCTGTGTACATACATATTTGCATGCAGCAAGATACCCACAAAAAAAATGTACATAAAATATACATTATAACATTTTACTTACAAACCATTAATTTAATGCAAAATTCCACACTGCATTAAGTTTTATGTCAGTTTGCATATGTACATATGTAGCGCATTTGAAAACCGGAAACTTACCTGTAAAAAAATAGAAATAGAAAATTTAGATTTTTTTTTTATGTCAAGCTAAATAAAATTAATATTAACAATTGTAAATGTAACACGACATTGAATATTCATGATTGTGGCACGAGCAGACAGAAGTGGAAAAAAATGGAAACAGGCACAAGAAGCATACATTTGCGGTACTGAATCCTTAAAAATGCATACTTTAGTACATACCCAGTAGGAAGTATGTAATGTTCCGTAAACTATACATCCCTATTAACTTTTGTACAATGACTGACTGATAATTGAAGGGCATAGTGTACACCAGGAGCATTGGCATTAAACGGAATTCTTTGCCGAAAATCGCTTGTCTCTTTTGACAACTTTAAGTCACCTGGTGAGGATAATGTGTATAGAAACAAACTTATTAGAACCCCTGTAAGGATCTTCAGGGTTAGCCTGATCTCCAAACCAGGGGGAGATGATTATGCCTTGCCTAAAAGATTTTAGACCCATTGACTTATATATGTAAGTCATCCTATCCGTGGTTCCAATTCAGAGATAAATTGAGGTATTTTCATGGCATTAACCTGCTGAACCAAATGCTAACCCAAATGAAATTAAGGATATCCAGGAGTTTCACATTTTTTCAACAAACAGGTGGCAACGCTCCTCAAAAATATTTTCGGCAGTAAACTTTCCTAAACCTCTTCACTTTGATACCTATATTGCAATATTTAAATTATCTTATCAATTAACTTAAATTAAAATTTTCGAACATGTGACAACCTCCACAATAAGATTTTTGGCTGTAAGCCTTTTAAAACCTCTTTCTTTTGACATCCATACTGTAATATTTACTTGATCTTATCAATTTACTTAAACTGCAATTTTGAAACAGGTGGCAACTCTCTGATTTTTTTCTTCTATATTTTAACTTAAACCTCTTGCAATACATCGGTGAAAATTACATTCAGTTTTGCGCATTAATTTCCGAGTGATGCGCGTAAAAAATACAGACAGACAGACGAAAATTCTAAAATTTTTGATTGGCTTCTATTGCTCTAATAAAAACCCCCCCCCCCCCCCCCCCGTATTAATTTTTCTTTAGTATCTATAATGTACGGACATCGGCCTGTTACAATTTTATTATATGTATGTATAGATAGACAGTTATATTCTCCATTAGTTAACACTTTTTTACCCAAACATTTTGTATAAAGAAAATATTTCGAACTGGTTGTATTAATACATATTAAATTTACTCTGTAGGTAACTCAACTAACTGTAAATGCACTATAAGTTCACTATTTTTCAACGAGCGGCCTGGTTTCAATAAAAGACCCAAGGGCAATAAATGCACATAATTGTTTTAAATTTTTTGTTTTTGAATTGTTTTTTTTTGTCGAAAGAAAAAATTGTAAAACAATTTTACATAGTATGTACATATGTACATTCAAATCTCCCCGATTTAGCCCGACATGACTTTGAGACCAATTAAAAGTTAGCCGTAATAAATTTGCCAAAAGTTGACTATTTTAGTAGTCGACTACGAAATTCCCGACAGGGTACTTATACCCATGTATGTAAGTGGCTTTACACATGCATACATAAAGAAATATTCATAGTAGATGTGTGCTTTCAGTCAGCTACATTACATTTGCGTCGGTTGATTGGCAGACAGACGCCTTGGAGATAAGAATGAAAATTGTAAGCGACAAAAACGCATTGAATACGCGCTTGAGTGAAATTGAATGGAATAGCACTAAAAGAGCAACAAAAAAAGTTACATAGAAAATCATTATTGACAGGTACATGCGGTATTGCATTGTTGATATTTATGTACATATACATATACATAATATGTACTACAAACGTACATTCTATGTACCTAAGTACGTAAATATGTATCTACATATATACCTATGCAAATACATTTATAACAAACAACTAAATTCAATGGCTCTGCCCACTTACTTGTTAAGCGACAACTTACTCGCTGCATTATGTATGATTGCATAGCTATGTACATATGCACCCACATTCACCAATATATTATGGGTATTCTCTTAGTCTTGCAAAGCCGTTGCACGGTGCACAGATTGCACGGTAAAAATCGGTTTTTGTATTTGACAGCAATCCGTGCACCGGGCAAGCGCTTTGCAAGACTCAAAGAATACGCCTATTGTTTTCCATATATGCAAATGTTATAGTATGTATATTCATGCAATCAGACATAATTGAATGTAGATCTGACTGCTTACGATTTATTGTTGTGCGTTTTTACATGGATCATTTTTATTTTATTACATATGTAAATTTTATTATATTCAAATGAGCGAATGCGCGCAATATTTAATTGCGTGTAATTCATATACATAAAAATACACACATCATGAACGCCTTAATGAACGCCAAGTCTGTTCGGATTTCTTCAACCTCTAGCAGTTTTTTTACTTGGCATATAGCCTCTGTAGCTTCGTCGCTGCTTTGGAAACATGTTCCCAATCGTAAAGGTAGTGGAACATCTGGGAAAAAATTGTAAATGCTCTGCTGGGAAACGTTGTCTGGAAAAATAAAATCTTGTTAGTTGATATTACTTTTCTGTATGTACATACGTTTCTGCCGCACACTTTGGTAGGAAAACGGATCGTCAAAATATCCGAAAATGGAATCGGTAAATGGACAAAAATCCGCACTTTTCTTTCCTTTTTCGGATCCATTTTTGCATTTCTTTGCTGGCTGGGAATGTATGCCGACCCCTGCTTCAGGTAACTGAGCAACTATTCGCGATACACATTTGTTTGAAGTTTTTTCTGTCGGCATTGCAGCCACCAAAAAGAAAACAGCTTTATTGTTTAATCGCAATTACTTCTACGGTTAGTCGCATGTCGACCGAATTCTTACAAGGTGGTAGCAGAAGTATGAACGCGTTTATGAATTCGCCTTGTTTCACACGCATTTCAATCGTATCTTTTCGTGGTCAACTGATTAAGCCAAGTGACATTTTGACCAGTTTTGGCTTTTTATTTTGTTTATTTAACGTTTACATTTTTTTTTCATGAAAGTCTAGCACACTACATAATCACAACCACATAAATCTACATTTCAAACTTCCCACCATGCAAAACATGAAAAATAGGCAACAATCGTCAATGGCAACAAATTGGCGACTCACCGATTTATTGCTGTGGTGACAAATCGGCAACATCACTTCGTTCATGTCAATTTGGAATAAAAAAGTTCTAAAAAATTCCGAAACTTATGAATATGGCGTCAATAGTATTGGCCAAAAGCATCTAAATTATGCCCAAGGACAAGATTGAAAAAATAGGAAGTCTCACAGCGAGAAAATGAATTAATTCCGATTGTAAGTTGCAATTTGGTACAAAAAAAATAAATGAAGTATTAAAGAGAATAAAATTATTCCAAAAATCGCCTGAAGCGATAAGAAAAGGACTCATTCAGGTAATAAGAAAACGACTCGCCCAGGCGAGTTGCCTTCGGCGGACGTTTTAGAGCGACCGGTAATAGGAAATCGATTCGATGGCAATATTACCGGCAATAAATTTGTTTCCGAGGGCGACACGTTTTCTTATTGCTGGCAACACAAATTGTTTGGTGGGTTCGTACAAAAATTATAAGATTCAACAAACTTCAACAATTACACGCAAAAATTTTAAACTTCTTTTCAGAATTTTAGAAAAGTTATAGGTATGCAGGACTTTTTTCGTATTTTGTAATAACTCATATAATATCCTTTCCTTTCCGTTCTTGTTCGTTCCGTTACATTCCTTTCCTTTCATTTCATTTCATATCAGTTCCTTTTACTTTTCAATTTAGTCCATACACTAGTCAAAAATTCCAACTTGTTGTTGCATGGTTATTTTCCTGCGTTCAATATGCCGCTGTCAATCAATCACAGCACCAATTCAGTCATCAATCAACAAACTGCTACGCCACGCGTTTTGTTTAACTTTCTGTTGACTTCAATTTCAAGTTAGTTACTGAAAATCTTACACATGCATATGAAAGTACAACTTCTGAGTGCATACCCTGCAGGAAATTAAATTAATTTAAAAGTAAATTATAATGACTTATTGGAATACTCACTATTTCGCCTGCAACGAATTTATTTAACATGGCGATGTCCTAGGATGCAGTCAATTATCCGACTCTGCATTTGATTTGTGGCGTGCGCCTTGATGCTGTCACACAAAGTGGAGGGATCTACAGTTTTACGCCGACTCCGGACGGTGATTGTATTTTTATGAGAAGTTGTTTTTTTCATGGCAGAAATACACTCGGAGATTTGCCATTGCCTGCCGAGGGGCATTTGGCTTAAGGCACTACAAAATCAGTATGTTTTGTTCGAATACGCTTCCGTTCTGCACTTCTCAGATGCTTTTTCATATTTTCCAGACACAAATTGTTCAAAGTATTGCTTCAAAGTAGTCTTTCAATTAGTTAATTAAAAAAGAAAAAACATTTACTTCCGACAGGGTATGTAGTACATTAGGCCGTATCACCTTAGAAGCAAACAAACAAAGTTCGCCGTGCATCCCTGAGTTTAAAGGAATTTTTGCTAGGCAATTTGTTAATTATTATATTTTTGTTATCGAACCGAAGGGCCTTTTTATATTTTTCGGTGAAACGTTTTTTCCTAGTACGGTTTGATGTACATACTTATACACATACATACATATATACATATGTACATATTTATATGCATAAATATGTGGAGCCATATGCAATAAAATATTATTGCATTAGAAAAACTGCAGACGCTTCAATCAACTTACACTGCAAGTGCTTGACGTTGATTTTGTATGCGTCTTTTAATGTTGGACTTGGCCACGCTCGTTTCGAGTACTATGTCGCATTTTTAATCATTAAAATTCCTTAAAGGTAACTATATGCATTGCATTTCTTAATGAAATTGAATTTATGTAGTAAATTCACGTGGCTATAAGCAAACAATAAAGCTTAAATGCATAAATGAATGCGCAAGAACGCACATTGTGGAAAGTAATTCAATGAAAGACTGCAAAAATTGCATAGTTATTGTACATATGTATCATTTTTTTATCAATTAATTTCTCTGCTAAGTTGTACTACGTTCGATTTTCACACTCAATTGTGTAAAGCCTAATTCAGTAGCCAAATTCAAGTCACGCTTTACCGATTGTCATCTTGCTGCCAAAACTGCTAAAACTCTTTGCAAAATACACATCTTTTTAGATGTATAAATCACACTCTCTGATTTATCTGCCAGCAGCAATCTGCTTACCTTTTTATATGCGCACTGCATAAATATATGGAAAATATACGAGTATAAGAATATATATTTTTTTTTTTGAATTTATTTCATGCTCGATTTTCCATAATCTGCCGCTGCTGCTCCGGTCTGCCTTTTATATTCTCTACGTGTCTTGCCGTTTTAGTGTTAATGTGACACCTCTGCTCAGCTGTTTGGCGCAGCTCTCCAGCCCACAAACTACAACGGCATTAGTTATTCCTCACCGCCAGAATATTGTTCCTTTTTTATAAAAAAAAAAAAAATATGAAAAGTGGAAACGAGCGATTGCACGAAGCAATGAAGCTGTCAAAATGCATAAATCACTAGCTTGAATTTCAGCATGAATTGCTTCGCTGATTGTTCGTCTCACTGGTTCTATGTCTGCTTCACTGCCTACTTGCTATAATGAATACGCTGCACCATGGAGAATTGTGCGAATGCGCAGTTGAGGCAAATGACAAACTGTCACTATCATCACAGTCACTGCCACTGTCAGTGTCACTTTGTGGTAATGCAAAAATAAAATGCAATAATTTTTTTGAAGGGCAAGACAGAAATTGAGGAGTTGGGATATTCTTTTGGATTTAAAACCATCTACAAATTGTGGTTTTCAAAATTCATTTTAATTTACGCAATCACCGCGGCATATTCTAAGGCTTCATAATCAATGGATTTCTAAATTTCTTATAACCGGAGTCTTGATCTCGATATCAGCGACATACCCTGGTAAGGTTGGCATAAGGTAAATACAGACACTATGTATTAGGGAAATTACGCCTGCTGCAGATAATTAATTTTTCGAATTCCACAAAGGCTCAGCTTCGACTTCAGCATTAGCAAGCAAGAGTTGGCGAAGAAAGAGAACTCGTTAAGTAGAAATCAAAAATAAACTTTTCCAGAAAATAAAGCCATTATATTGCATACAGAGCGAGAGTACCTGATATAGGCATACGAAAAACCCTGCGAATGATTAGAGAAAAAGTTTAGACTTCGCAAGAAAGCAAGGCGAAAATCCAGCTGAGGAGGGAGGCTCTGGCCAGCTGATGATCAGCTTACTAAAGGTAAGGTGAGGTGGGCACCGCGAGAGCTTACTTAGATACAGATTTTATGATTCAGTGTGATGCCATTGAAGAGAAAGAGTGTTCCGGGAACGGCATCTGTAAGTAATAAGACTGCTGGGAAAAACGCAGCATGTCGGTCAGCAGGCAGCTGATGTCCGCCCCAGAGGGGTAACCGTCCACCAACGGTTATAGGACGGGGTCTCAAAGGAACTTCTATGTCCTGTAAACCCCAAGGTAAATCCATCAGTCTTGCTATGCCTGCTATGTGTATGAAGTATTCCGAAGCATTCCTAACTAATTAAAAATATTCTAGTGAAGAATGTTCCACTCAAAAATTACTTATAACTTAACGTGACCATGCGTCCCGCTATCCCCAGCAACAGCAAATAAGTCCCGCTTTCAAAACACTAGATGTACTAAATACACAAAATATATCAAAATTTTAGTAGTTCTACCAGCCTACCAACGAAAACAAAATCTACCAGTTTTGATAGAAAAAGCTCAAAATGACAACCCAATAAACATGACATTACGAACTGCTATTCCGGAGGAAAAAAGAAAAGGAAGAAATAATGGGATTGAATGTGGGGATTGTCTTCCTAAAGACTTCGATTGCATCATTGTGAAAATCTATTCATTCTTCTACATCTACAGCACTCGATTAGAAGCTCTGGAGATTTCTATGATTCCACCGGCACAGTGTATCAGAAATTACTGGGCTGCATTAATACAAGGTGGCTTACGTTAATGCCGGTCCTTGAGACCGTTTTGGAAATGATGCACCCTTTGAAGAGCTATTTTCTGATTACATTATACTTTCAACCAAAAACCACTAATGAATCGATAGGCTCGGAATTTTATCTTTGAAACACCGCCTATTACTTTGAAATGGCTTCATTAGTTCCCGTGCAATAAGTGTTTTTGTGAAGGTCTAAAACGAAACGTCAGACCTATTCTACGTCAAAAAATTAATGGTCACTTCACTAATATTACATAATTTGCATGTTAATAGTTTCCTACAACCATTTGAGATAGACTCGATCGCCTTTTATTTCTTTCAATTTCGCTCGTTGGCTTTCAGGAAAGCCTCCTGTGCAGGATCTCGGCGAAGTACTTGACCATGACAGAGAGTGCAAGTGGAATGTCACCAAACGAGCGAACCTCAGCAATAGACATCTAAAGTTCTGAACACATTGAAAACGACGAGCTATGGGTCACAGCTTCCAATTTGTTGTCTTCATTATATAAACGCTTTGTCGATGACGACATGGTTTTTTTGAACGCGGCAGCGACATCATGAATTTGTATGAATTTGACATAAAAGAAGAGGAAGAACCTTATCTGTCGCTGGAAAAATAGAAATAGATCTAATCTGGCTGTGGCCACAGTCGTCGCGTAGTCCGGTCGTCGCCAAAATAACTATCTACATAAGAGTACGTGTTAAAATAATTTGACAGCTGTGGTACGTAGCTCGTAGTTTTCATTGTGTTCGGGCTATTATTTGTTGTTCCGGAGGAATAGAATGAGCTCGATCTTACCAGATTTAATAGCAAGTGACTGGCGATGAACAACAAATGGTTGTAGTGCCAAATAAGAAGAAGTATAAGTTTAAGTACTTACGCATTAGAGTACCATAGAGTAATTGGCATAAACAATTATCAGGCAGCCTTGCCAGGCGAAAATTCATAGAAAAAAATGAAAAAATGCCTTCTTGTGGTCTGCCCCTATTCATCCTATCCTTGACGGAGGCACTTCCCTTCTCCGATACGGCAGTTCTGTTGTAAGGAACATTACAGCTCTTGCAGTTATCTCTGTGAGCAAATTTTTAGAAGCCCCCCTCCCCTCAGATATCGGAAAAGGCCCCAACCACGTATCAATTAAGTTAACATAACCTATCGCAGTTTCGTGGCTACAACCGTACAAATGGTCGACATCCTTATTTTGAAGCATACACTTTGTAGCATGCTCTTTGATGTTATCACACAAAAGGGAAGAGGAAGAAAAAAACTTTTATTTTCCTAGTTACTGGCAAAGAAATACGTGGTTTTCTTTATATGTTTAACTTTAAATAAAGATAAGATATTTCGCTTAAATGCAAGGAAGAAACAATTAGAAAATCAGAAGTTAGTAAACAGATAATTTATCGTGCACTGTCAGAACTTGCATCAAAGGAAATAGTTCTAAAACAAAAACTTTTCCAAGCTTAAGGCCAACAATACCGTCTGGCAAGTAATCAAAGCGAATTATTGTTTACAAGTTTCTGCACTTGACGCCATGCAACTTTGTTGTTAATTACATTTTTTTTTTTTTGTGTTCGCAACAAAGTGCAAAATTGTAAAGAAGTGCGCGGAAAATATGAGAAAATATACGCAAAGCTATGTAAATAAGTACATATGTAAGTGAGTAGATGAAGAAAAATCAAATAATGAAAAATAGATGAAGGGCACCGTAAGTAGAAAAACAGCTACAATTATGTGCAACTCCCACGACTGGCGGCAAGGATGGCGATGCTTATTACAACCAATATTGTTTTGTAATTATTAATGTAATGCTATTGTTGTTCATGTGCATATGTATTTATTGTTTAGCTATTATTAGCATTTGAAACATATTGAAGGGCAGCAATTCCACCCGTTTTGCTCGTACTTTTGTTTACGCTCGATTTTTCTCATTTCTTTTTATTATATCTTTGTGCATTTCATCCACGGTTAACTTGATTTCGTTCTCACCGCAGCTGTTGCTGTTTTTCATTTTACTTTCTGTAAGAGTGTATGTACATATATAAATAAACTTGTTTATCATTTTCCTTCTCTCTTAGCTATTTAATTGCTTCAGTGCCACCGTGTCGTTGCGTGGGTGGTCCGCCTGACCTTTTATCCCGTTCGCATATTCTTTGGATTTCCACGGAATAGGTCTGCCATTGATTGAGGTACTTTAAAAGGAAAGCAATTCTTGGAAACCCTACTTTATTCGCTTTAGCATTATAGGCATTGACGCGATGGTGTAATTGGATATTGTTAATAAGCTAATTTTATTAACGGTAGAGGATATTCTACATAGTAGAGCGCTGATGCAGGACCGTAAGTTTGATATTAAAATGTTGTTACGAAATTATTTCCAAGGTTGATATCAACTACACTGAAAGTACATTATATACTGATGTGTAAAGCTAAGTACTAGTAATGGATCCATTACATAGACCAGGTGTAGCTCATGGTATGCTAACCTAGAACATAAATTCTGCTCATGCTGACATGTTTTTTCAGTCTTAGTGATAGGTGGAGTTTTTAAACTCGCCACATCAACCAACGCTCTCGCTTCCTTCTAAACCCTTACGACTTGACATCCAGTAGATAGTAACCTGTATATTGGTATATAGAGTGAGTTGGACCTCAATAAATATATACATGCAAGAATTAGATGTGGTGATCCTAATTTTGCTACTACGACGTACATATATATCGGCTTTACAGATAGTGCAATGGTCTTAGAGCCGGAACAAATGTTAAAGTTCAAGCTGCGAAGAGAACATGGAAACTGACGCAAATCTAATCAAATGTACATAAATTAAGATTCAAGCAATGAAGAAGATAAACGTTAGTATGTAGAAATAGACGGGGGTAAAGGCAGAGATTAAAATAGAAATAAAGAAGCTTAAAGACAACGAGGAAATACAATAAGATAAATGTGTATAAAGATAAACATGAAGATAAAATTGAAGATAAAAACGATAGAGACAAAGCCCGGCATGTTATATTATGTTGTTATGTTGTGGTGTGTTATGTTATGTTGTGTTACGTTATGTTATGTTGTGTTATGTAATGCAATGTGATGTTTGTTATGTTATGTTATGTTATGTTGCGTTATTTTATGTTTTGCCAATTTTTCGTTATGGTATGTTCAACGCATTTCACCTCAACTCACCAGGGCTCACTTTAAAACTCCTCCACCCTCCTAGACACACCCTCATAAACTCCTCTCAGTTTACCTTAACATACCCGACCCCAACTCACCTCATTTAATCTGAACTCAATTCACCTCACATCACTTCAACTCACCCAATGCCATTTCACTTCAACTAACATATTTTACCAGCAGAGGTAGCCGCCATTATCGAAGGGTTCGATTAGCTGCTTGACTTTGCTAAGGAAGTAAACATTTACCCTGCTTGCCAAACGCTAATCAGTGCTCTGTGTTAGGCTTACGTAGGTACTAGGGCATAGTGATGCTGCAGAAATCTCAACGATAAAAGGGAGAGTACATTTGGACACTTGCTAAGCACCAGTCAATACATCAAGTTGTTCATAGGATATCTTACGTCTACCCAAAAAGAATAGCCATAAGTATAAATAGCAACCTAAAATACATTTTATTGCTAATTCAATAGATAATTCGAAGCCGAAATATACGTATCTATAGTACATTCATAAGCACCCATTATTGGGAACATAAAAGAAGAACACCAATAAATTTATTTAAAGAAGTTCAGTGAAAAGATGGATCCGCAATAGCTTAGTTATGCGAATGTGTATAAAGCCATAAGTAATACATATCGCACACCGTCTTCAAAGGGTCACAACTCAAAATTTGGCATTTCTAAAATTATGCCCTAAAAATTTACAAAGAGCTTTATTTACCTTTCAGCAAAAGCTGGAGCAAATTTTTGTTATAATTTGTTAAAAAATTCTAAGGTAAAGTCGCCCATGCCCATTTAATTATCATAAGCCACGAAATAGTTTCTCGCATTTTCTAACGTACGTATTATTGTGCGATATGATGTACATATCTGAATACATATAATACCAGCACCGACAAATGTCTGCAACCAAAAGGCGACCGCAAGTAATTCGAATCAACGTTGACGGGAGCAGCAGCCCAGCTTCTATGAGCAAATTTAAATCGATGCAACAGACACAGACAACAGTAAATTTATTGACATTTTACAGCGTAATTTTTCAAGTGCATGCACAAGATAGAAAAACAAAACATGCAAAGAGCATAAAAGTAGAAAAAATACATAGGTATAAGTATGAGAAATTGAGAATAATACAACGGCAGCTAACTTGGCGACAATAAAGGGCAAGAAAAAAAGAAAGAAAAACTGGATAGTACTAGTAAGATAAGTAGAAGTAGATGCAGGGGCAGGAACAATAGCTTGAATGCACGCAACAAAATGAATTTCATTTTCATTTGCACTGCAATAAATTATTTTGCTGGTAATTACAAACTGACAGCGCAAAAATTCACTGGACAATTAATACAAAGCAATGGCTTATAGTGGCGTCTGTTGTGGATAAGCGTGTTGGTTTCTAAGTCCCCGTTGCTGTTGGGAAATTAAACCAACAATAAGAGACCACACGCAGAGGTTCGTTGGTTCATAGGTCACTCATACGTCCCGTACGCCTGACAAGAGTATATAACCTACAATGGAGTTGCTTACGCATTCTACGCTAAAACATACAATCCAAAAAGTACATAGTGCGTTAGTGAGTCATTATTTCAGAGAAATACGTATACATATAAATGTGTAAGATACAACAGACGAAAAAAAGAAAAATAATACATTATTTGAATTTGACTAAAATTTCATTGTGTAGATGAGTAAAAAAAAAAACTTATAATCTGTTCCAGGTAAGCTTCAACTTTTTATATTAATTTTTTTTAATAACATTCATCACCATCACAAGAATCTTTCTGCAGTATGTGCTTTTCATCAACGTTGTTTACAAAACTCAGAAATGTTAAAATATCCATACAACGATTTTCGATGTGTAGCCATGTACGTATATAGATAATTATCCTATTTCTAATAAGCTGTTTCGCTTCTAATATGTACATATGTGTGTACATCTTTTTTTTATATTGTTTAGTCATTTATTATAATTTGCATGCAATCAAGTTCAATGCCCAGACTGTCTGACCAACAACGACGTTGCTATTAGTTAGACACACGAGCTTACCTACAAATATTTAGATATAATTCAATTGTGTTTAGCCACACACGTGGTTAATTAGTTGGGAATAAAAGGCATTCGATTGCGATGGCATTACGTTGACAAATTCATATTTTACCAATTACTTAGCGGTTAAATAAAGCAAAATATATAGATATTTAACTATTTTTTTTTTTACTTAAGTGTCTGGAACAATTAATAAGCAAACGGATTCGTTTGAAACCCTAGTTTACTCCTCTATCTCTATATTACTCTCTTCCACATAGTTTTCCGAAATTCTAGAACAAGCTCGACGTTTTAATTGGTCAAACGCGCCATTGTATCTAGCAAGATTTGTTATCTTGTGTTCGTTTAAATAATCAGCCATAAGACATATCCAAAGAGACAAGAGATACTTGGCCAGAATTAGTCAAGTATCTTTTGCTATTAAAATCAACATTAGCATTTCAATTAATACCACAATTCCGAAAAGCTTAGTCGCGAAAGCATTCAGCAGATCATTACCCATGATCACTCGTAAGACCACACAAAGAGTTACGCAACCATTGAGCCCCACTACGACAACACACCATAATCTACAACGGGTACAATCGAACGCAACAAAAAGAATACAAAACCTGGATCAATCCTTAGCTGAGATAGCAAAACGTTGGACGAATATGGGCATTATAAACGAAAATAGTGAATAAGACAAAACTCCCAGAAATCAATTGGTGTATATCCCAGCTAGATTGTCAAAAGTAGCATTACAGTTGAAGCGAGATAACCCAGGAAAATCTCAAATTAGTTGCCGATGATGACAGCGAATCCAGGGAGCTGTACGATGACCCTGTCTATTAGTAGTCGACGCCCCAGATATCTATTTATGAATGAACCAAGGCGAGATCTGAAGAGATCTTGTAGATGCCACAAAAATTCAGCCCAAGCATAAACACACACAATAAAGCCTCAACATTCTAGTCAAAAGCAACACAAAAGCTATCTATGGCTTCGGGGAAAATAAACCTAAGTTCTACAAAACTAATACAGAAGCTTTTATTAACTGATCATGAAATATACGCTTTTGACGTGAAGACCAACTTCGAGCTAAACTCAAGAAATTATGCGGAGGAAATGAGAAAGTTACTGAGACAATAATTGAGGGCATAAAGGTCCCAAGCAATTAGGTTCTCAGAAATAAACCTTCGTCACAGCAAAACAGCACTTTTGCGCTCACAACTCATATATTCGTAGGTCAGACTGCTCAGTCCTCACTCCTCTGTTATGGTTAAAGCAATGAACTAACTACTGCAATGCATAGAGGTGGATTTCTACACTTAATAATTAACATTGATTCATTGACAAGTGGTATTGCACCAAATTAGTTTGGATTCCAGAAAGGAAGCTCTACCACCGATGCAGTATGTCTGGTAAAAGCCATTGCGGCGAATGAAATACTAGCCGGGAGCGATGGAAAGGCAGTACGTACAATCGAATATTGCTTCGTCATCAACCTAGATGGCAAACTGCCAAAAAATACTCGAAGCTCTCCAGAAGTTTGAGGTGCCCGCGTATCTCATTAAGCTCATTTGCAGCCACTTCTGCTA
>NW_023458562.1:24334958-24337052 GCF_013731165.1 Rhagoletis pomonella
TCTTTTCTTGCTGTTGCTGCTGCTGCTAGCGCTGCTTCTGTTCTCCAGTTCGGCGCTGCGTTTACATGAGTTCATTCGTATGGCATGCGATAACCTTGAGAGCTGCAGGCGTCCGTCCCACAACAGGCGCTCAGCTTGCGGGTATACACATATTTGTATGTATTTTCCCTACAGAGGATGCGTGTGTGGTGCATGCATGTTGCTCAATGTGTGTGTGTGTGTGTGTGTGTGTGTGCAGCTCCTACTTTTTGCTTTGATTAGAACTTAAGGCTCAGAGAAAATCCAGTCTGCAATTGCAGCACCGTTGTGGGCAAGTAACGATGTGGGGCTGCAGTGGTAGTGCAGCGAGTGTGGGGTAGTGGCATAAACCGGCATCCGCAGCCGAACGATAACAGCCACTGACCTTTTTTTTTGCTGTTGTTGCTATTGTAGTTATCCGTGTTTTTTATTTGTTTGCTCTTACTGTGCCTGTGGATTTATTTGCTGTTAATTGTTGGTTGGCTGCTGAAAGTCATTTGCCAGTGGCAGTTGATGTGGTTTTGTGTGATTTTTGTTTTTATTTTTTTGTTTTAATTTTTTGCTTATTTTTTATTACTGCTCTTATTAGTATTGCTTATTTCGTCGCATTGCACATATTTCACTTAATGGCTGTAAAAATAATGCAGAAAAAAGCAATCAAGCAAGCAGATAGATATCAGCTTGAATCGGATCAAAAATAACTAAGTGAGGTTATGTGTTTCAGTACATGGAGTTTATGGAACATTCTAAGGACTTTAAATTTATCTGAGTAATGTAGTGCATCCTTGGTGTATATAAAAACCAAGGTAAATACCATCACACCACATCACAGGTGGTTAAGGCCGGTTATGTGAAATGGAAAGCTTCAGACCCAAAAGCTGTGTTTCATTTCTTACAATGTGTACTTGAGTCAATATTTAGGTGGTCAAAGTTTTTTAAGAACCAAAACTCGTATTATAAAAAAAACATTTAGGGAGAATGCACTTCATGAAATCGTGTACTACTTTAAAGGTGGCTTAGCTATAAAAAAATGAATTTGAGTAGGTCTTCTGTCTTCTGGATATTTATTATCAGTTGCTCGACCTACTGTTTCGTCTGCGTTCTCTCAACCGCGGAAAGCAACCCTAGTGCAACCTTGGATCTCAGTCTCTGGATCAATAGGAACTTGCTCAATTGTGGCTCTAGAGTCACCGAATTTGTGATTCTATTACTTAAGTAGAAGCTCTACTTGGTAAAAATATCCAAGCGAAAATCCCAGATCACGACGATTGGGCAAATGGGTTCGCTGCCTTGATCCCAGATACTTTTATTGATACACAGACGGCTCAAGAAATTGGGACAGAGCAGGTGCGGGTATTTATGGACCTGATACCATACTTGCAATTCACATGGGCAGATGGTTAACGGTGTCTTAGGCAGAAGTATTAGAAATCTTACCATGCGCCGAATTAAACTTTGAAAAGGTGTTGAAGGGCACCTTTCTAGTTATCTTTTCAGATAGCGGAGCAACCATCCGGGCCCTTGGAAACAGTATGATGAAATCACATCTGCGTTAAGACTTCTTTTACTGGCTACAATTTTTGGCAGCCGATAACATGGTACTACTGTGCTGGGTACTAGTTCACTGGGATCGAAAGCGATGTGGTCACTGACGCGTTGGCACAAGCAGAATCGATAGCTGGCTTTTTGACACCGGAATAATTTTGTGGTCTCCGTTGGGGCTCTTGGATAGCCATAATTACTGGACGCAGTAAGTACTGGGGAATGGTGGGCGGTGGGCATGAACAGGCGGCTCCTTGACTACGCTACAGAAAAGATACCTGACTAGTCACAACCAGTGTTGCCACGCCGTCTCAAGAAAATGTATCACCGACCTAGCCAAAAGTGTATCCAAGTGTATCCAATTTTCTTTTGTGCATAAGTATTTTGCAAAGTAAGTATAATAAATAGTAATTAATATGTTACATTTCGACTGCGGAGTGGAAGATCGACCTATCTCGGCAGCCAGTTCGAAAACGCCCTATCTCAAAAAACGCCCTATTTCAGAATTTTATTGAAAAACACCCTATCTCAGAA
>NW_023458562.1:24337152-24342907 GCF_013731165.1 Rhagoletis pomonella
GAACGAGTTTTTGATGTACTCAAGTTGTGCTGAAATTGTGGATGACCGCACATTTTTATTATTAAACCAGTTGATAGGTGCAACTTTTTATTAACTTTTTTTACTGAGCAACATTTTTATTGCATTTTATTTATTTAGTATGAATTTTTTGCCAAAGCACGCGCATACTGGTGTTATAAGTGGCATGCCCCTGTGGGTGTATGTGTGCACTTTGTGTGTAAATGTGGTACAAAAAGTGTCACAAACGATCGAATAAATGCGGTCGGTGGTGGCACAGGCAAAACGGGGCAAAGGCAGCAGCCGCACAAATTTCGCTTTCAATTGAAGTCAATTGCAATGCGGTGCAAAAACAACCACAGCGAAAATAGCAGCAACCATATAACGTTGTAGACGAAACCATGACAGCGAAATTGATTGCAGTGGCGGCAGCAGCAGTAATGGCAAAATAACAAAAAGACTATAAACATACATATATGTACATTAGAGTGGTCCAAACAGACTTTTTCCGAGTTAGGGTTGAAGGCACATTCCAAAATTTTTCCTCTTGCCGAAAAAGGTGCTGGCACCAAAACTTTAAGTTTCTAAGTATATATTTATAAGATGCTCATGAAATGTTTCCATTGTACTCTAGAAGCATTTTATCCATATATTAACCAAATATTTGGGTAGGTAACCTAAGACCGTTTCAAATTTAAATTAGCTGAAATAATATCACCAGCTTCAGTTGTCATGACAACACCAGATTTTTGAAAAAGTAATAAATATTTTTGTCAGTCTCGAATGGATTAAGTAGCACAGTTCAAGGAAATTGAGCATCCTCTATTGGTTACAGTAGAAATTTGATAGTTGGTGTAGATATTACATATACCAAAAAGGAAAAAAACCAAGGGGGTGTAACGTTTTCTACGATCACATTTTTCCCACCATACAAAATTTGGATCACTCTAATGTACATATATATAAGTATGTTACTCTAGGTTTATAAAACCCAGTGCACGAATATAAACTGAACAAAACAATTCCCATAGCTAAATTTCACAAAATGGTGGGGATAATAGTGATTTAATAATTTTATTTAAACAGGCTTATTTACATCGAATATAACCCATGATTGTTATCGAAAATAAAAATTTATGTATATGTACATATTTACCAAATTTGCGTACGTCATACGGCGCATAACTCGAGAATGGATGGTCCACTTTGAGCTTTTTTTTTTTTTTGGTGTGTTTGTTTGCGGTACCATTTACAGTTGATGGATATGAAGAAGTTATTTGTTTGTGGAAAAATTATAGAATTTTGATTAAAAACGACAAATAAAAATATTTGGAGCTTACCTTTCTTTCGCGATTTTGGCTCGATTGCTTCGAATATGGTAATTCGAACTCTTTGATGTTGCACTTTTAGAGTTCTGGAAAGATTATGCCGCCATAAGAGTATTAAACACTGGCACAGGAAGAATAAAACGGACACGCAGCTACTGAACGATTGGCGTAGTGACGATGTGATCTACATCGTCAAATGGGAAGTGCCGTAAGTTTGAAATTACATCGCGCCATTGACTAAACCGAGCTGTCGTGTGCTACGATTGGCCCCATGGATGTGGTTTGCCAATATTATACTGCGTCAAAGTCTCATTCGGGGACGCAGGTCAATACCTAAATACCTTTGTTGACTCATTTACCAGAACTATTGCGCGCTTTACTTCACAGCGCCTGGCAGAATCAATAGGTATCTACGAATCTCGACAAATACAACTACATATTCGGCATTTAAGGAAATTTCGTCTCCTTAGCGTACACTGAATTTCTGTAGACCAACGAATTTGACCCTTTTTTTCGTTTTGTCCCCAGCGAATGCAGAACAAACATTTCTTCAAATTTCAAAAGTAAAAATTTCACTTCTAAAAATTGTAAAATGTTCCTAAGACTTGCAAAGAAATTTGGAAAAGAAATATCACTGTTTTTAGAAAAGGGATATTTCCACACCCCATATATAATATATATGTATGTACACCAATTTCTTAAACAAACCTTCTTGCAGAGGACTTATTTAATTTGCAAAAGCCAGAAAAAAACATTTGCTTGTAAATAAATTCAAGATTTGTATGACTCACTTAATTTCAAACGTTTTTCCTTTTCTTTTGAAAAATTAAAAAAAATAAATTGAGCGAAAACAAAAAGCAAAACTAAAGTAAAGTAAAAGATGCAACATTGAATTGCCTCAGAATGAAAATAAGGGAGCACGAATTTCGATGTGAAGCAAAACTCTCTGGGAAGACAATATCTACCTGTAATTATTGTACCATGATTGTACTGAACTGTTGAAGTAATAAACGAAACAAAATAGTAACGTTCAATATAGTTTATTTTCGTACTCTAAAAACAACGCACCGAAGTTAAATACATACAGCTATACAAATGTATGTAGGTGGGTGGTTGGAGGAAACAGGAGAAGCGAGCAGCGGCGACGCAATAACGTCAGCCACGCTGCACATATGGGCGATAAATCTAAATCAACAACAGGCACATGCAGCAGCAATAGCAACAACAATAATATACGGCAACAAATTGAAAAGAAAAGACATATGTATAAGCAAATCGCGAAATACATACAATAGCAATCAGAGTAAACAAGCGCAACAACAATAACAGTAACAACAAAAACACTGCTGGCATCGCAACAAGAATTGCAATAAAGTGGTCGCACACATACACAAATAGAAAAAAATAATATAGGTATATTCCGCAAATAAAAATGTGCGAAGAAATAATGTGAATTTAATCATTTTTTTGCTCATTTTTTGTGTATTTTATTCAGCTGCCTGTTTTTTTTCGTGTTTTGCTTGTTTGCAGTTGGAAGTAAATGACCGATTGGCGGCGACAACAACTGCACACGTAGACAAAGTGTGGCGGCGCATTTATATGTAGTTGGCTAAGTAGACGCAGGGAAAGGTAGAAGAATTAGCATCAATTCGATTAGATTGAGTTGCTTGGGTGGTAAAGAGTGAGATATGTAATTTCAAGTTAGTGAGAGTATACTGTATGTAGTACTTGATCCGTTTGAAATTTACCTAAACCAAATTTGGATCAGATATTTTACTATCGTTGGCAGTTTCGGAAACATTTCTCATGGTTCAGCTTTTGAGATTAAGATTTTAAAGACATAGGCTACTTGATGAATCGCTTGTGGAAACCGCTCATTGCAATCGCAGGAGATAGATAGCAGGAGATATCGCTTGAGAGATATTGCAGGCGATGAACTGGCAAATAGTTAGTTTCACAGCCTGTTTTAACTTAGAATTTTCATAAAGTTGGGTTTTTCTATAAAACATATGTATGTCCAAAACAACGTGGAGTAAGCTATTTTTGCGAATATAGTTATTTTAGTCATTTGGAATGTACTCGTAAGAACTTTTTGAAATGAAATATGACAGATCTCCTGCGATGGCTATACGCTAATGGAGACAGCAAGTTAGGTTGCGGTAGGAAATTGTTCGAGTTTTCTTTCTTCCAGACGCTCTCGCCTAATATGGACACTAGGCTGGAGCGATTTTTTTTTTTTTTTTTAAATAATATAATAGTAACGAATACAAGACTAGAGGGAAACATATTATGAAAGTCATCAAGATTCAAAAATTGAAGTATTAAGGCATCCACACACCTATGCGATTCTGCCGCAACGAATCCGCACCGTTTTTGATGCTACAGACGTTAGTGCTTCGAAAACGCAAGTACGCACACATCTGTGCGATTTAATCGCGGAAAAAATTGTCAATTTATAGACAAAGAAAAGGTATTTTTCAACAAAAATAAAACTCTTAACTTTTCTACGTTAAATATGTTTTGTTTTCTTACGTTCAATTTTGCTTTAATATTGTAAAATCCTTCTATTGACTTTTGTCGTTCTCAAAACGCGGCAGTCTGCGATTTCGGCACGACCAAAAGAAGAACTGTGAATGTTTCAATAAATCGCTGCAGCAAAATCGTACAAGTGTGTGGTTCCCCATTTAAAACTATGGTCGGCATTGTTGTAATTTTTGTCGGAACAGATTCGCACCGGCAGAAAAATGCATAAATATGCACGAATGATATCAAAAACATGCTTAAAATATGCATTTAAAAAATTAATAGATTAAATGTACAACAACACTGGTAAAAGTAAAATATTACAAATTCAGAGCGTATTCACTTAAAAACGTAACGTAAATACTTCGGTTGCATTAAATAACAAATATTCGGAAAATTTTTCAGAAAGAAATTATTGCCTGTTATCGCGGAATACATTCTTAAATATGGAAAAGGCACGAATTCAAGTACGCATAATATTTTGCCAAGTTTTTATTTTGAATGTGTAGGGGCCATTCCATCTCAAATCACCCAGGCCGAGGGAAAGTAAATTTAAGTTTGCGATAAAACTCACAGGGATTGTTCCTTGAACAATTTAAGGAGACACGTATTTTTTCTTTTTGCTCAGAAATTCGAATTTTTCGAATAATGAATTTTTTTTTGGATACGAACGCTTTTATTTTGCTCTTTACTCTTAATAGCAACTTTTGATGAATCGTTCATAGCAAAGATTTTAACGCTTTTTTTTTTAATTGCAGATGTTGTTCTACTGAATCGATCTAGAGAACTAAACAGCAGTAATTGTTTATTAATAATTAATTATTGTTAATAAACAAAAAAAAATTCTTTTCCAAATTGCGTTTTTTAAAATTGCCACATGTTTTTTTCTCAAACTTTTTTGTCAATTAGGGAATAGTATAAACTATTTTCATTACGAGTATCAATATGCTAAAATTCGTCGTTTTCTGAAAATGCTCTTATATGATGCTTGCTAGCAGATTTTCATGCCAGTTGAGGGCACAAAAATTGTTGCCCATTATGACAACGTTTACTTGCTGGAAATTTTTTGAGGTTGCCCGATCAGAGCCAAAAGTTTTTCCCTATTGGGCCCATTTTGGTGACCTCAAGTGGCACGAAAATCTGCTAGCATCATATAAGTGCGTTTTCAGAAAAAAAATCATAGCTCGAAAACGACGAATTTTAGCATATTGATACTCGTACTGAAAATAGTTTATACTATTCCCTAATAGACAAAAAAGTTTGATAAAAAAATGTAGCAAGTGGAAAAAAATATTATTAACAATAATTAATTATTAATAAACAATTACTGATGTTTAGTTCACTAGATCGATTTAGTAGACCAATATCTACAATTTAAAAAAAAATGATTTTTTTTTTACGGCAAAAGTTGCTATTAAGAGAGCAAAAAAAGCTTTCGTACCAAGAAAAAAAAAATCATCAAAAAAAAACATGTCTCCTTAAATTGTTGAAGGAACAATCCCTGTGAGTTTTATCGCAAACTTAAATTCACTCTCCATCGGCCTGGGTGAGTTTAGATGGAATGATCCGTAAACGAATGCGATGCTGCCCAGTCAATACATGCTGTAAAATCTAACGCCATTGGGTTCGATGGCATTCACCCAAAATTTCTTAAATGTTAAATGTAGAGAGCCAAGATCATTCCCTTCTTTTCCAAGATACGCTTAGTGCGTCGGCAAATTAATTGTTTCTTTTTTTTCATTTTTAATTAAAGGGGTATTTTAATACATCCTCCCAAAATCCGTGAAAAACACAAGTTTGAAAAAAAAGTGTTGGTTAGGGCTTTTGGAATTAAGGTGCCGATATCTGTTCTTGTCTTTCTGAATCATAATTTCAAGTAACCTCGTATTTTTTATTCATCATTAAAG
>NW_023458562.1:24343007-24347042 GCF_013731165.1 Rhagoletis pomonella
AAAACGCCCTATTTCAGAATTTTATTGAAAAACACCCTATCTCAGAATTTGGTTGGAGAACGCCCTATCTCAGAAATGGCTTCCAAAACGTCCTATCTCACTTCAAACTGTATTGAAAACGTGCTGATATAGGGCGTTTCTAAATCGGCAGCTTAGATAGGGCGTTTTTGAAACGAATTCTGAAATAGGGCGTTCTGTACAAGTTTTTTGAGATAGAGCATTTTCGAACTGGCTGCCGCGATAGGTCGATCTTCCACTCAGCAGTCGATTTGCTCCTGTACACTCTAAAAAGTGCATAAAAAACTACTACTGAAAAGTATCTTATTTTCCAACAAGAATCTCTATAAATATACGTATAAGATGTTCAGGATTTGATTTTGAACTTGAGATTTTTAAAATATACACTTAAATATACTCATGAAATGTTTAAAATTGCAAAGAAATTTAAACTAAAATTTCACATTTACTCTATTTTAAACAATTAATGTGTAATTTTGATCTTCGCGACAAATTTAGTATGCAAAAGTAAAGTATGTGATATGAAAGAGATTACTACAGAAAGAGTATCTATTTACTTCACTACATATTATAAAACAAAGTCACTTTTTCTGTCCCTATGTCCCCTTAAATGCTTAAATCTTGAAAACTAAGCAACGGATTTTGATCCGGTTTTTTTTAATAGATAGATTGGTTGAAGAGGAAGGTTTATGTCATTATAATGTGAAGAAATATATAAAGGGGGCGTGGCAATCGGACAAAATGTGGTAAAAACCCATAAATTTTTTGTTTACACAGCCATAAATCATAAAAGAATCCACCGATTAAAATGAAACTTACTTGAAGCTAAACTTTGAAATATTTACTTTCGTTCTGCATCAAAAAAAATAGTTGATTCATATCTTATTTAACCAAGATTGTTTAAACGAAAGCAGCACTTTTTCCAAAAAAACCTGTTTGTGTATTTGTTCGCTGTCAACCGAATGAAACATTAGAAGTTATGCGGGAATCTCACCCCACCTCATTCATGTTGAATTAGATCGTATGGTGAAAGAACTCGGTACATATGTATGTAAGTACATATGTACGAATCTCTCGCATAATTAAATTTCGGACGTATGTATGTATGTATGTATGTATTTTCAATTCATGTCTTTATTGCCGTACTGAATTCCATTGCATTGAGGGTTTTTATACAGAAAACCCAAGAAAGCTGTGAACGTTGTATATAAAGACATTCTGTAATATATTAATTGTTGTTGTAAAAATAAAATAAATATGTAAAAATGCAAAAAGTAAATATGTTAAAATGTAGGGTATGAATTTAGATATTCCAAAGATATGCTTGAAATACAATACCGGCGAACGGCAAACTTCGCCGAATTGGGCGATGCTGTCGGTCACCGTTCGCCCAACTATTTCGCCTACTTAAACAGAATTAGAGCGGTAGCGAAAACAGCTGATCCCATTTGGTCGCCTTTATAATTTGGGTGACCATATTTAGAAAAAACTAAACCATATTTAGAAATGAGGAAATGATAACAAATATAAATGTAAAACAAAGAAAGATTATTATAAATAATTTGTTTCAAGCCAGATTTAACGAATCCACAACTATATTTTTCAAACAACAAAAAAAAAATCGTGTTTAGGTTGTTTTCTTTTTAAACTTTGAAAGCACAAAACAAATACGGCCACCTTTGGCACGCACAGCTGTCATCGCCCAGCAGAGCGATAGAAATAAATCTATCGCCATGAAAAGCCGCCAAGCGAACTTCGCATTTCGCTTTGGCTGTGTTCAATTTCATATGCTTGCGGGTGTTCTAATTTTGACAGCGCGAATTTCGCTGTGGTGAGTTCGCCGTTCGCCGGCATTGTATTTCAGCTAATAGCAGGAAATCTTCATGGTATAAAGAAAGGGGAATTGTTTTACTCCAAATGTAAAGCGTGCGGGCCACGGGCAGTAATGAATAAGTCAAAACTACGGGATCGATTTTAATCATTTTTTCAGTGAGTGACATAGGCCTTATATTTTATTTCCGTGCGAAGCCGGGGCGGGTTGCTAGTTATTTATATATTAAGACCTTGCTTAAAGCATCCTTTTTAGGTAATTAAAACAATTGCACTTTTATACCAATTTTGGAGAGATCTCTTCATATGTTCATTGCTTCGTTCGTTCAAAAATAAAATGCTTTAATTCCACGCTTAAGTAGTGGTTTTTAATACATTTATAAAACGTAATGCTTTCTACCATCTTTAATTAAAATCGATTTTTAAACGAAGAAAACATTATAGAAACTATACAATTTTGGCCTATTTAAAAACGTATCCACATTTATACTGATCGAAAAAAATAAGTATCTCGCAAAAATTCGTATAAAAATTTATCCAATTGGATCGATTTAGATCCAGACGGCATCCCTGGTCTATGATTTCACACGCATAGCATGCCTTGAAAACGACGAGACCTGGGAGCACATTCTCAGCGGCTGTCCAGCTTTGCTCAGGCTAAGATTAATCCATTTTAAAGTTCCAATGATCGACCTTTTTATATTAAGAAATTCGCCTACCAAGAACTGTTGCCAAAAGTAGAGATTTTTCTTCAAAATGAAGACTTATTTTCAAAAAGTTTTGTCAAAATCTGTAACAGTAGATAGTAAATTGAAACAATAATTCCTTATAAAAAAATGTTCACTGTGAAGACTACTGGCAACACTTGACGATTTTTTATTTGGTTTCAGCAGCAAATGTGAAAAGGGGTTTTGTTTCAGTCAAATGTATATAATACCAATAATAATTGGTAACAAGGTGTAAACCAACTCTGTTACCGGTATTCTTTTCATAAAATATTACTCAAAAATCAACGAAATAATAATAGATTGACGCTTACACTTTTGTTAAGTGTTTGGCCGAACTTCTTCTGGTGGTGTGCGCCTTGATGTTGTTGCATAAACGGAACGCTGTATGTCCCAGCGCCGCCTCCGAACGTCAAATGAGTTTTATGAGAAGTTGTTTCATGGCATAAATACCCTTTTCCAAATTGAGGGTTTGCTCGTACCAGGGATCGAACCTCTAAAGGGGCATTCTTTTTGAGAATTCTTTCCTCGAAAACGACTTTTTCATCCAAATTTTACACAGATTATGTTTGGATTTTTTGTTTTTCGAAATTTTGTATTTTTGTGTTTTCGTAGTTTGTGCGCCCCCGATAAAATACGAACATTTTTCAAATTTCTGAATTATTTTCTCAGAAACTATGCATCTAATCCAAAAAGTATTAGTATACTTTTGAGGCAAAAACTTTCGCAAAATTTCATATTTTTTGTTCTGTTCGAGATTTTGATTGCATAAAATTGACTAACGGTATTAAAAACTATATGAAATAAATCTAGTTAAATCGTACTTTTTTTGGGATTAATTAAAAAATGTCTTAATTTTTGTTTGTTTATTTTACTTTATGAGAGATACTAAAAATCTTTCAGATCGTAGTATGTATTTCTTGTTCTGTTGCACGCAAACACATAAACAACTAACTAAGTCCTCTTGTGTCATATAAAAATTCTGAATAATATTGGGCCAAGCTCGCGGAATATTTCCTCAAATATCTTGACTTCAACACCTCTTAGCAGATCGGCAGGTAGCCAAGCAGTGAGAATTTGATAACAACAGATCTACTGTAAAATATCTGTTGCAGCTAATCCTTCGCTAGAAATCTATAAAAACGTTAGTTGGAAAGTTATATTTGGTTGTAATGGAAAATTAGTAGCTATACATACACATGTATAATAAAGGTCACGTATACGCCGTGTCTATGAAAACCGTTAAATTTCCCTTGAACACTTCAGCAGTAAAGAATAAAATAAACTTCAATCAAAAGACTAAATATAAATATCAAATCGCTTGCAATGCTTCAAAATGTAAATAATTTAAATTGCCACACTAAATCAAAATCGCAGACGGCTGTAAATTTGCTAATTCGCCGAAATTTCGCTCCGAACGAGTTTTTGATGTACTCAAGTTGTGCTGAAATTGTGGATGACC
>NW_023458562.1:24347142-24351098 GCF_013731165.1 Rhagoletis pomonella
GGTCATCCACAATTTCAGCACAACTTGAGTACATCAAAAACTCGTTCTGAGCGAAATTTCGGCGAATTAGCAAATTTACAGCCGTCTGCGATTTTGATTTAGTGTGGCAATTTAAATTATTTACATTTTGAAGCATTGCAAGCGATTTGATATTTATATTTAGTCTTTTGATTGAAGTTTATTTTATTCTTTACTGCTGAAGTGTACAAGGGAAATTTAACGGTTTTCATAGACACGGCGTATACGTGACCTTTATTATACATGTGTATGTAGAGCTACTAATTTTCCATTACATACAAATATAACTTTCCAACTAACGTTTTTATAGATTTCTAGCGAAGGATTAGCTGCAACAGATATTTTACAGTTGATCTGTTGTTATCAAATTCTCACTGCTTGGCTACCTGCCGATCTGCTAAGAGGTGTTGAAGTCAAGATATTTGAGGAAATATTCCGCGAGCTTGGCCCAATATTATTCAGAATTTTTATATGACACAAGAGGACTTAGTTAGTTGTTTATGTGTTTGCGTGCAACAGAACACGAAATACATACTACGATCTGAAAGATTTTTAGTATCTCTCAAAGAGATATAATCTTTAAGCCTGTAGGCCCAAGATACCTAAATCTTAAATGTGTCTTGGTAGCAGTGTTGCGAAATTTTCCATGAAAAATCTGCCAAGTGAAGATTAAATTTTCAAAAATCACAAAAAATTAAGAAGTAAACATTTTGTGAATATATATTTTGGAAAATTAAAAAAAAAAAAATCAAATTAATTTAAATCGCAAAGACATTTATCAAGCTCATCAAGTAAAATAAACAAACAAAAATTAAGACATTTTTTAATTAATCCCAAAAAAAGTACGATTTAACTAGATTTATTTCATATAGTTTTTAATACCGTTAGTCAATTTTATGCAATCAAAAAACAGAACAAAAAATATGAAATTCTGCGAAAGTTTTTGCCTCAAAAGTATACTAATACTTTTTGGATTAGATGCATAGTTTCTGAGAAAATAATTCAGAAATTTGAAAAATGTTCGTATTTTATCGGGGGCGCACAAACTACGAAAACACAAAAATACAAAATTTCGAAAAACAAAAAATCCAAACATAATCTGTGTAAAATTTGGATGAAAAAGTCTACTCAGAAATTCTTCGCCTATATGCATCGTTTTCGAGGGAAGAATTCTCAAAAAGAATGCCCCATTTAGAGGTTCGATCCCTGGTCCGAGCAAACCCTCAATTTGGAAAAGGGTATTTATGCCATGAAACAACTTCTCATAAAACTCATTTGACGTTCGGAGGCGGCGCTGCATGTCCCTCTGTTTATGCAACAACATCAAGGCGCACACCACCAGAAGAAGTTCGGCCAAACACTTAACAAAAGTGTAAGCGTCAATCTATTATTATTTCGTTGATTTTTGAGTAATATTTTATGAAAAGAATACCGGTAACAGAGTTGGTTTACACCTTGTTACCAATTATTATTGGTATTATATACATTTGACTGAAACAAAACCCCATTTCACATTTGCTGCTGAAACCAAATAAAAAATCGTCAAGTGTTGCCAGAAGTCTTCACAGTGAACATTTTTTTATAAGGAATAATTGTTTCAATTTATTATCTACTGTTACAGATTTTGACAAAACTTTTTGAAAATAAGTCTTCATTTTGAAGAAAAATTTCTACTTTTGGCAACAGTTCTTGGTAGGCGAATTCCTTAATATAAAAAGGTCGATTATTGGAACTTTAAAATGGATTAATCTTAGCCTGAGCAAAGCTGGACAGCCGCTGAGAATGTGCTCCCAAGTCTCGTCGTTTTCAAGGCATGCTATGCGTGTGAAATCATAGACCAGGGATGCCGTCTGGATCTAAATAGATCCAATTGGATAAATTTTTATACGAATTTTTGCGAGATACTTATTTTTTGCGATCAGTATAAATGTGAATACTTTTTAAATAGGCCAAAATTTTATAGTTTCTAAAATGTTTCCTTCGTTTAAAAATCGATTTTAAGTGAAGATAGTAGAAAGCATTACGTTTTATAAATGTATTAAAAACCACTACTTAAGCGTGGAATTAAAGCATTTTATTTTTGAACGAACGAAGCAATGAACATATGAAGAGATCTCTCCAAAATTGGTATAAAAGTGCAATTGTTTTAATTACCTAAAAAGGATGCTTTAAGCAAGGTCTTAATAGATAAATAAAGTAAATAGATACTCCTTCTGTAGTAATCCCTTTCATATCACATACTTTACTTTTGCATACTAAATTTGTCGCGAAGATCAAAATTACACATAAAATGTTTAAAATAGAGTAAATGTGAAATTTTAGTTTAAATTTCTTTGCAATTTTAAACATTTCATGAGTATATTTATGTGTATATTTTAAAAATCTCAAGTTCAAAATCAAATCATCTTATACGTATATTTATAGAGATTCTTGTTGGAAAATAAGATACTTTTCAGTAGTAACGGGTGATTTTTTTGAGGTTAGGATTTTCATGCATTAGTATTTGACAGATCACGTGGGATTTCAGACATGGTGTCAAAGAGAAAGATGCTCAGTATGCTTTGAAATTTCATCATGAATAGACTTACTAACGAGCAACGCTTGCAAATCATTGAATTTTATTACCAAAATCAGTGTTCGGTTCGAAATGTGTTTCGCGCTTTACGTCCGATTTATGGTCTACATAATCGACCAAGTGAGCAAACAATTAATGCGATTGTGACCAAGTTTCGCACTCAGTTTACTTTATTGGACATTAAACCAACCACACGAATGCGTACAGTGCGTACAGAAGAGAATATTGCGTCTGTTTCTGAGAGTGTTGCTGAAGACCGTGAAATGTCGATTCGTCGCCGTTCGCAGCAATTGGGTTTGTGTTATTCGACCACATGGAAGATTTTACGCAAAGATCTTGGTGTAAAACCGTATAAAATACAGCTCGTGCAAGAACTGAAGCCGAACGATCTGCCACAACGTCGAATTTTCAGTGAATGGGCCCTAGAAAAGTTGGCAGAAAATCCGCTTTTTTATCGACAAATTTTGTTCAGCGATGAGGCTCATTTCTGGTTGAATGGCTTCGTAAATAAGCAAAATTGCCGCATTTGGAGTGAAGAGCAACCAGAAGCCGTTCAAGAACTGCCCATGCATCCCGAAAATGCACTGTTTGGTGTGGTTTGTACGCTGGTGGAATCATTGGACCGTATTTTTTCAAAGATGCTGTTGGACGCAACGTTACGGTGAATGGCGATCGCTATCGTTCGATGCTAACAAACTTTTTGTTGCCAAAAATGGAAGAACTGAACTTGGTTGACATGTGGTTTCAACAAGATGGCGCTACATGCCACACAGCTCGCGATTCTATGGCCATTTTGAGGGAAAACTTCGGAGAACAATTCATCTCAAGAAATGGACCGGTAAGTTGGCCACCAAGATCATGCGATTTGACGCCTTTAGACTATTTTTTGTGGGGCTACGTCAAGTCTAAAGTCTACAGAAATAAGCCAGCAACTATTCCAGCTTTGGAAGACAACATTTCCGAAGAAATTCGGGCTATTCCGGCCGAAATGCTCGAAAAAGTTGCCCAAAATTGGACTTTCCGAATGGACCACCTAAGACGCAGCCGCGGTCAACATTTAAATGAAATTATCTTCAAAAAGTAAATGTCATGGACCAATCTAACGTTTCAAATAAAGAACCGATGAGATTTTGCAAATTTTATGCGTTTTTTTTTAAAAAAAAGTTATCAAGCTCTTAAAAAATCACCCGTTAGTTTTTTATGCACTTTTTAGAGTGTACAGGTGCAAATCGACTGCTGAGTGGAAGATCGACCTATTTGAAGTGAGATAGGACGTTTTGGAAACTATTTCTGAGATAGGGCGTTTTTCAACCAACTTCTGAGATAGGGTGTTTTTCAATAAAATTCTGAAATAGGGCGTTTT
>NW_023458562.1:24351198-24353709 GCF_013731165.1 Rhagoletis pomonella
AGATTTTCGTGCCATTAACCTAGATAATTTGAACTAATTTGTAGGCTACTATACGTTATAGGTAATGCGGTCAGCCAATACCTAAACAAATATACATATAAATACACACCCTCGCAAACTTGCACAAAACTATTTGTACGTAAATTCATACAATGCGTAAACTTCCATGAAAGTTTGGGCATGAGTAAAAACACAAAATTTTTATCTAAAATTATATATGTACATATGTGCATACATATGTACTAAAAACAGAAGATCGAAATATAAATATAACACGTAGCACGAAAACAAGAAGAATGTGCAAAGGAATAGCTAGCTATTTGTGAATAAAAACTTTGACCAGCGGAAAAATTGCTTTGAGAATATCAGGAGTTTGGAATTTCGAAAATGTGTTTAAAAAAAACCATTGAAAAATGAGTACGTACCAAAACATGTTGGAGCTGCAGCGCAGTTGATTTGATTGTTTTTCTCAAATTAAGTACTTCGTGTCTAAGAAGTCAAATGCTAAATATTTTTTCACAAAAGTTCTAAATTTTAACACTTTAGTATTTTCATGTGAAATCTTTTTTTTTTAATAAAAAGAACCAATTGAAACCCTGCTTTTGGAACGTCCGCTTAAATCCAGAGGTTAGGCACCGAATATTGGCTCTTGAAAGTAGGGTTCGAAAAAATTTACTCACAAGAAAGTCACACCAATTGTTTTCAATGAAATATTTTTAATTTTTTTTACATTTATTTTACATGGTCTATTCGGAGTTGAGCATTGTTCAAATAAATTGTTTCAGGACATAAAATCTGCACAGTTGCTTCATTTTCAAAAAGTTACTCCAGTTTCGAAAAGAGTTGCCACCTGTTGAAATGGTTTTGAAAAGCTTTGTTTCTTAACTTAACTGTAGGCGAGATGCCATTTGTTTAAGAAATTAAAAATCGACCAAAAGCTGGTTAATATTACCAAATTTTAACTTGAAAGGGAATCAACGTGATTTTTGGTTAAAATTAACAATGCCTTGGTTGATATTTTCAACAATGATTCCGAAGTATTAACCATATTTTTGTTTATATTAAAAAAATTTTTGGTTGCCGAATTTTTCGTTTGAATACGCTTATGTTCTGCACTTCACAGAAGCTTTTTCATAATTCGGCGATAAAAAACAAAAATTTTGATAATCACTTTAACACGTTGCCTCTGACGGGATTAACAAATAACAGCAAGCATATAAATTTGTCTTTAAACGTTCAACTTGAATCGATTTTCTTCAGCGTTTAATTTGGTTGTGCGCTTCACAGATGCCTTTTCATAATAAAGAAATACCAAAAGCAGAAAAAAATAAATAAAAATTATGTGTTGCCGCTGACGGCATTCATACTCGAACCTGCTGGAAGCCAAGAAATAACAGCAAGCACCTCTACACTTTCAGTTGCAACCAAGATATACGAATTAGATGTAATGTGGAACGGTTTTTCGAAAAATGACACTAAAGATGGCTCAACACCGAAACCGGCTTGTCTCCAAACGAAATTTGAAAAAGGATGACGGAAAATCGTTCCACATTACATCACACTCCTACCCTGTCGGAAACACCAACAAGGAAAATGAGAATATACGAATTAGCTTTCAAATGTTCAACTTGAAACACATTTCTTATTATCGGTGTATTAACCATGAAAAAACCAAACAAAAACTCGGTGGGAAAACCCATTGTACTTTTAGCTCAATGGGTCAAATGAACGAATTTTAAGCAATTTTAATTTTTTTATTAAGCGGAGGAAACTGCGATGAAACTTTGAAGATTGCATATGTCTACAAAATTCATTTTTTTTTTTATATGAGAGTGTTTTTCGGTGCATTTTTGCGCTGAACATGCTTCTGGGGTTCAAAATTGCCCATAATTTCATGGTTTTGAGAAAAATGGGGTAGATATTCAAAAACGTGAGTTTGGGTGACTTAACCTTTACTTTTCTCAGAAACTTGCCCTACAATAGCCATATATACAAGTTCAAAACCAATTTTTTTCTTTGTTTTAATTTTCACCCCCACCTTTCGCAAAATCATGACGTGATATGGACACTCTTGGACCCCAGAATCTTATGCAGCGCACAAAAATACATCACAAACCACTCTAACATCGAACAAAAACCTACATAGACTTGTGTCATTTATGGCTTGTAGGTTAACGGCAGGTAAAGTTGGGGTTGTTCCCCAAAAATACTGAGATGGATCTACGGCGATGGTATATGGTGATAGTAGGGTTACTAAAAACTTATGGAACAATTTTTTGGGCTGATAGAACTACTCAACTTAGGACAATTGACTAAACAAAGATAGCGGAATTAGTGTTCTAAATTATAAAATGAAAAATTAAAAAAACGTCTAGCACCAAACAGCAACAAGTATGAAAATTAGCTGTAGCATCGAAAAAAACACCTAATAATAAATAAATCTAACAATTCGGACGTTAAATCCGGAAATTCCATCAATGCTTTCGCTTAAAAGCCAAATACACACAGTTA
>NW_023458562.1:24353809-24357609 GCF_013731165.1 Rhagoletis pomonella
TTTTTTTAAATCTAACTTCATAAAGTTCTTTAAAAATATTTTGTAAATGAGGCCATAAGAGCTTAGGGGGGAGAGTTACAACACAAAAATACATTTAAGGCGCAGCGAAGCAGGCCGGGTAATTGCTAGTAATATTAATAATAATAATAATAATATTAATAATAATAATAACAATAACATGAGATCTTTTATTATAACTCCTCCATTTATACAGCTAAGAATATGAAATGTCGCACTGTTTTCACTGATTATCAATAGAACACTGACCGTGAAAATAACAAAGATCGGGTCCCTATAGCATATAGCTCCCTGCTGATTGTTCAAATACAAGTTTGTGCGATATAACTCCTTTATTTAGGCAGCTAAGCACATTAAATTGTGTCACCGCTTTACATACCGATCACAAACAACAGTGAAAAGTGCTTAACTTATTATATTTTATTCATTTTGGTGCAGCTATACCAAAACTTTCTTGCTAAAAAATCTTTTGTTACACTGTTTTACTTATCACTTTGATTGTACATGTTAAATAAAAGCTTATTTTTAAAAAATATTTTTTTTTTACATTATTTTATTTAACATTTTTATTACTTTTTAAAGTTGAGCGCATCTTGTGTTTAAGGAACTTTTTATTAAAGAAGTAATTTTTAAGCAAAAAGTACAATCGACTTCAATTTTCATATACAAATTTAAGAGTACCGTTAAGTTTTTCATGATCCAATGATCGGATCTAAACCAAATTACTGGACGACCCGTGAGGTACCATCTTTCTTTACTTTAACTTTAAAAAGTGTATTTATTCATTAAATAATTTACATAAAACCAGCATAAATGTGTTTTAAAGACCATATTATTTGAAGTGAATTTTCAGTATTTTCTGGTGATATATCTTTTGAAGTATAAACCCCTCCCAAAATATATTCCTGGGTGTGCCAATGAGATCAACGCATCCACATCTGTTTTCGTAAAATTATATTTTTCTCGAAATAAGAGCATTTTTAATGAATAAATGCCCTTAAGCATCGAATGGGCATGGCTGGTTGGACCAGGCGTTCGAAATTTACCGCCAACACCACCAAGGAAATGTATGACTGTAAAAGCTCTTCCCCTACAAGACGCGAATGACTAAAACTCCAACACATTCACAAGTAAAATTAACGCATATGGGTGTTTCCAGCGGAAGGTCCCCCACGACAAAAAAAATAAAAGTTTTATATCTAACGTATTTACGGGCCGATTTGTCTGCTTTTTAAAATATATACTGGCTATGTAAGTAGTAGAGCTGGGATACTATCGATAGTAATATTGATAGTATCGATAGTTGAAAACTGTCGCCACTATCGATAGTTTTTGAAAACTATCGATGTCGGCTTTAGCGAAACTTCTCTATTCTTTACATCTCTTAACATTACATTTGGGGTATTCTATTGTTTGGGTATTATATTGTTGTATGTCGTCAATTAAACGTCTAAAAATGTATTAATTGGGTTCGAAAAGTACCATCAAAGTCATATTATGCATTTCCGCCGTGTTAAAAATAGTTGGCTGTGGTTTCAAGTTCTCTAAACATTTATATAAGCTTTTAAAGTTTACAACATACAACAATACGACACTTACGACGCCGTTGTGAATTCCTCAATTATTGTCTTTTTTATCCAAGAAAATTAACAATACAGTCGCCAAAAAAAATTTTAGTTATTGGAATTTTTAGCAACTATAAGCTTACACTGAGTTATAGTAAAATTTAATAAGCTATAAAGCCGCTTACACAAAATTTGTATAGAAATTCGAATTAAAAAGCTTAAAAATTTAATGATTTTGTATATTTTTATGTTTTGTACAACTTTTATAAAAAATTAGAAGACACTAAACCAACAACAAAATTGTCAAGACTGCTAAAAATGTTGTGGTGCTGTTATTTTGACCAGTACTTTATTCGTTTTCTTATAATATGGTAAAATGTTAAAATTTTTCTTTGTCCGGATTTTGATATGCGCCTCCGTATTTGATCTCAGTTGAACTTTTATAAGCATGAGTTATTAATTTAAACGAATACATTTTGTTTTGTTTGTTTTGTAGTACTAGAAATATATTATTATAGCCAATTTCTCTTCTCTGCACTTTAAAAGGGACAAATAAAATCCGAAATTAATTTTTCCATATAAAAAATAAATTCAGATTTTGCCTGTCGCTATTCAAGTGGATGCAAGTATATGTATATAAGTATATACATATATAATTCAGACGCATAAATTAATAAGTTTATTTTATTATTATAAGAAGTTCTTTTTGATGCACTCAAATTTAAACAATTTTATATAATCTCTTTAATTTACAAAGTAATTTATAAATTTTATAAATTTATTAATTATTTTATTTTCAAGCAATTTAGTATTTCAATTCAATACCTCTCAGGACGATAGTACTATCGATACTATCGATGTTTTCAACTATCGTTTCGAAATCTATCGAGTGGCGGTACTATCGATAGTATCCCAGCTCTAGTAAGTAGAATCATGTTTGCATAAAATGGTCTTCCTAGGTGGTGCCAAGGTCGAGATATTTCGAAAAACCGTATTTATGGTCCGATTTGGTTTGAATTTGGCGTATGTGGTTGAAACATAATAAATCATAGATTTCTAATAAATTGACCCTGAATTGGCGCTGAAGTCAAAATATAAAGTATATTCTACATAAAATACATGTTTTATTTGCGTTGAAAATTCATTTAAAAGCAATACTAACAAAAATATAACGATGGAAATTTATGTCACGTGACGCCACGTCACGTCACGTTTCACACTTGGGGTTGTAAAAGAGAATTGAAACAATTTGCATTAATTCAAAAAACTCTAAAAACAACTAGAATTGCTCCAAATCATATTAAAATAAGTTTCATGAAAATAGCTATCCACAATTCGCAGAGTTTTGCGATTTTGTAAGAAAAGAAAAAATCAACTTCCATGTTTTGTCACGTAACGACACTCTCTTTAAATGCTTATATTTCAGGACCAAGCAGTTCGATTGATTTCATTTTTCGGTTAAATATAGAGCTAATTATGTGCTATACAATGGCCCAAAAAAGTTAAAGAAAACAAATGGTATTCCTTTTTTGTATCACATTGAAATCGTACGACTGTCACGTGCGCCACCATGAGAATGCCCATATGCAAAAATGTATATGCCAGTCGAGTCGGGTAGAACAGTGACAATCATTTTACCTGTCATATGATTGACAATGCTGATAGAATACGATTTTTTTCGGTGACTATCATTTGACCGGTCATATGATTGTCACTGATGATGGAAAGGTTCACAAGAAAAGAAAATATGTACATCATTATAAATCACAATAAAAAAATCTAGAAGCGCAAGGACGCGGTCGAAAGTTTTACCGAGAAAGTGCTAAGAAATAAACGATAAGTATTTAGAAAAAAAATTAAAGTGTTTTAAAATTAAACAAAAAATTTTAATAATGTTATGAGCAGAGAAAAGCTCATGTTGTTTAATATGACGTCGAAACCCATCAATTGTGATCAGTCATATTTGACCAACTTTTATAGCAAGTATGATTTGTCAATACTGACCTAAGATCCCATCAAGCATGATTATTCATTTGTGATCAATGTTTATATCATTGATGATTCACATGTATACGATTTTTTCCATCAAATTTTGCACATTGCCCTTAATATTTTGATAGAAACTTTCATACAAAGTAATGACGAGTATTTCTGTCAGGATTGTCCGTCATTTTACCGGTCAAATGATTGTCACTGTTCTTGCAGGGTCGTAATTCG
>NW_023458562.1:24357619-24358340 GCF_013731165.1 Rhagoletis pomonella
CTTGCGAAACTTTCAGGATGTAGAATTAGAATCTATATTGACCTATTTGGCATGTAAGACCGAATCGAAAAAGTTATCAAATTGAAAAATTAATTACCAAATTACCAAACTTGAAAAATAAAGAAAAAGATTACCAATTTTGGTTTAAAATTACCAAAGCGACAACGCTGATCACATACCTATTTTGAATATTCTTTGTGGAACAGAACCCGAAATATTTCTTACTAAAGAAAATTCTGCAGAAAATGAAATTAAAAATGCTTTGCAATTTAATGTTACATTCTGCCAAGAATTAAGAAAAAGAACCTTGATACTGAAATTTTAAAAGCCGTTACGGCTTTCGCGCCAAAGGCAGTAAGCTCTGACGATACGAATAACATTGATTTTGATACGAAAAAAGTACTGCGTTATAATATGTATTACAAATAATGATCTCAGTGAAAATGAACTAACTAGTTGACTAAATTATAATTTACCCTGAATTCCAAAATTTAAATATACAAAGAATCAGGCCTTCTCATTTCTAGACCACAGCATATGGAGCTGTCCAATATTCGCAACAACGCCTGAATGCTAGTTACAAGTAAGTTGCGCAAGCTGGACATTGTAATCTGCAAATACTTTAGGAATAAAGGGGACTAATGATTTGTGTTTTTACAATTCGTAATTCAGGGTACAAGGTCTTATCGAGCGTATTGTGCGAAAGACTGAAGCCCACCGT
>NW_023458562.1:24358440-24358517 GCF_013731165.1 Rhagoletis pomonella
TCAACCACTCGTTACGTGAACTACATATGCATACACAAAAACTTATAAAAATACCTGTTCCCATATTAGCTATGTAG
>NW_023458562.1:24358527-24361427 GCF_013731165.1 Rhagoletis pomonella
ATACACAAAAACTTATAAAAATACCTGTTCCCATATTAGCTATGTAGAGTGGTGCTAAGGCGCTGTCTTATTTTAGAGAGCCAGATATGCAAATCTTTTTTTGAGATATGTTAATTTTTGTTTCTAGTTCAAGAACTACTACATTTTAGAAATATAACACTTATGTGTGTACATTCACTCGGAAGCATAGTTCTTCAAAAAATCCAGTCAATACGCGCTGAACCAGTTGCTATCTCCGATAGCTCCACCTCCGCTATCTATGTCCAGCTAGGTAATAACCACCCAGGGCCTAATGGACGATGAGCAAGGATGCTCACTTTCCGAGTAAGTTGGAACCAATTAGCATTCTCTTGGAAGTAGCAACTTGGAAATTTGGATGATCACCGCCTGCTTTGGGCTTTCAACTTCTTCAAAGCGCAAACCCGGCTCCCAACGGCGTCCAACGGGACCAATAGCAGAATTCTGCTTAGATATCGTTCCGCTGGTTGATTCTTATCTATGCGAGCTACATAGATATTCCAAACCTTGGAGGGGGTGGACCTCTCTATCTGGCAGAGTGTGATAGCCCTTCCATCCGTAGAAATATGAGTACGTTCACCATATAAGGGCGACTTCTTTGGCTTGTTGTCGTCAATTATCTGCTGGACAAGCGGATGATAGTTGGACGAAAGTTTACAGGCCTCCTGTACCTGCGCCTTAGCTGAAAACCTGCTGCGAAACCACGTATGTATTAAGGTTCGTTTAAAGTTTGTGGCACTGTGGAATTCTAAGAAGTCCTAATCGATCACTGCACACATCCCATCCAGCGAAGACTGAGCAGGGTGTAATATCTAGAACCATAAAACGGTGAACTTATTCTCGGATTTATCGAAGCTGGATGGAAGGTCAATTTCAGGTGTCTTCTGCCGGGAACTCTCTATCAGTCTCAAATTTTGGCTTCCGAGTAACTTCAGTATTGTTCAAGCAGAGGTATGTAGCGCCAACAAAGGAAGCAGTTAACTGGATGGTTACAAATACCATGCCTTTTAAGGAAGCTATTATATATTCTTATAGTCCAACGGCAATCTAGGTCTATTGGCTCTTCATCACTCCAACTTTTTCGCCATCAAGCTTATTTAGCCACAGCAATGTCGTAGCTCACTGGATTTCCGATGAACAAGCAAGAGCATACACCTCCTGAGGAAATTAAGGGGACTCCACATTTGGTTTGGCTTAGCTAGCTTCAAGGGACCAAACAAGTCATATCTCTCTATATAGCTGAGAGTTCTTTCTAACTGGTAAATATCCTATCAAAATTCAGGCAGTAGTCCTGAACATCACTTTAAGCCCCTACAAATGCAGTAGCATGGAGGGTGATGAGAAGTAATCATCACAACATATGCTACCCAACTGCCTGGCTTTCGAGAGCTTAAGTTTCAAACACCTCCAGTTTTACTTCTTCCTCATCACCGAGAAGCTGTCTTGAAATGGAGAGTATCCGCTTGCGGAGCTTTGCTTTTAAAATTTTTCTACCACAGATCCTTAGGTGTCACCGTTTGACCACACCTTTTCATTTGTATCCTCTTTCCTTCTTAATGGCAACACAAACACTGGTCTAAGCGCATCTTCATGTGTAAAAGCCGGCACTACAATTACTTTTGAAACTAAATAAATACATATGTGCCATTGCATAAAAAGAGATGAATATTTTGTATATGTTTAATATCTAAATCAGTGATGCCAGATATTCTCTGCTAAATTACCCACGGAAATCGGGAAAAAATCCCCCAATTACCCACATCTTAAAAATGTATCCCACAAAATTCCCAAACAATTCAAAACATGTATTTCAGTAGTAAAAAAGTAGCATTCATATATGTACTTACTTCGTTACATTAATATACATATACGTATAATATTCTTTCGAAATGCGAAGATCGGTAGATTACACACTAAAAACCTTAAAGAATTCTGGAAATTCTTAAAACTACCACTGTTACAATTTATTTGCATTGTCTAAGCAAATATGATTTTTGTTGACTTTAAAGCTGAATCACTTACATATTTTTTTTTTTGATTCAAAAGCAATACATATATACATACATGTACTATTTAACTTTTCATCAGATAATTTGGGCTGCTTTTTACATTAAAACCCAATTACAATTGGAAAGATTAATTCTTAGTCAGCGCTCGAATTGGTTAAAGTGAGAAAAATTTCCAAATTTTCCTTTTTTTAATACTTATACATAGCTTTACTCCACATCACAACTTCAGAACGATTAATTTCGTAAGAGTGGTGACTGTTCTTGAATTCTGATCAATTATGGATCGATAATTGTGTAAAGTAAAAATCCCTTTTTTCTCCCTTTTAATAATTTTTGTTGCAAAATATCCCTCAAATAGGGAAATTACCCACAATCTGGCATCACTGATCTAAATAGGGTTATTAATGTTCCAGACAGTTTTTTAAATCGAATCCTGTGCCAGCATGTGCCGATCTCAGTGTTCATTTAACACGACAAGAAAGAGCGGTGTGAGATTCAGAGGTATTTAACTTGGTATACCTCCAAAAGTAATGAAAGAAAAATATCAAAGTGAATGAAATGACGTACGAACTGATCTAGCAAACTATACACTGAGCCAAAAGTACAATAGGTTTTTCAACCATGTTATTGTTTGGGTTTTTCATAGTTAATACGCCGATTGTAAGAAATGTGTTTCAAGTTGTACATTTGAAATCTAGTTCGTATATCTTGGTTGTAGCTGAAAGTGTAGAGGTGCTTGCTGTTATTTATTGGCTTCCAGTAGGCTCGAGTACAAATGCCGTCAGCGGCAACACAAAATTTTTATTTTTTTTTCTGTTTTTGGTTTTTCGTAATTGCGAAAAAGCATCTGTGAAGTGCAGAACCAAATTAAAA
>NW_023458562.1:24361437-24401532 GCF_013731165.1 Rhagoletis pomonella
AACGGCAAGTTTTCTAAATCCGAAAGAGGCACAAAAAATTCGATAAGACCAAACTAAAACGACATCTTTTCGCTAGCATCGTATCCCTCTGATTCGTATGGGGTTTTGCTTTGCTTTAAACACGCAAAACGTTGTTTGGCAAAATATTAAAAAAAAAATGGCTACAGGAAGTTTTTACCCCTTCTGTTAAATTTGTAAAAATGGACCTAGAAACTTTTCACTCTAAGCAAGCGATATGTATGTATGTATTTATTTATGAGTTTGGTGACTAGGGGTGAAAACATAGTGGAGTGGCGAGCAAAGCTTCAATTACAAACGTATATGCACGCTTTGCTTTTCACTGTGCGTTCTCCCATTGAAACATATGCGTTTGAAATCGACGCTCTGCTCGATGCTCTTTGCTCGCCGCTCCACTATGTTTTAGCCTAAATTGGCTTTTAAATAGTGGATAGTGGACAGCGTTGCCGCTTTGGTAATTTTTAACCAAAATTGGTAATCTTTTTCTTTATTTATCAAGTTTGGTAATTTGGTAATTAATTTTTCAATTTGGTAACTTTTTCGCTTCGGTCTTACATGCCAAATAGGTCAATATAGATTCTAATTCCACATCCTGAAAGTTTCGCAAGGCGAAGGTTGTTCCAGCCTTCCTTGTCTAATAGAATGGTGTGATCTTTAACAAACTGCTTTAAAGTGGCTATTGTTAAATATATCCACCGTGTCCTTTATGGAAAGGTTTTGGGTGGTCCTACCTTTCCCTGTCAGTTCGTCAGCTCTGCAATTACCATCAATTTTCCGGTGTACCCGGCAACCATATATATGAGTAGAATTCTACGTAAATATGCATGAAAAGCTACGGCATTCAGCGGGGGACTTCACTCTATCTATGTGTTAGCCGAAAGCTTTCCTTCAAGCGTTGAATTTTGATATATTTTCTTGTCACTTGTTTACATACAGTGGTCGAGAAAATTATAGCCGCACCATATTTTTACAAGTTTTAACATACTATTTTTTTGCGTAATTTAACTTTGGTTATTTCTTATAAAAAAATTCAACAATCTTTCGTAAAAATTTTAGGTGATTGGAGCGCTGATTGCCTGAATAGCTTGGTATCTTCGGATATACATATGTACAGACATATCGAGCCCTAACTGCCAAAATAACGTACTCGACAGTTTTTTCTAAATTTTCTTTTTGATGCAGAAAGGCGTCTAGATTCTCTAGGAATATTTCTGCATCAAAAAGAAAATTTTGAAAAAATGTCGATTACGTTATTTTGGCGGTTAAGGCGGGTTCACCGTTCGTGTCCGGACAACTTTTTATTTGCTCTCAAAATATTTTTGCCGGAGAGGGTGCTGAGGTACGGTTCACCGTTCAGTTCGGCCCATTTTATTTTGTTCTGAAGCAAACAGCTGATGATATCGTTGCCTACATATGATTTTGAGGGCGAAAAACACATGCAATTCGCTGTAAACGCATATAAAAGAGAACGCGGCAACCCGAATCAACAAGTCGTTCGGACAGAAAATCAAAATTAATTTGATTCGAACAAAGAGTGCTCAGCACATTTCTGTCGCACTCTCAGTGAGACAAAGTGGGAAAGGAACGCGTAAAATTACTAAAAAAAAGTGTCCGGACATGAACGGTGAATCCACCTTTAGGACTCGTTGTATATGTTTGTACAGTTCTGCACATAAAATAAGTTTGGTAATTTTTTGTTGAATTTGGTAACTTTTTTCTGGTGCCTCGGTAAAAAATAGAAAAATCTTATGGCAACACTGATAGTGGATAGTTATGAGAAATTTGGCACGCTGGGACAGTTCACATATTTTCAAAATTCATATTTATGAGTCGATTTGATTAAAATTCTGTTGTATCATTTATAAAAAAAAAAAAAAAAAAAGAATTCCATCATAGGTGTCGCTGAATTTACATTGGTGAAATAATTGAGTGTGGTTCGTATGTAGGGTCTGTAAGGACTACTTGAGATATCGCACACATTCTTCAAGAGCCAATTAATTCAAAATTCTCCGTTTGTCAAAAACTATTTCTTAGAACATGGTGCTCACATGGAGCTTTCAACGAATTACAACAAAATGTTGAAATATGTCAGTGTCTTTAAATATTTTGAGCACATTACCAAAAGTTACAAATATTGACTAAATACCTTTTTGATGTGATACGTAGACTTGAAGTCGATATTAATTGAGTTTCCAGCGAAAATAGGATGCGTTGCCTACATTCTAAACGAAAGGAACTAAACGTTTTTTTTTTTTTGATGTAGTGAGAGGGAGCAACAGCGCAAAACCAATTCTAAGACGTAGCGAAGCACGCCGGGTATTTGCTAGTACATACATATATAGTTAGTATAATAACTGAATGAAGAATATTTATCTCAAAGTTTTCTTAGGTAATTATTCATTAAGTATTTAAAAAGAAAGCAAAACAAAATACGAATACAAAGGGATATATGCATATAAATATGGCTTTTAGGCGAGCATTTGCCAAGTAAATAAAAAATCGTTTGAACTTTGCCGACGGAAAGTAAATAAATAAAAGTTCACACATTTACAGAAAAAAGGCAGAAAGCGAGGCATAACAAGCATCAGGGTAAATTAAATATTAAATAAGGTGCAAAAATTAAATAAGGCGCAAAAATTAAACATTGGCCAATTACAAAGGAAAAGTTAAAATAAAAAAGGCAATGAAAAAAATTATTTAAAACAGCAAAAAGTAAAATAATAACAAGTTATAAAAAGAGCAATAAAGAAAATAAAAAGTAAGGTGCAAAAATTAAATAAAGTGCAAAAATAAAAAGTTTACCAATTATAAAGGAAAAGTTAAAATAAAAAAGGAAATGAAAAAAATTATATAAAACACCAAAAAGTAAAATAACGAGTTATAAAAAGAGCAATAAAAATAAAATGAAACATAAATAAGGTGCAAAAATTAAAATTTGATTAATTACAAAGGAAAATAAGGTGCAAAAATTAAAAGTTGACCAATTACAAAGGAAAAAAATAAAATAATAACAAGTTATATAAAGAGCAATAAAAATAAAAATAAAAATAAAATAAATATGTGGCCGCTTCCTTTTAATGAAAATTACAAAGAATGTTTCTGAAGTTAGCGAAACACTACATATAGTTGTATCAAAATAACAATAACTAGGAATGCTAGTTACTGTCGACTTTCGACCAGCTTCCTAGTTATTTTGGAGCCTTGGGGATGATTTCAAACAAATAACGTCGATTATGTTATAAGGCACAAAGTTACTCAAAAGAAAATATCTTGCTTTCGAACTAAAAATTTTTATATCTTTTTTATAATTATTATTATTTTTTTGTTAACTACAGCCTAACGGGGCAACAATTTCTCTATAACCAATGTGTTTTATAAAAGTCCTTTGGTCATCAGACAAGTGACCTTGGTGTGAAGTATCTGAAATTCTGCAGTCTACTGGCAGTAACATACAATTGTCCATGATAAAATACAGGTCATAAAAAAGCAAGAAATTGGCATATTCTATTACCTAGTAAATAATTTGAGAAACTGTGCAAGCTCAATTTTAGGTGGGGGCTCTCATATAACACGTCAAAGTTAAATGATGGAATGGGGAAAATTTAGACCAAGAGTTAAACCTATTTTCAATTAAGTCAAAACTCGTCAAAATTTAAATCCTTTATGAATTAATATGCATATATCGGTATTATTGAATACGCCTTATTCTGATCGGTTCTAATATCACGAAGTAGTTTTTGTAGAAATTGCCCCAAAAAAAATCATAAAATAGAAAAAAGTAAAAAAAAAAAATTGTTTAATCATTTAAAAACATATTGCCCAAAATGCTTACATCTATCTGCCTGCATTTTCACTCACAACAAAAATGTTTGTTTATACTTTTCGAAATACACGCATAGTATGTCTGTACATATATTAATATTTTTTCCAAATCAACAATAGACGAACAGCTTAGGGGGGATGAAGAAAAGAATGATTAAAATAGAATAAATCCTCTCGCGTTAATATTTTTTGTTACACGAAATGGTTTAAATGCCCATCGGTCAGCAGTGCGTATACGTAATCGGAGTAGAGGCAAAAAGCAGAATGTTTTGAGAAGCTACATATCGATGGTCATCTGCAATAACGGTACAATTCAGAATTCAAAAGAAAAAAACTTACTTTTGTTAAGTCTCTCATGTCGCTAATTCTTGTCCAGTCCTAACTAAAGTACATACATATATATGTAGGTAATAAGGAACTGAAGTAAGTAAGTAAGTAAGTAAGTAAGTTTAGACATGCATTCAAATCCGAATTCAACTTGAATTGAATTATGGAAATTAGGTAATTGAAATTCGTTAAATGAAATATGCATCAAATATGGATGTCAGACGAAAGAGTTTGAAGAACGTTTTAGTTAGAAATTATTCTGAAAAGGGTTGCCACCTATTTGAAAAGTCGAATTTACTTAAATTATACACAAGTTATGTATATGAAATATTAAAATATGGGTGGTTTGACACCCATAGATTGCTAAGGAATCTTTAATTTAAACATTTAGAATATTTAGGGGTTTTAAGAAGGGGTTTTAAGAAGGTCGCCACCCATTTATAAAATAAACTAAATTCAATTATTACAATATCGGTTTTAATCGAAGTGCTTCATTTCTGAATTGCATATGGGCGTCAGGCGAAAGATACTTAAGGTTTAAATTTAAAGATATTTTGAAGAGGATTGGCACATTTTTTAAAAGTCAAATTAAATTAAATTATATGCAAGTTATATGTAATATTAAATACATAGTATTAAAAGATATTTAGTTTACATTCCAAGAATATTTTTGTGGGTGTATGAAGAGGTGTGCCACCTTTTTCAAAAGTCAAATTAAATTAAATTGTATACAAGTTATATGTAATATTAAAGATTTAATATTAAAAGACATTTAGTTTAAATTCAAGAATATTTCAAAAATGAGATGTCAAATTAAAGAGCTTGGCCGAACCGAACAATGCGAGACTTCGCTCCACTCAGAAAGGGCTTATCGGATTAAGATTAAATTTGGCACACCGATCGCATATATATATATTATATATAACTGCCATTAACATTTAGAAAAAAGTTTAAGTTTTTGAGTAGGATTGCCACCTATTTAAGTGTTAAATTAAATTTTGGTGTTTAAACGCCATGCAGTTTCACTACCTATATTAGTACGGGTAATAGAGAAATAATCAAGAATCAGAAACCGTCAACTTTTCCTATGCCGTCATTCAGTTCCTGAATGCATGAGTATTTTAAATTATAATTACACAAAGCTGGAATAAACTCAAATGATTTTCGAAACATACGACAGTTAGATCCCTACAGACTGTTTAGTGGATAGCCATTTCTTATTTAGTCCTTTTGACATCGAAATTAAAATTATATTGAAGCTATCTCAGGATTAATCATACAGCTAGCTATCAAATGCGTTATGATTTTTAAATCTTTCAATATATGCTGAATTAATATAATTTTACTACCACACAGCTAGTAAAAAATCTCAAAGATCGCACATAACTCGGCTGATACCCCTTTTAATATCAATAATTGTGCATTTATAAGTTGAAAAAGCCCTCTGACCTGCTCTCGGTCAATCTTATAAAGAGCAAAAATTCGTTGATTGATTTCCGTCAATTTTAAGCATACATATATTAGTTATCAATTTCACAGAATCTTTCCCAAACAAATGAATTTGCACACGTTATTAATTTAGAATTACCTAAACAATTATATACACACATACACTCAATAGTCTCTTCTAGGAGCCTTATCTTATGCCAAAACCGGCTTTCACTAAAAAACAGCTGACCGATTGACGGAATACCAGCATAAAGTATGGCATGCCGGTCGGTAGTCTATAGGCACTGTGCTTTTAGAAAAAAAAAAATATAAATAAAAATAGATAACAAAAATTGATAGTAATAAAAAAATATATTTATAATTGATTTCACGCCATATACTTAGCAGCAGTGGTTATTTAGTTTCCATACTGCTCCGCTATTCTTTAGTATGCCACTTATAATCGCATGCTATTTTGTTGTTATTATTCTGCCAGCATAATTAATTCATATACCACCGCTGCAATTTAAATTATCAGTTGACCTCATTTTCAACGCGCAACACTCGTGTGTGAGTGACGGTGTGTATGTGCTCACATAAACATAAATATTTAGTTTGCATGCAGATTTATTTGTGTAAATATATGCGTGCTTGTGTTTATGTGCCTAGCAACAGGCGAGAGCTTCCTCATACATAAGTACTGTTAGCGTCAAAATAAAGTGTACACCCAGTTCTAATGTAATATTCACAACTTTAATTATCTATGAAAATATAGTTCATTATATAATATTTACTATATATTTAAATCAAAGTTTCATAAAGTATATATACACTTTATATTATATAAAGTTCAAATACATTCAAAAAGTGTTCATCAAAATTTCAAAATTTTTATTTAGAATTTCTGGGAAATTTTCGAGTATGCAGTTTTGCAGCCCATTCAATTTTAGTAAGCAATGTGTAAGTTTAAAGTCGCTAAAAACTACCGTTGGCTTTTTAGAATTTTTACACAAAAAAGGATTCTAAAAAATCAACGATTATTTTAAGCGACTTGAAACTTGCACTTGAATGGGCTACAAAACTGCAAAATCGAAGATTTTCTAGAAATTCTGAATACAAATTTTGAAATTTTGACGATTTTTTTTTTTAAATTTATGTGAGCTTTATGTAAAGTGTAATACTTACTTTGATTTATACGGTTTATGTTATAGAATACATAACACTATGCGACAGTCAAAATCGGGATGGGATGAAACCAACGGGAAATGTTATATCGGTCAAAAACAAGTTATACGTGTCCCGGCGTTTCGCTGGGTCACGTCTAGGAATCGAGATATACATATAACTATCATATAGGGGAAATTGTCACCTTTGGTGGTCTTTTTTTGACATAACTTGAGAACCACTAGTCCGATTTTGCTCAAACAAATTTAAAAATTTTGATTATATAGAAAAACGTTATATGAACAGATTAAAGGAATCGTAATTTTTAATTTTTTTAAATTTGTTTGAGCAAAATCGGACTAGTGGTTCTCGAGTTATGTCAAAAAAAGACCACCAAAGGTGACAATTTCCCCTATATGATAGTTATATATATATATCTCGATTCCTAGACGTGACCCAGCGAAACGCCGGGACACGTATAACTTCTTTTTTACCGATATAACTTTCCCCGGTAGTGTGAACCCTTCCCGATCACTGACCCCTACCATTTGTCTCACAGTGTAATTAATGAAAAAAATTTTTCATGAAAATAATTGTGAATAGTATATTATAACAATGAGTACACTTTATTTTGACGCTCAAAGTATATGTATTCAACATATCGCACACGATCCTCAAAAATGACAAAACTCCAAATTTGGCGTTTTTGAAATTATGCAAATATACACAGAGCTTTTATTTAGCGTTTAGCAAAAGCTCGAGCAAATTTTCGTTATAATCTGTAGAAAAAAGCTAAGGTAAAGTCTTCCTTGCCCATATGATTAGCATGTGCTAAGAATTAGTTTTTCGCATTTTCTGATGAACGTGTAATTTTGAGTTGTGTCACTTTTGAAGATCGTGTGCAATATCAACAAAAAATTTTGTGCGCCAAGTAAAGTGGAGATAGTTGAATTAGCGATACTTAGGTCCATAAAATACAATGCTAATCTAAGAATCTGTAAGTATATTAGGGTGGCATTGAATTTAAATTAATTTGTGGGACAGTATATCTCGCAGCCACGACTTTTTTTATAGCAATCGATCAGTGGTTTTTTAACACCCAAACACCGAATTGAGTTGGGTATGTGGTATCTCCCTCCCCAAAAAAATTTCAACTTCTATAGAGGTTCACAGAGCTTCTGATTGAAAAACAAAAGGCAAATTTTGCTTGATAGTTTTTGATCAGAAATTAAGCGGAAATTTTCGCCATTTTTATGGGCGTTCTTTAAAAGCAAACTCGAGTTTTAGATGCTATTTTTTACCTAATAGTTTCCGAATAATTCCGAAGTCCCGAAGACTTCTTAAAAATCTCCAAAAAATTCTGAGAAATCCTGAAAACCTCCCGAAACAACCACAACGCGAGGAATCCCGAAAAGACTGCAAATATACAGAACAGGCCCGAAAAAGTAGCGAGAACAAGATGGCCTCTCTACGAAAACTCTCAAAAAATACCTAAGCATTTACTTTTATTAGCAATGCATCAACAATTACGTACTACGTACCTATACGTACGGTTACCGTATTTATGTCAGCCGAAGACAGGACAAAAAATTGTGTATGCCAATATTTTTTTTTATCAGCAAATCTTAAGACATTCCTCGTTAATCTAAAATTTACATATTTTACACTGAAAAGCTATCCTTAATTGGCATATCGTATATTTTTCGATATTTTATGAAAGCACCTCATAAATATTTTAAAAATATTCAGTAGTAACGCCATTCGTGATTCAAAATTGTCGGATATTTTTGACCAAACGAATTTGCCACAAATATTCCTCGGCAAAAAAACTTGAGATACATTTCAAATATGAGCCAAGTTAGAACATTAACTTTTGAAAGTTTAGTGAAAATATTTTCACTGCACTCCTCCCAACTTTGCAAATTTAGTACAAATTGGAAATTTGGCAAAAAAAACTGTAATTTGTGCTACGAGACAATTTAAACAACTCTAAACTTGTCTAAAAAATACTGCAGTTTACAGTTAAAACTGTGAATCTGACAGCATTGGCCGTATCCTACGAGAGTCACCGACAATACCGACACCGCGCCAGCGCTGCCAACTATCCTTAGCTATGAGGTGCCATATTAAGGATAAAAAAAGTGCCTAAATGTTCCAAATAGAAAAATAAAAGTGCCAAAAAGGTGCCATTTTTTTAATTCTTCACATTTAGAATTAAAATTAAAAACACATTTCTAAAACAAAAATCCAATGCCAAAGAATGATAAAGCAGTTGTATACACAATAGAAAATAGAAAATTTTAGTTTAGAAAAAGAAGTGCACGCAAAGGATTTCACAATGCATTGAAATATTACTATTTTTCGAAAGTGCCACTTGGCAATTTGTGTTAATAGGGCATTTGGAGTAAAATAGAGCCAAAAATGGCACGGTTTTAGTCTCTCTCTTACTCGGTACGTCAGCCCGCCGTCAGAAAGTTTTATGTGGTATGAAAGTAGGATCTCCGCTCGACATTGGATTGGGTGCGCATTAAGTTGGATTTATAATGTCAATTTGGAATCGATATTGCTTTTTTATGAAATGTATTGTAAACGCTCCCTTACCTCAGCGTCTGCTTTGTTAGCATAAGAAACTTTTTACATCGCCGACGGTTTGTCATCTGGCGCGACTGGACAATTTTACATGACGAGCTTTTTCCTAGTCCAGCTTAGCTCTATCCAAGAGTATAAATCTAGCGTCTGTGAGAGTACTCTGTCTTGCTTGGTAAATATTTAGTAAAATAATTTTGGTACAAAAATGTTCAGAGTTTCGTCTATGTGAGAACGGCCCTAATGCAAAACCAGTATAAGAACAAATAACAATGTATAACCCTGTACATATATATGTATGTGATATGCACACTTTTATGGGCCTACCTCACTAAAGGCACGTACTTACGCACTCGTATAAACACATACGTTATATGTAGATACATATGTATGTATGTATATTTGTGTTTATGAATTGCGCCAGTAAGTCAGCCTCCTTCCTTATTTTGGTTGCGTATACGCAACTACCCACGTTGTCTTCATGTTTTAATACACATAGAAACATACATTCATACATAGCATGTCTTCTTTTATGTATTAATTTGCTGACATCTCTCACCACTTGGAAGAAAAAAATTTCCGCTCACAAAATTATGAAATTCACATAAAATTTGTAAATTTATGTGCCGAAAAATGTGCAATACACCACAAAAATTTACCTACACACATTAAAAATTCAGCGAGAAAAATGCTGAAAAGAAAATAAAAAACAAAAAAGCGTAGTACAAACATACGCACTCTTCTAAAATTAACTGACTGACCTCCATAGGCGATTTTCGTTGTTTCGCAGATAGTATTACGCCTCCTACTTGGTTCTCTTCTTCTTCTTCTTCTTTCGCATTTTTATTCATTTTTTTTTGTTTGGCTACCCATTTTATGCTGCCATTTACTATGCGCCACATTCCTTTAGCGCGCCTACGCTTCTTGTGCTCGTTGCACAGATGTAGCCTACCGGTTGCTTTACATTTGCTGTTTGTCAACAATATCCTCATGTGCCCGGCTAGCTCAGTCGGTAGAGCATGAGACTCTTAATCTCAGGGTCGTGGGTTCGAGCCCCACGTTGGGCGAAAATAACTTTTTTAATATTTTTTTTTTTTATTTCTTATTTTTTTATAGGAAATGCGAGTTGATAAAATTCATCTATGTACTACGATGCAATAAGAAAAATCTGGACATTTTTTTCGAGGAGGTCAATTATTTTTGAATACTAAGCGGTAGTAGCAATAACTATAAAATTGGATTTGCGCGGCTCATCGGTTTTTGGATGTAACGCCATATTAAAAGCAGGCATGGTCAAAGTAATTTTCTAACTTTAGGACATCAAATAAATTTTGGAATATTAGCTTTCTTCACTCATAACATTTTTTATTTACTGTGGGTTGAAGTTTCTACTTCTTGGGCAAAGATCCAATTACTTTTAGTTTTACAAATCATTCTAGCGCGGAACCGAGACATCCAGCCAGTAAAATCATGCCGTGTAAAAGAAATATTTCAAAGTTATACTATTAGCGCCTAATATTAACCTGAGTTTTATCGAAAAAATATATTTTTTTCTTACGAAAGATTTCCATTTCGATGGTCCCATATATATATATACAGCACGCCCTCGGTAAAAGCAATACCCAAATGTTTACCATTAGTGACTCAGTAATTGCAACTTTTCAAAAAATTTCGACTCAGTAAACGCAACTTTCTATACATAATTTCTTAATACGGTTTGTCTTCAATGAGCTGAAGAAAACTCGGTTTCAAAAGCAGACAATAAGGTTTTCATTAAAAACGGCCTCAAGCTCAATAAAAATTGTTGAAAATAAAATTAGATATTAAAAATTAAATTAAATCAAAAACATTTTTTTTCTTTTTAAAACTATAAAATCTTGAACCAAAAAATAATAATTAAAAAAAAAATATATTTAATTATGAAAGACAATACGGTTCTAAAAATTGTATGAAACGTAATGAAAAGACTTTCTCTTTAAATAAAATCTTAAACAAATAACAAATTTTATAAAATAAGTGCCATTTTAGACAAAAAGTTTTAAAATGTAATAGCCCTTCAGACACACTTTTTTTCCAGAACAAACCCGGATTTCTCGAAAGGCACAGCTGTGTTGCAAGCCAAATGAAATACAAGCGCTTTCTTTCAAAATACATTTTCTCCACAAGTATTGAATGACAGACTTCTTTCTAAGACTTTTGCACTACAATAACAAAAGTCTTTCAAACTATATTGCCATCTGTCATTCTTTTGTCTTGTGGAGGAGGAGAACTTTTTACTTTCTTAGCCAGAATTTCCCTGTAAACGTGCTTACAAATGCTCTGTTTGAACCAAATTTCTTATCGTGGTAAAATAAAAATAAGGTTCTATCAGTATTAAAATATGGCGTGGCTAATGACAGTACTGGCCATCATAAGTTACAATGATGCTTACTAGATTTGGCATTCCTATTTGAATGTTCTAGTACGAAATATAAAGTAGGCAGCACTGTTTCTCGGTTTTCCTTTTTTTTTGTTTTCTCGTGCATTCTTTAAATAAATTGTGTGAGAACTTTCGGAAGTTTTAATTACTTAGATAAGTTTTCTCTTGGTGTAATAATAAAAGTTGTTGTCAATAACTAAACCTCACTTTTTCATTTTAAAGTAGTATAGAATGTACTTCTTTCCTACTGCTATCATTTTGTTAAGTGATTCAACAACCCTGTTGATTTCTGTTCCTGATGCATTGTATTATCCCCATAGAGCCGCAAGCCCCCAGGGTGATAGTATGTTATACAGATAGATTACGAATGCATGCTGCTATGTTCAAGAGGGTTCGTAGCCAACAGCACTCTAACTACAAGCAGATTTCGTCAACATTTAAAAAGTCTCTGTTTGAAAAAAGCATGTCATGTACCTGTGTATCGATTCCAACAGGAGCGTCTTATATCGACTGATTATGGCTATTGGTCTTATGGTAAATTCTCTCAAAATTCAATTTCCAAATTTCCTAAATTCGATTTGTAGAACCCACGTTGAGTTTTTTTGTACCTACGTAACTACACCTTATCCAACAGTATTTCAGTACCTGCGAATCCATGCAACAATTAATCAAAAAAGAGGTGACCAGCTAATTTCTACCTGAGGATGTACACACAGAACTGAAATTACTGGTTGAACGAAAGAATATAATCCGCTGAGACGTACCTAACTATGAACCAACGAGGATTTAACACGGCTAATAAATAGAGACAGACAAACAGAAACTATTCGGAACGAAAAATGACACTGAAGATGGCACAACGCCGAAACCGGTTTGTCTCCAAACCAAATTTGACAAGGGACGACGGAAAATCGTTCCACATTACATCACACTCCTACCCTGTCGGAAACACCAACAACGAAAATGAGAATATTTCAGAATACCCCAAATGTGTTTCAGAAAAGGTCAAATGCATTTCAGAAAAACTCAAATGCATTTCAGAAAAACTCAAATGTATTTCAGAAAAGCTCAGTTGTAATTTAGAAAAGGCAAATATATATTTCAGAGAAGCTGATATGTATTTCATTAAAGGGCAAATGACTTTCAGAAAAACGCAAATATATTTCAGGAGAATATTTTTAGAATATTTTTAATTAGGAAAACTTTTGCAATGGCAAACCCCTGAGTATATTTTTCATAAAATCCATTTTCCGTTCGGAGGCGGCGTAAAATTGTGGGTCCGTTCATTTGGCTAATAACATTAAGACGCACGCCACCAATTGGAGAAGCTCGGCCAAATATTTTGCAAAAGTGTAGGCGCCATAATGAAATGCAGTCGCCTTCCTAACACCCCTTGGATGGAACGATGATATTAGTTTTACCATAATTTCTTACCTTAGCCTAATCATTCCCAATGGGGTTCGGCATTGGCAAGTATGGCTCCAGGCGCAAACCACTTGCTCAAGTCCAGCATGGCTGGTGCGTTATCGCAGACCAACACTAAATCGCAAGGTACATTGCCCATGCTAGACCATTTTTCTAAAAGCCCCCGAAAAGTCCACTTAGCGGTGCTCATTTGCCCTTTTGTGAAAATGAAGCAGAAATACACTCGGAGGTTAACCATTGCACAAGTTTTCCTAGTTAAAAACTTTCTAAAAATATGTTTATGAAATACATTTGGTTTTTTCTGAAATACATTTGCCCTTTTCTGAAATACATTTTGAGTTTTTCTGAAATACATTTGAGCTTCTCTGAAAATAATTTCGCTTTTTCTGAAATAATTTTGTGTTTTTCTGAAATACAGTTGGAAAAGTTGTAATCTCCTATAATTTACGTATGCAATACATACATACATGCATACATATATCTGAAGTCAGCTGCCTAAGTGACTCAACATTTTGACAATTAGCGCAGTCATTAATAAATTAGACATTTTTCGCACCTCTAACAAGTTTGTCACATGAATGTCTACATATGACTATGTAGTTATAGACACAGGAGAATATTAGAATACAAAGCCACATACAAAAGTGTATGTACATTAGACCGTATCACAAAAAAGGTTCAATTTGTTCCAAGCTATTTCGAACCCACAACGTGAGAGCTTTTGAAGAGTGTAAACGTTTTTTCGCACGCTGAAAAAGCAGCTAAATCTATTTTTTTCCATAACTTCTTTATTTGGATCAATAAATGGCATACCGTTGGTGGTTGACTGTTGCTTAGTGATAACAGATTAGTACTATTCTTGCCAAAGGGGTATGATTTGTCGTTTTCAAACAAATGAACATAACTTGCAAAGTTTATGAGACATCATAATAGTTCTCTATACACAACATCTTTCTTAATTTTTACAATGCACAGTGCACCAGAAGGCATTCAAAAACGGCCAAACGTCAACTTTAGAATTTTATTTTGCTTACAGCCAAAATATACAGTATTCAGGGTAATTTCCTCAATAGTGTGGTCACAATTTCATTTTGATTAAAATAGTTGTATTTGAAATTTACAAGTCCGGTGAATAGTAAAATTAAATTTTTCTTTCCATAAAATAAAAAATATTTTCCTTTTGTCTTTTGTTTCTTATTAATAAGATGCAGTAAAATATAACAATAGAAAAACAAAATTCAAAATAGGCTCTGCTTAAAAAAAGTCGACATATTTTATTGAGTCAGGCGTTAATTTTTATGAATTGTTCTCGCTGTCGTTTAGCAATACCACTGTGTACCACCACGCACCAAAAAAACAAATCTTGAATTTTTTTTAAATCCAAACAACAAAAAATGGAAAATACACAAAAAAAGTGAAGCCTGAATTCATCATTGGTAAAAAAATAAAAATGTGTAAAAAAAACAAAAACAGAAGTAAAAAGAAATAAAAAAGCGAAGTCTAATTTCGCAATTTGTAATAAATATAAAAAAAAAACAAAAAAACTAAAAGTGCAAAGAAAAAATAAAACAGTGGAGTCTACATTCGTAATTGGAAGAAAAATTATAAATATAAAAACAAAAACCAAAAAAATTACAAATAGCAGATAGTTCAAAAATTTAAGTCCAAATTCGTAGTGTAATCTCCTCCTGGTGGGCTTAGGAAACCACTCTTTAGGTAGGCTGACTACAGGCGTATTTTTTATGACGACCGTATCGGATTTGCCATTTCGAATTTTTGAAATCTAATTTTAAATTCGTGATCAGTGAGGCCAAAAATCATAGAGCAACAAGTTTTAAGCCAATCCGATTACTTTGCACAATATTGTCCGCCATTTTGAATTTTTAAAATCTAGCTTCAGATTCGTAATCACCGACCCCAAAAACCTTTTAGGCCATTCCGATAAGATTTCGAGTATTGGCCACTTTTCATCGTTTGCTGGCCCATATCTAGTGCAATGATGTATCATCTATAGAAATCGGTTATCAAATTAAATACCCGATTGGCCGTTTTTACAGGTTGCCGAGAAAAAATGTTCTCTCCTGATATTCCCTCAAAGTGATACGGCCTAATGTTCATTTATACATATACTATAGTATACTTTTTCACTAAAATGAGGTCAGAAACGTGTGATACTCTCCTGTGATTACGTGCGCTAACGTACACACCACATGCATACATACATATGTACATACGTTCTATATAATTGTCCGTCAATTAAGCTGGAAACACATTGGAAACGACGGGCTACGAACCACAGCTGTCAAACTATTTTAACACATACTCTTATGTAGAGAATTATTTTGGCGACAACACGGCAACACCGCGACTAGCCAAAAATATAGCTGTGGCCAGATTAGATATAGACGACAGATAAGATTCTTTCTCTTCTTTTACGTCAAACTCAAACAAATTCACGATATCGCTTCAGCGTTCGAAAAATGCATATCGCCGTCGTCAAAGCGTTTGAATTACGTAGCAAAAACCTTAATGTCGTGTCGTGTGATGATATCGTTTTCGATATGTTCCGAGCTTTAGCGAGAAATAAGAAACAGTAACCACCTAATTTTGACTTTTTGTTGCCTGCATTGCCAGAAGCTTTTTGTTTATTAATATTTTTTACAGTCGTACTTTTTAATTGAATTGTGGAGTATTCTAGAATTGTCTACTGATTCTGACAGGTCAGCGTGTTTAGATGTTTTGAAACAATGAACCACACTTTCTTGGAGTAAACTTTCCCAATTTGTATCTACCGTGACTTGGTGGGGTTTCAGAAACATACTAGATGCGTTAAACTTCACCCAAGTAGACACAATTCATGATATTTGGGGAGAAAAATCAAAGAGTTCTACACGCTCATAGCCACTCGCGAATCAAAAGTGCTAGTATATGTATATTAAGTCAGCGATCTCAGTGCCGGTAGGAATGATAAAAAAAAAATGGGGGGAAAGGGAAGAGGAGATGAGGAAGAAACCATTTGACATCATACGGTGGTGAGAATTTAAATTGGGAAGAGACATTTTCGGAAGATTTGGCTACTTTTATTTATTTAAAAAAAATTTATTATTTTTTCATGAAAATATGTAAATTAAACTTTCAAACTTTGTGGAGCATTTATAAAAATTCGACGAACTTTAAAAAATATTAAAAAAAAAAGATTTTTTTAGAATTTTGAGTATGCAGTTTTGTAGCCCATTAAATTTTATTGATTTTGGGTATTGTTTTGTTCACGCATTTTCTTCCATATAAAGTATGTTCGAAAATTTTTTTGCGTGCAGCAAATGAGCAATGTTGCTAAGAAATCTAATGAAATAAAGCGAAATAGCCAAATAATGCTAAAATTGGTCTTCCCTATTTATATTTTCGCCACCGTATATGCTCTTGAAAGGGCTGCTTAGCATTTCTCTCTGTTAGAGTGTTCCCTACCAACCTAGCTTTCTAATTCTTGTACTAAGAAAAATTTAACATGAAATTTTTGGCTATAAAAAAATATGTTTGTATTGCCCATATATGTAATTTAAACCCATATTTTATATACAGTGGTTGAAACAACCATTCGCAAGGTGATTTTCTTTAAATATTCAAAAGGTTTTCAAGTTAAAATAAATTACTAAAAATCAACGCGAATTCTTATCTGCTTGAAAGCTTTTATTTATTAGTAATATCAGTAGTTTTTAATAGTGATCAGTTAAAATTAGGAAATTACATTTGAAAATCTATCACTTCTCTAGTATTGGAAAAAATGTTTTAATTTTCTTTAATATTTGCGTTTTCTACCTGCATTTTCCATTAATTTAATGGAATCGCCTTTGTTTTCACTTCTCATATTTATATACTCGTATGTATGTGAGTTAATCATTTCACCTCGGCTATTTTTTTTTTGGCGGTTTTTAACACCGCAAACATTAAAAGAAAGAATTTTGCCCATTATCATCCTCTTGCTGCAACACCTAACAAATATTTATATTTACCCATGAAGATGTACATACATACATTCATATACATAAATGAATATTTGTACGATAATATATCTATGTACATTTTTTATTTGTCAGTATGCGCAATGACTCGTGCACGAAAGCAAATGCAAAACCCATCTATGGAGTGCATTCAACTGTCTCGTTATGCCTCTTCCCCTCCGCCCGCGCTTTCAAATGCCGGACTGCTTTTTGATAGCCATTTCTAAATACTTCGCCTTATTCAAAAGAACTTTATGCATGTGTGTATAAATAAATACGAATTTCGCAATAAATTTCCAAATCAGCGCAATGTCGAGAGTGCCAAAAAAAAAAATTAAGATAGCAAATACATACATACATACATACATTTTCGACGATTTCTACATTTGCCAAAATGATAATATGGCATTGAGTTATTAGTCACACTGTGGTGTTGATTGCATTAAGTGCTTCACATATGTATGCAATAAGGCGTTAAATGTACGCTTAGTAAATATATCAATATTAATATTTGAGATTGATAAATATATGTTTTCAATTTGACTGTTAAAAATAAATAAAATAAACGAAAAGTCTCGTTATGTCACAGGATTGGCAGGTAACGGGTGATTTTTTTGAGGTTAGGATTTTCATGCATTAGTATTTGACAGATCACGTGGGATTTCAGACATGGTGTCAAAGAGAAAGATGCTCAGTATGCTCTGAAATTTCATCATGAATAGACTTACTAACGAGCAACGCTTGCAAATCATTGAATTTTATTACCAAAATCAGTGTTCGGTTCGAAATGTGTTTCGCGCTTTACGTCCGATTTATGGTCTACATAATCGACCAAGTGAGCAAACAATTAATGCGATTGTGACCAAGTTTCGCACTCAGTTTACTTTATTGGACATTAAACCAACCACACGAATGCGTACAGTGCGTACAGAAGAGAATATTGCGTCTGTTTCTGAGAGTGTTGCTGAAGACCGTGAAATGTCGATTCGTCGCCGTTCGCAGCAATTGGGTTTGTGTTATTCGACCACATGGAAGATTTTACGCAAAGATCTTGGTGTAAAACCGTATGAAATACAGCTCGTGCAAGAACTGAAGCCGAACGATCTGCCACAACGTCGAATTTTCAGTGAATGGGCCCTAGAAAAGTTGGCAGAAAATCCGCTTTTTTATCGACAAATTTTGTTCAGCGATGAGGCTCATTTCTGGTTGAATGGCTTCGTAAATAAGCAAAATTGCCGCATTTGGAGTGAAGAGCAACCAGAAGCCGTTCAAGAACTGCCCATGCATCCCGAAAAATGCACTGTTTGGTGTGGTTTGTACGCTGGTGGAATCATTGGACCGTATTTTTTCAAAGATGCTGTTGGACGCAACGTTACGGTGAATGGCGATCGCTATCGTTCGATGCTAACAAACTTTTTGTTGCCAAAAATGGAAGAACTGAACTTGGTTGACATGTGGTTTCAACAAGATGGCGCTACATGCCACACAGCTCGCGATTCTATGGCCATTTTGAGGGAAAACTTCGGAGAACAATTCATCTCAAGAAATGGACCGGTAAGTTGGCCACCAAGATCATGCGATTTGACGCCTTTAGACTATTTTTTGTGGGGCTACGTCAAGTCTAAAGTCTACAGAAATAAGCCAGCAACTATTCCAGCTTTGGAAGACAACATTTCCGAAGAAATTCGGGCTATTCCGGCCGAAATGCTCGAAAAAGTTGCCCAAAATTGGACTTTCCGAATGGACCACCTAAGACGCAGCCGCGGTCAACATTTAAATGAAATTATCTTCAAAAAGTAAATGTCATGGACCAATCTAACGTTTCAAAAAAAAGTTATCAAGCTCTTAAAAAATCACCCGTTATAAATGTTTCAAGAAATCCTTTAGCTAGCTCCTAACCTCGTGTTTTTTTTCATAATTGACTGCTCTAGAAAATGCATACATATTTTCTACCATAAACCTTGCCCTAAAAAACATTTTTGTACTCAGAAATTTACCGTTCTCAATAAAAAGTAGTCATATAGTGGCCCATGAGGGGATCGAACCCGCGACCTTCGCGTTATTAGCACGACGCTCTAACCAACTGAGCTAATGGGCCAGTTGGATAGATGGCAGATTATTAGCGAACACTTCTTTGTCACAATTTGTATGTACTGAAGTCCTAAACATAAACATTATTTTTCAAAATTTTCTAACAAAATAAGTGCAATAGAAAAATGTATAAAAATAGATCAAAAATATTTAAAAGAGCCCCGTTTTGTGCTCTTGTGAATAATAAAAGAGAATTTTGTATTTGCATCAAAAATATCCAAAATTTAGAAAATTACTCACATTAAAAAGTTTAGTTTATCAACATTTTTTATTTAATTTTACAACCCCTTTATGAAATCTATTCAACTTCAAAAAAATTTATTCTGCGCCCAACGTGGGGCTCGAACCCACGACCCTGAGATTAAGAGTCTCATGCTCTACCGACTGAGCTAGCCGGGCTAATGGTCGAACAGTAGCAGAACTGAGAGACAACAAGTAACAATTTTGAGAAAGGCCAAATATATTTCTGGACTCCTTATCACTGAAGCGTTTAGTTATTTGATTTAGTGAGTATGTATGTGCATATGTATGTATGTATGTATGTAACTATATTGCTAATTGATTTTTATAGATTTATTGATCTACTTGTTAGTAAGTCATTTACCTGAATGTTTACAATAAAAAAAAACTACTACAAGTCTCACACTCAGTAGAATAGGTTCAACGAGATTTTCAACTTTCACTGTTTCGTGCATCTATTCTACATGCCTACATTTCGTCACCTGAAATGCAAAAAGACGTAACAAACATCGTCACTGAAATAGAAAAAGTCGTGACTAATAATTTTTTATTTTGTTTCCATAAACCGATGTGAGGAGTTGTAATTGGATGAAATTCATCATTGCAATTCAAAAGTGAATTTTGAATTTTTTATAAGTTACGACTTTTTGCACTTCATGTGACGATTTGTAAGTATCGCCCGCAAGTTGTTTTCGTAAATGCAGTTTTAAAGACAGTTTAACTCAGACACAAATAAATTTTCAACACCATTGGCTTTTTACTGACCTTTCTTTTAAGAATTAGAAACAAATTTTAATTTCGCTTTTCACGAAAATAGGTTAAGTGCAAAAATCTGGTAAGTTTTGAAATCAAATTTTACATTTTTCGACTAAATACACTCACATACACTTGAATGGGTACAATACTTTTCGCTATTTTTTTCTGGATCAGTTTTCTTTTGTTTAATTTCCATTATTATTCAATTAAAATATAGTTTATTCATTATATTAATATTCATATTATTAAAATCATATAAATGCATGCTTCAAACTTAGTAGAGCACTAAAAGAAAATCGACAAATTACACAGGCCAACAGAAATGGGAAAAATTTTCGTCTGGGAAATGTTAAAGCTGTTGACAGACTTTTATGTGCTGATTACTAATCCGTAAGTAGTAAAGTTTCCATCAGATTTTGAGAAAAACGAGGTGAAAATGTCAAAACGTTGCTTTTTTCGCAATACGTTGGAAGCTCTGCCAAAGAGAAAAAAGGTGATAGGACCTTTCACTTGGGCTTAAATATACGTCCAAGTTCTCAGCCTGGAAAGGCTGCAATGAGCTGAAACTGAAAAAATAGGGTCAGCGCAGAACCTGGTTTAAAACCCTACTTCCCACCTGGCAAGTTTTGTGCCATCCCCTATATGTACTTATGTAGCCAAATATTTATATTTAATATGACGCTCAGAGTAACCTAGTGACCGATTTATAATCTGACAGAAAATCTTGAGATTTAGACGCCATATTTTGTCTACATATTATAAAAAAAATGTAAAATCCAAAAGTCAACATTCAGACATTTAGAGTTTCGTAACTAGGATTATGGATAATTTTTCCTTATGCAAACCTTCAATCATGCCCACTTGCCGCCTAGCATTTGACTTTACGGAATAAACGTACCTGCAAAGAGAGAAAGAGAAATAGTTGGTTAGTGGAATATAAGATAAGTATGTTTGGTAAATTATATAATTTAAGCTACTTCTTAATATATCGATATAATTAAAAATATAGTAAGTAGATACAAATATTTTTTTTAATTATGGTTCACACTAGCTTTAAAGCTAGAGCTCCATTCGAATATTTTGCGTTTTAGAATTATTACAGAACTACATACAAGCATGGATGCATAGGCGCTAAAGGCAGCAAGGGCTTAGCCATGAGAATAGTATATGAAGTTGGCTTTGTATTTTGAGCTGGTAAACGAAAAATTAAAGCTGGTGATTCATGACTCGATTTTTCATAATACCTTTTAATTTGTTTTAAATCTACACGATCTACGAAAAACGCCGAGCTAATGGTTGGGCGTTAAAAGAGCTTAGGTACTCGTTTCTCAAAACGTCGCTCCTCATACCTAATTCTTGCAAAAACAGGACAGACGAAAAAAAATAGTCCACCGTCTTCAAGCTAGGAAAACTAAATCGGGTTTATACCACAGGAATTGAACAGGCAACCATTGCACGAGTTGTTTGTAGTCCCATTTGCTCAATGAAAGTCAATAACCCTTTGAGATTGAGGGAAACCATTGCCATTGCTGAGCGAAATATTAACCCAGTTTTCTAACGGTGACTTCGATGGCCGAAAGTGGACGTGATATAAATGGTTGCGGACCGAGGAAGGCCTAGTCTGAGCCTTCTATATCCAAATGGTCGGATGTATCATTACCAGGTAGTCCCAAGTGACTCGGCATACAGAGTAAAACAATACCGTTATGTTCTCCAAAATAATTCAGTGGAGATTTGCATTGCCGAAATATGTACATAGTTTGGATTTAGTTAGAGGGCTGGCAAATTCCTTGAGTGTTGCTTGGCTGTCAATGCCTACCACCTATTTTCTACAACGTAGTCCATGGCCTTTTGATTGGAATTAATTCGGCATATTCCCAAAGAGAGAAGTGAAGATTGCTCCCGCTACTTTCAATGTAAACTCAAGATTCCGATCCCAAGTTTGGGGTTAAGCCAGCACTCATCCCCAGGAAACTCCACATTGTAGTGTGCCTTTAGTAAAGGCAACGGTGGCGTAGTGTGCTATGCATTTCGAGCAGCCCCAGGTGCTGTAGGGAAAGTTGGTATTTAGCTTACTTTAAGACAAACAAAAGGCGTTAGTTTAAGTGCTCAATAAGCATATTCTAGCCTGATTTCGCCATCTATTTTTTTTTCAATTGGTTTCTTAAGTCAGATATTTATCTAAATGACTTGGCGATTAGAACCTCAAATGAGCGTTATTTTAAACATACGAACATATGTGTATCCAACCAAACATCAGAATACTTTAGAGGCGTATTGGAACTTTCACAAGTGAATGCGGATCCTTTGAAACTGGTACCATCACGTGAGTTTGCAACGACGTCAAATTTCTATGAGACATCATTCTTCGTATTAGCAATAGGCAGAGTCAGCCCTCTGTGCCTTGGACAAACACTTGACTTGTTTGCTGCACCCTAATTAGCTTCATTATGGCCCAAAATCTGACATTCGAAAAAAAGTTCAAACTGAAACCACAAATCAAACACGCAAACATCTAAGCAATCACAGCCTTCAAAACGTTAGCGACCACAAAAAAGTCTATAACCACAATTACATAAATAACGGTTTGTGTAAAAATGTAAAAATGTTAAATTGTGTATTGCATGGAAAAGTGTGTGTACTGGTCTAGCAATTTCTCTTTGTCAAAGGTAAAAAGGAAACCAGCCAGTTCAAGGCAAGCAAGTGGCAAACAGGTACCAACAAAAGCAGCAATAAGAAGTCTAATGTTTTCTTCAAAACGAAACCGCAAAAGTGGAAATAAATTGGAATTAAAACAAATGAAAGTGTGTGGCTTAAATAGTACTTACTTATTTTTATTTCAAATTTAAAGGTCGACGACGTAATGTCTGGCCCAGAAACACCGCACAAAAATAAATCCAAAAATAAATAAGTAAATAACTAACGCACAGCCAAGCTCAAAATTACAGTTACAGCAGTAGATACAAATAAAGCGATTTTTTTTTCCAGACAAAAGCCGGTCAAATCTGACATATCTATAGACTTATCCCACAGCTCGGCTTCGTTGGCAATTGCGAGACGAATGGAAGGATGGAACCTAATCAAAGCGCAAGACAGCGACAAAGGTCATGCATGCAGCAAAACCACAAAACAGCTGCAAGCGATTCGTGAGGAGAGAAAACGGGACAAGGAAAAGGGGGAGGTACCAATGGGCCGCAGTCCGACGCACGCAGGGCGAGTGCGATGAGCACCAACGTCAGCAGAGGTCGTAAAATAGGCGGCTTCGGGGGCAATACAAAAACAAAAAACACAAAAACACGAAACAAATACAAATATGTACATAAAAATCGAGCAAAATAATGTAGCAGACATATAGGCGCAGAAGCACGTGCGGCGCATTTTGCACCCAAACAAAGAAAAATCAATACACACGACGAAGTATAGCGAAAAGGATGATGGCCGAAGAAGAAGGAGACGAGAAGGAGTCTACTAAAAGCGAAGTAGCATACAAGAAAGGATAACTAAAAGTAAGAAGTAAGAAGAGAAGCAAGTAAGGATAAAGTAAATGGGTGGAAACAAACAGAAAATCGAATGTTAACAAGAAGCAGAAGCACAACAACGGTAAATTTGAGAAAATTTTGACATGCTGTTGAGCTTTGTAACGACAGCTCTGTGAGATGTGTATTGACAGCTGCACTGATGGGCTGTCAGACGATTGTGTAGGTGAACGGACAAGTAATGAATGAAATACTTATGTACTTGTGTATGTGTTTGGAACTGTTGGTGGCTGGTTGACTGGGTGAATGGTGGGAAATTTTTGTAGAGCGGTGGAAGTTTAAGTAAAGGATTGTGTACTGCGAGAATGTGAAATTTAAATTAAATAATAATATATTATACCCGAAAACACTGGGTCGCTATTAGGCCTCGTTAGATCAGATATCATAAAGTTCAAATCCCCAACAAGCCTTTCATGTTTTCAGCGCTCTATTCCGGTCTAATTTTCATGTCGTTGTGAGCGCCGAGGTCCCATACACCAGAAAAGCTTGGTATTTGTCGAATGCTCGTCGTTCTCAGAAAATGTGACTGTCTTATAAGGCCGTATAATGTTCAGGACACAAAACAACTGAAGGCATCTGATCATTCTCAGTTTCGTGGATATGCTCTATCGCAACAGAGAATTATTAAACGCATGATTTCCCGTAAAGGCGATGTAATTTGGCTACCGAGATTTTCTGTTTTGGCACCATTTGACTTTTTATGAAGCTACTCGAAGGGACGTATTTCTGCGAATAAACCTCAAACTCTGGCAATCTACAATTGTCAAGTTTTGGCCAAAATATCGCCCCATAAATGTCATATATCTAGAAGATCAATGCCTGAAAGCTTGAAACTCTCCTAAGTTGCACAAAACTGTACACTTTTGTTCGGTAATGAGCAAGTTTGAACTTCTCTGATAGTCAGGCAGCCCTGAAAGCCTTACATGGTGCGAAGATAAATTAAATATTCTTGCACCTCGAATTTTCTTGTGGATCTTTTATGTTTTAAGTGTCTAGGTTATAAAACCATAAATTCGTTAAATTCAAGTATAAATATTTTTTCATTCAATAAATTGGAATCAGTTGAGATTATTATTTAAGATTTATTATTAAGAATCAAGCTAATTCATTGGGAATTGATATTATTGTAATATTACATATATATATGTAAATATGAATAAATATATGTGTCGAATGGACCATACTTAGCGGACAACAATAGTAAAAAACACTATAGCAGAAAAAACTACTGTAGAAAACAGCAAAGTAACTCTTACAGAAAGAAAATATTGGGGTATATTCATAGTCGAAATAAAGTCGAGTCTTAAGATAGATGCAGAATTTTTGACAGACAGTCCATTTGAAATTATATCAAAACATGCAAAAACCTTTTTGGAGTGGACAATGCAAAGGTCCATTGAATTTATGTAAGAGAGCTAAGATCTACTTCGAACGTATCCGAGAACTATCAAAATGAAAAGGTTCAAAAATATTGCAAACGATTATTTTAATTACATAAATACTCCGCTAGTTGTAAAAAATTAAGGGAAAACAATTTTAGACGTCATACCATTTGGACTTTTACCATTTATCACGGAAAAGTTAAAATCGAAAGTCACTACACTAAGTACACTAACATTATCAACTCGTCTGGGTAACTCATTCGCCATGTACATATGTACAATTTTTCCAACTATTCCGTAATAATCCTGAAACGGCTCTAGGATAGGTGTTATCTCCGAAAATATTCGGATTAGGTAGCCACTTATTCGAAATTTGTGAAAAACTAAATAAAACTTCAAAATGTGGACATCAAATGGAAAGTATTTTGAAAATCTCCAATTCAGAAATTTCTTTGAATAAGGTTGCCACCTATCTTCCATCTGGTATTCATTTGATTTTTTGTTTAGAAAATTAAGATACAATAACCACGAAAAGAAAGGTCTTTAACAGTGCTTTGCCTATTTAGCAAGTGATATTAGATATTAGTGTAGATAAGGTTGCCATTTATTTTCGATTCTACAAAATTTAACTAAAATAACTTAATATGGATATCAAATGAAACGTATTTTCGAGAACTTTAATTCAGAAATATCTGCGTTGGGATTTGCCTGGTTTTTACAATACCAATTTGTATCTTACCAATTCCAACGACAATTTTTTTTTTAAGTATGGATATATGTATATCTACACAGTATGTGCGGGCCTGTTCGAGGCACGTAATAAAAGCGGCATTACTGCTGTACTGATGAAAAATTGCAACACTGACAACACTTTGCTAGAAATTCACAGCGAACGTGATACTCTAATAATTCGTGCAACACTGCTGTTGTGACTGCAACTCGAACAAGCTCTGCATTTACACTGAAAATATTTAATCTTCAATTTGGCTTCCTTATTAGGGTAGACACCTAATTTTTAATGTTAGATACTTTTTAATTTAATCGATTCAAAAATTAATTTTTTTCATTTGTATCAAAAATATTCTTTTTGTAGAACTCTGAGGCATAGAGTCGTCTAAAATATTGACGTTATTTTTTTTATTAACCTTTTGGTTTCAAAGTTTTTTTTTTCATTTTGTTTCACTGAAAACTGAGGTATTTCTTAAGCTTAAATACTAACACATTGATAATATGTATATTAATTAATTTGTATAGGGGTATTGGATAGGCGTAATGTTAAATAAAAAATTCAATCAACAAGAATACATAAACAAACACATTTTCGGTCAACCTGGCGCTTTTTTTAATTCTATAGAATTTTTTTTTTCATTTGGTACCCATAGTGCTTTTCTAAATTGCACCAATTTTGTAAATATTTTTTTGAGTCAATCACATTTTTAGAATTATTAAGTCCTTTTAAAAAAATATTCTAATCAAAAGCAGTGTTGCTATATTGATTGTTTCGTTTGTATTGAATTTTTTTAGTTTTTGACGCACGGTGTAATAATTCAGTGATAATTGAGTTGTTATAAAACATTCACAGACTATAAACAAAGTAAATTAGAAGTTCTCTGTCAAACACTCATTCATATTCTAATAACAGAAGATCGAGTAATTGACCCATTTAAATCTCATATCTTCATTATTTTTCTTTATTGTTCAAAATAAATTTAAAATTACAGACTCATCATAACCAGTTAAATTTTTAAATAAAAAGATGATATTTAAGTGGCCCATGAGGGGATCGAACCCGCGACCTTCGCGTTATTAGCACGACGCTCTAACCAACTGAGCTAATAGGCTAGTTGGAAGTGCGAACAAAAAAAGACGCTCATCATGATACATACGTTAAACACGGTACGATTTTGAAAAAAATATCTTCAAATATAATGGAAATAACAAAAAATGATTTTAAACAATTTCTGGTGAAAAAACTATGTTTTTGAATGCATGTTTTATTTTAAATTAATAAAAAAAAACTTATAAATAAAAATAATAAACAAGTAAGAAAGTCTAAGTTCGGGCGGAGCCGAACATTAAATACCCGGCGCAAGTATTAAATATATGTTTTTTCACCTTTCCGAAACCGTCCGCTAGATGGTAAGCCGGGGTGTATCAATTTTGAGTAAATTAGCATCCTTCAATTTCGAAATATTGAAGTTTCAAGCATTTCTGAAATTTACCGTTATATGAAAAGCGGCCGTAATTTTAGTCCGATTTCAATAATTTTCAACGTTTTGCTTTTATGTGGCAAGGACAATAAAAATACCGAGTTGGGTACAAATTGGTAGAACGGTTACCGATATACATACATATATGTGATCATAAGTGGGAGGTGCCACGCCCATTTTCCAAAATTTTACCATTATCGTATTTCTTGGTAAAGAATTGTTGCAAGAATCAATTTTGAATAAATTAGCTTTAATATTTACTGATTTATCGAAGATTTTGTATCTCTCTAAATTACCGTTATATGGGATGTGGGCGTGGTTATTGTCCGATTTTTTAAATTTTCGGCCGTTTAGTATGCTGTACCTAGGGATGCAAACGATGCATCGATGTTTCTGAAACATCGATAACATCGGCCAAAAAATCGATGTTTACCATCGATATTTGAAAATTACTCAACATCGTAAAATTGGCGATATGGGTGTTTCCATGGTTATGCACGCGACATTTGTACACGTTTATTTGCGTTTGAATGTTGTAAAAATAGAAATATAATGGAAAGAAGTCACATCTTTTAGGATCGCTTCATTGCATGTGATGAGTTTTTTCCAAAAAGTATAAATATTGGAAGATTGAGCACTGGGTACCCAAGTTACAGTCAATCAAATTTGACTTACGCACGTGACAAAAATGGAAGTTGCTTTTAGAACCGGGAGAAAAAATGCGAAAGTAAGCGAATTGTAGGAGATTTTTGTTCCGGTAAATTTTTTTTTATAAAGGTTAATAATGGAGCTTCATAATAATGTTTGCTTCGAAAACAGCTGATCAAGGGTTGGCTTAAAAAAAAAAAAATATTGATTACTCACGTGACATTACGTACGTGACACTTTTTTCCTTCATACATATTTTAATAATTTTGCATATATTTTCAAAAGTTTTTGACAAAAAAATTAAACTTTTATTCAAAAATGGAAAATACAAAATAAAAATTAAGGTACTGCAAAATTAATCCAATTTAATTGTTTCTTTAAGTGAGTATGCTGTTCGAGCAACATTTATATTTTCGTTATCTTGGTAGGAAAAGCAATGCATTTTTTGTATTCCTGGAATGGAGCGGACAATTTCCCATTTTTCATTTAATGGTGTAGAAAATTCTTCAATCTCTTTTGATGAGATATATAACAGACGAACTCCTTCGATGATTTTGCCAGCGCATTCATAAAATGCAAAGGCATCCGGTAAAATAATATTATTTGTCTTAACCGCTTGCCAAACTTTTCGCTTCACCACCGCGCCTACTCCATCGACTGCTCCTTTGCCATGCGAAGTGGCAAAGAAGTTCCACTCTAAATGCTTTAAGCCAAATTCGCTCACAAACGAAGGAATGCTGGTGAGAATATATTTGTTTTTGAATTGACTGGTGCTGCCATCAGAGAATATGAAAACCGTGGAAATTCCTTCGAATTGACTTTGAATTTTGTGCACAATTTTTGTAAGGAAACAATAGACGTCAAATTTGTTGTGGGTAAGTTTGTCACTAATAGCAGCAATACATTCAGTTTGACCTCGAAGCCATGCAACGCAAGTGAAAATAGTAACTTGTTGGTAGCTGAAGTGAGCTTCTTGGACCTCATTCTGATTGATCAACCGATAGTTTTCTGCAAAATCGATTTGCAAAATTAATTCATCATCACGTAAATTGTTCTAAATTGTTTCCTAGTGTTTGTTTACACTTGTAACCACTTTTGAATTGGGTATTTGATATTTTCTTGGTTGCTCTACACTTTTGTTGTCGAACACAATCTCTATTCCTTTTTTCTTTCAATATACTTGAATTATTTTTGGCCTCACATGCCTTTCTCTTGCGATATTCACGCATTCTTTCAGCTTGTTTTTTTTTTTATGTTCTTTAAGCTTATTTTCATCTTGCTTAAGCCTCCCCCTCCACCGATTTTGGTTTTTGGCATTATTTGACATCTAATATTTATTGTAAAAGTAAAATAATACTTATCAAATGGACTTTAATAAAGAGTATTACATTTTTCGTACTTACCATTACGCACGTGACAAAGTTCAAAAGTAAAAAAAAAATTTAATTTTTTTCCGATGGTTATTTATATTAATATATTATTTTAGTAAACAATAAACTTGATTAACAAACAAAAGAACAAGACACTTTAACTGATAATGCGCTAATAATGGCACTATGTAGCTTTTTTGCATTACGCACGTGACATACGAATGTTGCCGAAATAGAAATGAAAAAATACCGTTATTGATGCACAGTTAGATCTCTTCTCTCATTTTTATATTCATTTGTAGTTGTATCAACTACTTATATACCAAACTGCGATATTGCATATATATTTATTTCGTCAGCAGCAATTAAAAGTAATACATTCTACAGCTTTTAAAGTGAATAAAAAAGTTATAAGTTTTGCCTAAAATTTTTTGGAATTTAAAATTATAAAGAGCTGAAAATTTTTTTACATAGTAAAATATCAACATTTTTCTTCTGTTTTCTGTGCCTATAAAAATTCTGCGAGCGTTTTGATTTTTTAAGTCACGGTGGACCACTTCATGGAAACACCCATATATCGATGTCAATTTTAACGATGTTTTAAACATCGACTTTAGTTTCGGTTCAAAATTGCCATTGCGTTCACATCTTTATGTTATATTCTTTGGGCTCTGTCACACGGTCACTATTTATTGACGTGATCCAAGTATCGCGATATTTATTGACGGTGTAGTATGCAGTATTGATGGATCGTGATCCATATCGCAAAATTTCTAAAAATTTTGAAATTTGGATCGCGGATCGCAAAACCGTCAATAAATATTGAACGTGTAGCACTTTCAAAACGCGATCCATACATTTCTTTAGTACATCTTTTACTCTCATAATGTAAACATCGGCTCTGCCTTCACTCTCGGGGCTTAAAATCTTTCAAAACAAATTGAACAAATCTTAAAATAATTGTCATAAATAATAAATGCATTATCTGTAAATTATACGTACAAAATAAAAATATTTTCTTGCGTCATAATAAGCGTTCAGCAAAAAAAAAATATGGAAATACTGACGCGCTAAATATTGAACATGTAGCATTCGTGCGCGATCCATCAATCCATCAATATGGATCGCGATCCAAATATCGTGATAATTACTGACCGTGGGACAGAGCCCTTTGGGTAAGCGTAATACGGGTGATGGCAGCCCTGCACTTAATAAAAGCAATTGGCAACGTTGAACATAGGCGATTTCCATGACGTAGTTACAGTATTTCAACACGACTTAAGGTGAGTGTAAGTATTATCTGCTCGTAAACAGCAAATCTATTATGACATTGGAAGGAAATCTGATTAAATTCAAGAAACCACCCATTGAAATGTTAACAGTGTAGCAGTTTAGATGGACACTAGGTTTTTCTTACAATTTTAACAAGCATTAAGTCAGTTCCAGGTATTTCAGGATTTGCAGGTTTTACAGGTAAAGCGGTTTTCGCCATTAATAAACCTTATGGAAGGTGGCGTACGTTAACAGCTTCCTGTAAAAACCTGCAAATCTTGAAGTACCTGTAACATACTTATTAAAAAAGAGAAACATCGGAAAATAGCGATGTATCGATAGTTTTGGGGCGATTTTTTTCGGCATCGATGTTAGTGTTTACGATACATCGAAATATCGATGTATCGATGTTGGCTCTGAAAATTTGCATCCCTAGCTGTACCAAGGCCAACAACTGTGCCAAGTTTGGAAGAAATTGGTACCAGCGGTTACCTGTAAACATAAGTGGGCGTGGCTACGCCCATTTTCCAAAAACTTACTATATTCTTATTTTTCGTATAAAAATTGTTGTAAATATCAATTTTGAGTGAATAATCTTCAGTAGTTACTAAAATATCGCAGTTTTCGTATTTCTGGAAATTACCGTTATATGGGAAGTGGGCGTGGTTACAGTCCGATTTAGCCCATTTTCAATACCAACCTACCTTGGATTAACAGAAACCTACATACCAAATTTCGTTGAGATATCTCAATTTTTGCTCGAGTTATCGTGTACACGGACGGACGGACAGACGGACAGACGGACGGACAGACAGACATGGCTTAATCGATTTCTCTATTCATTCTGAGCATTTATGTATACATTTGTCTATATCTATCTCGATCCGTTATGTGAACAAAATTAATATACCCTTGTGCACAAGTGCGCTCCGGTATAAAAATAAAAGAGCATAAATAAAATAGCATGCTCATGGCCCATGAGGGGATCGAACCCGCGACCTTCGCGTTATTAGCACGACGCTCTAACCAACTGAGCTAATGGGCCAGTTGGTAGCCATAGCGACATCGACTACTATGTCAATATTTTCACAATGAAACTTTAGTAGGTCGCAGGTGTTTGACCTAGTTTATTGCAAGACCAGGCAAATATTTTTTTTTTTTTTGATATTTCAAATTTAAATTACAAATAATAAAATATTTGTCAACAATGAAGACGTAGAGTCTGCGAGTAATAGTTGTTTTTAGGAGCTTGACGGTTCGTACTGCGAAAAAGTTATCGAAGTAATTTAACAGCGTTGGGAAAATTGTATCGAGCTAAAGCTATGTTAAAAAAAAAAAAAATCGAAATTTTTGTGTTGGATTCATTGCCAAGAAGGGTACTTTTGCGACCATCACCGCATGTGGACAAGAAAAACGATTCAGGGATAAGAGATTGGGGAGTTGACAATTTAGAGCCAACAGGGTTTATAGTACACATCTTTCCTCATTTACGCTTCGTGAAGAATTTCGCCCAATTTTGGCTGCAACGCAATTCACAAATCCAGAAAATTCTTAAAAATTGTGTTCAATATTTTACTGGTGCTTATCAAAACAAGAACTTCAAGAAAAAAAACGCCGAGAAAAATTGCTAAACGCAAACTTAAAAAAGTGGCAGAAAAAACCTAAATACACAAATGGAATCACACAGAGCTGAAAGCAGTGCAAAAATTAAAAAATAAACGCTGGCGGAAGGTAAATAAATAAATGCAGAATAAAAATAAAACACACACAAAAAACGCACTGGCGAAAAACAATAAGTCTACAAAAACACAAAATAAAATTTACGTAAAAAAGCACCAAAAAACTTTATCGCACACAAATACAGCGCAAATTGAGTGCAATCGCTTGGAGGAGGGTGGTGCCGTCTGCATGCTTAGTGTATGTACATACATATGTATGCAAGTATGCAAGTATGCGTGAATCGAGGCCAGGGCGCAGTGGTCGGAGGCAGTCTGTGTCTGTGCGCAATGACCTTGAATGCGGTTGCTGCTTCATTTTTCGGCTGCGACAGCAGCGATGACGGCGACAGGCAACCTACCGCCCACCCTCCCACAATTCACGTTAGGCACCGACGAGCCGACCCAGCGCCACTCACATCGACACACACTTACACCAAAAGCTCAGCCGAGTAGCTACCGAAACGCAGTCGTAGCCGTTACTGCTGTCGGGCGCACCGACCTTTTGCCGCTGCACAAAAAATAAAACGCACAAAAAACGTAAATGAAATTGACGCTGACGATGGAAGTCGACTTGTAAAGGGGGAGCAGCAGTAATTGCAATGAAAAAATTTTGGCCCAGGCAGCCAATGAGATATTCGCAATCACGACTGATACCGAGACGCTCGACTCACCTCACTGAACCGGGACTAGCCTCATGCTGCTGCTCCTCCTCCTCCTCCTCCTCCTCCAGCAACTCAACTCAAACGGCTGTACTCATTTTTGGCTCTGCTGGCGTGTATCGAGTAAAATATCGTAAACTGGATAAGAGGGAGCATTGCGGAGGAACACAAGTGAATTGCTCAGACTACGTTTAGACCGCAACGGACTGCAGGCAGGGCAGCTGTGCATAGCGACGAGTATGGGTGGGGGAAGTTGAGCATGAAACCCATTTAACTGCGACCAGACGTGCAAATAGCCGAAAAGAGAACATTTTGCCGAAAAACTTAAGACTAAATAAAAAATGGAAATGTATGCAAAGCTTCGCTGAGTAATTCTTGTGTGTGTGTGTGTCCCATGCATGAATTTGATGTGTTCATTTAGGTGGATGGAGAAAAAAAAAATGTGGCAAGGCAGCCAAAAATTGAGTCAACAAAATATGATTAAAAAAAAATATATATTCGGCAAAACAACAAGGAAAACTGCGGGTTCCAATTGGCAGAACGATTGATGAGTCGGCCAGACTGTGAATAAAGCTGTTTCGGGATAACAAAAAATAATTTTTAATTGTAGCATACGTACATTTACAACATTTAGCTAACACCAACTTCGTCTAAATGAAAATGAAAACTTTTTTTGGGACCCAGCCTAATGTATGTACCTATTCCTCTGTTTGATCAGAAGAGAAAGAAGCCTAAAATTATATATTTTTGCACTAGGGTAGCCATTCATACTTTGAGTAGCAAAACAATGGAATTTATAGTTAGAAGCTTGAGAGATGGGCGCGGTGCTTTTCAGTTCCCTGGTTCTCGTTGAGCGCTGGGTTTGGAGCTCGCTAACTAAAACCTCGGTTTCAATGCATGCGCCCCAAACGAGTCGAACCATACACAATATTTTTGGTGACAACCACGGGTATGCGCCTGGAATCTCCGAATCTTTAAAAGAGAAGATACCTCTGGTCGGCTGGTTGATATCCTCAAGAGGACTCACCGTCATCTAATAAATGCAATAGCCAGGCAAATGCAAGAAACACATTGGGTCTTGCGACGTCCTCAACAGCTGCCATGCAAAGTAGTAAAAATTCGGTATTGGATTTGTGCCGAGAAAGATAATTCGTCGTCTAGTTCTTTCGTTTACACCAGCGGACAAGCATATCGGCCCAATTCGCATCAAAGCAAAATTCCACAACGGCTCATTCATTGCAATTACGACCCGACGAAAGAGAATCACATCCGATAACAGACTTAGGTTACATGGCTGTCCACAAACAGGAAAAGCGCAAAACAACTTTCCAGTGTTCAAAACGTACGTAGGATTCTAGAATCAAACATTGACTCTGAAGATTATTTATTTGCAGAAAAGATATGAACTCGCAGCGAAAAATTTACGCCGAGCAAAGATTACTCTCAGAGATCGCTCTTCAACAAACCAGTATAATCAAAAAGTGGGATCGCATTTCCGCTCATAACTTACCGGCCGCCGAAGACTTGTAATCAGACCTCAGCGTGCCCAAAAGGGCAACTGGTATGATGAGCCAACAGGGACACGATCGGGCGGAACGCGAGGGTGCGAAGAGACCTCTAGAGAGGTTAGGGGTTAGACGACTTTACAAAAGCTTCAAGCTCGGGGCAAATTCTTTTCAAAACAAAAACTTTGACCTAGTGACCAATATCTAGAACGAGGTCCGAGGAAAACGACATGGGTGGCCGACCGACCAACAACGTCACCTTCGACAGCGCGGAGAAGAGCTGTCTAAATATGGTAGGGTGTTATGAAAGTTATCTTGAACTTATGTTCCGTGAAACCATGACATAAATCCCATAGAAGACATACCGAAAAATTACTATAATCGATCAGTTGTTGGTCCATGGCAGTAAATTGAGATATTACTTCCACAGATTCACGGAAGATGTGTCAGATGTGTTCCATTATAATTTTGTATTAAATATGCTATTGAGAGTTACTATAACTTCCTACAGGGATATAACTTCAATGGGCACGTCGAAATTATTTTAGAGCTAGAATCACTCACTGGAAATAAATCATTTCCACAGGTCTATAGAAGTTATATTCCTGGAAGTCGTGATTTATAAGTCTATGTAAAGTAAGATAGAGCAACACCATTAGCTTCATCAAAATTGTCCCATAGCAAACGAGATATCAAGCCGCATCATTTGTTTTGCCTTTATCGAGTTGGATATGAAATAAAGCGAATGGTTTTGGAGGTGAACAAGGACAATGTTAAATGCGATATAGACATAGTTCGGAGAATTAAAATCTAGCAGCTCTAATGGCCTGGTTATGTTGTACCAATGGATACAAACTTTTCACGTGGAGAAGAACTTGGCTTCACTTTGCATTTCCAATAGGCTTCTGCTGATGCTGCACAGTGGTCAATAAATGGAATTTAATGTTCATAATTCACTGGAGCCTTCATTTCTCAACCGATTTGATTAATTATTTTTTTAATTGAAAGCTAATAACATAACAAACGCTTTTATTTCCCATTTAGCATGCAGATGTGCTCGAAATGTTAGCGAAAAAATTAATAAAAATCAACGCGAACTCTTAGCGCCTTGCAACTTGCACTTTATAATACTAAAATTTAGGAATATACAAAACTGCATACCCAAAATTTTTATAAAAACTAAAAACAAAAAAAAATACTTTTGGTAACATTTTTTTTATAACATTTCAAATTATTACTTTTTAATTTTTTTATTGTTTTAGGAGAACCCTACAATTGTTTTTAAATAGTTTTTATTATGAAACTTTTATTAGCTGGAACAGGAGAATCGGTCTTCTTCAAAATTGGCGCAATTTCTGCACTTTGCACTAAAAAATTTAATACAAACAAATAAAAAATTCGAAAATTGGGCTCCACTAGTCTCTTGCAAATTTTATTAGCTTTCATAAAAAGAAATTATCAAATTGGTTGAGAAATGAAGGCTCCAGTGAATTATGAACATTAAATCCCATTCATTGACTACTGTGCGCTGTAGAGAAACGACTGACGTTCTTTATTTGACTTGACTGAAATCCCTGAGGTGGTTACAACGCAAAACAAGAAGGCAAAATATCTAAGTAATTACTTTATAAGACAATGCGACACATGGCATATTTGTATGTGCATACACAGTGGTTCTGGTCATTCTAAACAAAAAAATTAAAAATTATTTGTTTTAACTTTATTTTATTGTGTTCCCTTTTTTTATATTTAACTTAATTGAATTTATTTGCATATGTACATATGTGCCCTAATACACATACACGATTTTATAAGCCGCGCAAAATCTCCTACACGTGCTCTGTTAGTCCTCTTACATGCTTGCGTCATTAAAAGGTAAAGTAAATATGAAAGAGCCAAAGAAAGATGGTACAAAAAAAAAACAAATATTAATATTTAAATATATACGTTGACCGATAAAATATTTTCCTAAAAAGTAGCTTGCGTGCAACACATGCAAATGCTTCCATACACATCCACCGAGTTATGTACAGACCCTGCAAACCATTTTTTCAGAGTAATCTGAATCGTAGAGAAATTTTAAAGAATTCATAAAAATGTCATCCGATTTTTTTTCCGAATTTTCCAAAACGAAATAAACTATGCACACTTCCATTCTTTTACGAATTTTGTAAGAATTTCTTGCAGAGTTTTTTCAGAATTTTCTTTATTTTTCGCACAGAAATTTCTTTACGAGTTCGTGTCAACTACTTCATATAATTTTCTTTGAAGATTCGTAAAACATCGTTACAGAAATCAAATACTCCTAAATATTTAGTTAAGATTTCGAGAACTTTGGTTTGCAGGGTACATATGGATGGACTTACAGTGACGGCCACCTTAATAGTGCCCCTTCTCTTTCTCAGTATTGGCAGTTTTGTATTTGTTTACTTAATATTAATTAAAATTTTTATGAAAATATAGCATATTCTATAGCAAAAACTCCGTAAATCCGAAAGTGTTTCTTCCATACAAAGTATGTTCGTATGTATTTATTTTCTTATATGAAAGAAAAAATTCAACACCCTGAAATTTTTAAGAAAATTTGTGAATTATTACTAAATTTGAAAATCAGATATACAGAGCTTTGGTTGTAGAATAGGCTATATTTTTATAAAAACTCTTTACTCCTACTAAAAGTCACGAAAGTTTTATAGTGATGAAGTTTGTGAATATGTTTGCTGTCCTTTCCCGCTACAACTATTTTTATCTGTGCATCAAACGAGAGAGGTTAAAAAACTTTATTTCGCAAATGATAATTTTAATCAACAAGTTAAATGAAATACTTATTATATATAATTCAAACTCAACAAGAGGTCTAAAAAAGCTTAATTTCGAAAACTTTTTTTAAGAGCGTTGCCACCTGTTCGAAAATTCACGATCAACTTATTTAACACGTTAAATTAAATATTTCAATATATACGCCAAACGAAAGAGGTTTAAGAAAGCTTTGTTTTTTAAATATTTTTGAAGAGGGTTGCCACCTGTTTAGAAATTCTCAAAGTCAGTTTAAACATAAACTTTAATGAAATATGTTTATATAAGTTTCAAAGGTGAGAGGCTTAAGAAAAGTCTATCTAAGAATTATTTGACGAAGGTTGCCACCATTTTTATTTAATGAGAGGTTAAATGAACTATACAATTCGGGTGTCTAAAGAAAGAAGATAAAGCGGTGAAACGCCAGTATTATATAAACAGAAGGAAAACTGTCACTACCGAGGATCAAGAGGAAGTGCCATTTAAGTGGCAGGCACTGTATATACTTACATACATATGTGTATTGCAATTATGCCATTCAGCAGGCGAAATATCAAAACGCGTTACAACGCAGCAATGAAATAATATTTATCTGGCGAGAAAACAGCAAAAATAAAAAAAAATTTAGAATATAAAAATAAATGTGTATTTATTTAATATTTAACCGAAATTATCTGTTAATTGTTTGTTTATGGTGAATTGAGTGGTTCGCTCGTTTCACTTGCTTTGCTGCAGCGGCTGGAATTGTGTGGTGAAAATGAGCTTTGCTGCAGATTATTATTATCGTTGTTTTGACTGTTGTACGTATGTGCTTGCAATCACAATTTCACTTTATTTTATATTAAGTGTGTATTGCTTTTGTATGTAGAATTGTGGGTGGGTGTGTGCGTGCATGCGCGTATAAATTTGTTTGTGCATACTTATGACTGTTCGTTTACTTTCATTTTGCACTTGGCCTTGAATTGATACAGCGACCTTTAACTTTTCAGTGCTGAGAAATATTGCGAGCAAAAGTGCAAATGCATGTTTGTATATGAACGTATGTATGTATGTCACGTTTGTATGCAAGTAAATACGTTTTAATTATCAGCTTGCAGAAAGCAACAGATACGAACAACAATGGTGATTTTCTTTAAACAACAAAAGTAACGGTATGAATATATGAATACTATCAGTAAATGATGATATATCTACGAGTTATATACTGCCTATGTACATATGTATGCAATAAATGATGCGTGAATATAAGAAAATACACTTAAATAAGGGGTACAAATGTAGCATACGATGTGAGGTGATGTAATGCGATGTGATGTGATGAGATGTGACGTGACGTGATGTGATGTTATATGATGTGATTCGACATCTTGCAATGCAACTTTAAGCTGTGGTGATGTCAGGTAATATATTCTGATGTCTTAATGTGCCATGATAACTGATAGAATAAAGCCAATTTTTTAGGCAATTTGTTGGCATGTACGGTCTTGATCAAGTGATGTTAATTATTGCGTGATGTGATGTAATGTTATATGACATGAAAGCATGTAAAATGGTTTCATTTCACTGGCAATGTGCAGGAAGAACTACAAAAAAAATACAAAAGTTTTTCACTCGGTTATGGAGCTATGCCCGCGTTGGTCATGGCTGGTTCAATGGGTAAGATATGTATGGGAAGGATTTATACATATGTATGTAAATGTGATATAAAATCATGAGGTTTGCGCAGCAGTACTTATGATCTCATATCGTATTAACAAGCAATGTAATTAAGGGCCTGCCAAATCAAATTCATAAATATTCATTAAGTAAAGTATTAAATATTATTTTATAAGCACAACCTGAAATATTATTTTCTTAATAAATACCCACTCATTTACATGTACGTATGGCATTTAAAACCACTACTACTACATACAGTCAACTTTGTCCCCCAACCCAAATCCGCGCTATCAACCCGTCTTTATTTGTTCGCAATATGTATGTATTTGCTGTAACCTTGAACTTGAATCTCTATCACACAAAAATAAACATTTATTTTAACCAAATTGATATTTTACAATGCAATCTGCGTAAAAGCTTATTTATTCAATTCGTTACACAAATCCCAGCCTGCGTTGAAAAATCACGTTATTCAAATGCGTCAGAGTAATGCAGCAATCGGACAAACAACGGGAGGAGCGACTAAAAAACCAATAGCTAACCAACCCGAAAATCAAGTAATTCACCAAAGCTTTCACAAATAGAGCGATGAATCAATAAACGTGCCTTCGAACGAAGTGAAAGATTTTATGACAATGCATGTTAAATATTTTATTATCGATAAAACAGTGCAATCGAAATTGCAAAGTGTTTCTTCTCTGCGCTCGGTTGGGTGTAAATGTAAACATCGATGAAAGGAAAAAGCGACACAATCGTTGTGATTTAATTCTAAACTGGAATTAAACGGTAAAGCAACAGAAGAAGGGAGAGAATGGCGACGGTGGATGGATACGATCAAGATTAGGATTAAACTTAAGAGTAGGAAGATGAAGATGAAGATGAAGATGAAGATGAAGATGAATATGAAGATGAAGATGAAGATGAAGATGAAGATGAATATGAAGATGAAGATGAAGATGAAGATGAAGATGAAGATGAAGATGAAGATGAAGATAAAGATAAAGGTAAAGATGAAGATGAAGATGAAGATGAAGATGAAGATGAAGATGAAGATGAAGATGAAGAT
>NW_023458562.1:24401632-24403768 GCF_013731165.1 Rhagoletis pomonella
TTTTAATTTTTTTTTTTGTTTTAGGAGAACCCTACAATTGTTTTTAAATAGTTTTTATTATGAAACTTTTATTAGCTGGAACAGGAGAATCGGTCTTCTTCAAAATTGGCGCAATTTCTGCACTTTGCACTAAAAAATTTAATACAAACAAATAAAAATTCGAAAATTGGGCTCAACGAGTCTCTTGCAAATTTTATTAGCTTTCATTAAAAAAAAAAATATCAAATTGGTTGAGAAACGAGGGCTCCAGTGAATTATGAACATTAAATCCCATTTACTGACTACTGTGCGCTGTAGAGAAACGACTGACGTTCTTTATTTGACTTGACTGAAATCCCTGAGGTGCCCTGTAGGGAAAACACGAACTAGTGAACCAGATTTCTTGTTCAGTACTAGTTCTTTTTCGCCAAAAACGAACCAGTCCGATAGTAACTAGTTCCGCACCAGTCCAAAAGCAGTGAAATGTGGTACTTTCACTAAACTATTCTATTTTAAATTTTAAAAGCAGGGAAGGTAATCACTATGAGTAAAATAATTTAAATCATCATTTAATCATTATGTTATGAATTATTATTGAGTTTTATTTTTTCGCTCAAACGGAAATAATTATTATTTGATTTTTATTTGTGGGATTACAAATGATTATTTTATGATTTTTATTTTTTCGGGCAGAGATTATCATTAATTTTCAGTTTTATTTTTCCACTTAAAAATAATGATAATTTATAAAATAAAGGCCATAAAGACGCAACCTACTGAAATTTTTACCTGAAAGTTTGGGTCTTATTCCTTTGATAAGGGTGCGGCTACATCTCAAAAGGATACGTCGGTAATCACGCTGGTATAGTTTTTGAGTTGCTTAATAATCATTATACTTAGTGATTCCATAAACAAAGGCCAAGATCCTGAAGAACAATTGAGAAATGCAATGCAGTTGCATAAAAAGAGGCATTTAAAAAAAAAAGTGTCAAAATAATTACCACTTTCTCACAAAATTTATTTAAAAATGCAAGCCACCAGAGTTACCTTTTTTTTAAGAAAAGACAAATTAATTTTTTTTATGCAATCCACCACAGTCAGTCAATAAAGTTTAGGTACAACGAATTTTTTACAATACGGGCAACTATTTTTTTAATATTTTAGTTTTCGGTAATTTTTTATAAAATTATGGTCAATTCTACAACAAAATCCCCAAAAATCAGAGTTCCAAACCTTGTGCAAAATTTCATTAAAATAATTCACTTTCTATTTACGCTCTCTAGAAAAAGTTTTTTAGCCCATTCAATTTTAGTATAATGAAGTACAAGTATGAGGAAGCTAGGACTTACCAAACAACAAAAAAAAAATGCTAAATATCAATGGTAAGTCCGAGCTACCTCAAACTTACACTTTGTTATACTAAAATTGAATGGGCTAATAACTGAGTACTTTACTTTTTTCTAAAGAGTGTAAATTGCAACACTTGGATGGAAATTCGCAGTTTTCTTTAATTTTGCATAAGGTTTGGAACTCTGATTTTTGGGGTTTTTGGTGTAGAATTAACCATATTTTTATAAAAAATTAGGGGGAAAAAAATATTTAAAAAATAGTTGCCGGTATTGTAAAAACTTCACTGTACCTAAACTTTATTGACTGAGGGTATATCTTATTTAAGTTAAGTACGACAAAAACTTTCGAAGTACTTCATATACATATAAGCTTAAAAAGAACTGAATTTACTTAAAAATCAATATGCTTAAATTTAGACAAGTAAGAAAAAGTGAACTAATATTTTTATTTTTAAGCAGAACGCACTTTTGTTTTTTACTTACTACTTAAGTTAATACTACTACTACTACTAATGTGGTTTATAAATTTTTAATAAAGCGTTTAAACATTTGTGATGGTATTGTCCTTCCTTCAACCGATCGTATTTAATATAAAAGGGAAATGTTTCGACAAGCCTGATTAGAAATATATATCTAAGGTGACGAATTTATAACAGGTTGGGAACTACACATAAAAAATGGATGCAGATCGAACTAGATCTCGTCTGTCGGATTTAGAACTGGTTCGGAACTAGAGCCAAAGGGATGCAACGGGGGACAATTGACACTTCCTAGGACATCGCAATGTTAAATTCGCCAGTCGCTAGCA
>NW_023458562.1:24403868-24405065 GCF_013731165.1 Rhagoletis pomonella
GATGAAGATGAAGATGAAGATGAAGATGAAGATGAAGATGAAGATTAAGATTGAGATTAAAATTAAGATTGAGATTAAGATTAAGATTAAGATGGGGCAAGAGCACAATCCAGTGGGAAACTGCTCGAGCCCGCCTGTCTCTACCTGGACCCGCCCATCGTGACGACCCTTTGTGAGATCATTTACTAGCCATACATCAATAATTTTGTACCATCCAAAGTGAATTATGTGGAAGCTGTGGTTTCTATTTAGCGGCAGAAATATCCCGAATTCTTTACACAATTAAAAAAAAATGTATTATTGTGGTTTTTGCTGTTGCATGAAATATATGCAGGAAAAAAAAATTTGGCATGCAAAAGCAAATGTACATAAATAAAGTGGTCAAAACGTCAGGGTATGCATACTTTTGAAGCTGACTGTATATGTATGCAGAGTGACTTTGATCCTGCACAGTTTTTTGTTATAATTTTTGTGGCTTTCCTTCTTTCGCGTTTTTGTTCTGTTGTTTGTTTTCTCGTTACACATTTTAGTTGTGCTTTTGGTGTCAATTGTCAACAACTGCAGCTACCCTTAAAAAATACATATGCATTTACCCTTTTTTTCGTTTCGCTTGGCGAAATATTTTTTCGCTGTATGCATTTTTGTATATATATATATATATATATTGCACATGTTAGCACTTCCTTGTCACACAACACCGAAGCCATTGTTGCATTACATAAGTTTTGACCTTGATCTTGAAAAATTGTGGAATTGGGCACAAAGCAAAGTCAGAAAATTTAAAATAAAATACATAAATACATACTTACATACTTACATACATATGTGCATATGTACATGTGCTTGAATCCCGAAATAATTCCAACCAAAGGGCAGTATTTCGTAAATAAAGCAGGAGCATATGGTGGCAAAGCAAACAGCAGCACAGTTTTTTTTTGTGAAAGCGACTAACCTGGGAATATGTACCACCAGAGGATTTATTTTTATACAAACATACGTACATGTTATGCAGGTTCTAAAAATCGACTATATAACTCTTTTTTTTTTAAATACCTTGGAAAATATTTTCGGGCAGTGAAAAAAACGTCTTCCGTCCGTTAATACTAAGATTTAGAGGTTGCTTATTGCGAATTTCTCGTTTCCATATAAATAACAGAGGAACAAATTGTTTTCAATTTTAAAATTTTATAACTCGTG
>NW_023458562.1:24405165-24407482 GCF_013731165.1 Rhagoletis pomonella
TAACAGAGGAACAAATTGTTTTCAATTTTAAAATTTTATAACTCGTGCGATATATTCATGTTTTTGAAATAAATTGAAAGCTGTAAAAAAGTAGTTATGATTTTTCCTCCAAAAGTTATTCAAGGTGAAAGCCGAACACATAAAAAATTTTCCGTTTTTTCCAGTTTTCCGCAAAATATCATAACATAAATATCAGGAAAATTTTCCTGGATATTTTATATTTTTTTAATTTTTTTGCAAAAAATACCGCTTTAGTAAATTATCTACTTAAGTGCCAATTTCTCAAGTAGGTTAGATTTATTCCCAATAAACCAAACATTCAGAACAAAATTTGCGTTTAAAGGACAAATAAATTTTAAAACCTACTTGATTATGGAAGAAAATTAGTGACACCGAAAATATGGTTACCTTAACATTGCGATGTCATTGGACCTGACCACTTCTGGTCCACCGCTGCATAACATGATCCAAACTAGACAACTACTCCTTTTGGACCACGGACTGAATTTCATAAGATTTTGTTGTAAACCGAAAATTTGATCATTTTCAAAGGTGCCTTTTAAATTTTAATATCAAACTCTATTATTTAAAATGAATTTTCTTAGAAAATTCGCCGAGCCGATGGGCCACGAAGAGGTGGTGCTCAACACATACACTTGCGTTCAACTAATTAGCAACGAAATTCAAAATGATATTGTTTGCAAATTATGTTAATTTTATATTTTTAATAATTTTCATTAAAATTATAATTTAATCTGTAACAGAAACCACAATAATAAAAATTTCAAAGCTTACAAAAACTGCAAAAAAAAATTATCAAACTTCAAAAAATTGTCATCAAATTTCCAAATTTTCTGATATGCAGTTCTGTAGCCCATTCAATTGTAGTCTAAGAAAGTGCCAGTCTCAAGTCGTTAAAAATTACCGTTGATTTATAGAATTTTTTTTTTGCAGGGTGTCGCGGATTTCTTTTTTTTTCATATACAAAAAGTTTTGATCATGTATTATATGGAATAAAATACGCCTGGTCCTCAAATTTTTGCAGGGTTTGGATTGTGTAATTTTAATTACACATCCGGGAGCAATCGCACGGGAACATGTGACTAATACCACTTTTGATCTCTTTATATAGAATGAACTATTCGCTTTCGTTCGAGCAAAAGAGAAAAATTGTTCCCCTTTATAGCCGAATGGGTATAAAAAGCGACTAGTCACTTTTCAAAAATAAGAAAAAAAAATTTACGCCAGCCGCGATTCGAATTAGGGTTCTCCTGTTTGTTAAGCGAATACTCTCTCTATGTGCCGACGCCGCACATGAAAATTCATAGAACAAGTTCGCACATATCATTAAATCGTTCGTTAAAGCAGAGTCGGGGACTAATTGATCTCCAATTATAACCGTAATGGATGAACCGAGACTAATTAATCTCCAATAATACCCGTATGAGACTAGTTGCGACTAATTAAAGCCCAATTGTACCTTTTTCAGAATAATTCCGGAATACACTCTTTAGAGATTAGTCGCACAACTTTTCCGGGGTAAGTATTTAAGAATTAATGTATCAGTTTGTACATTAGGGTGGGTCAAATTTTGTCTATACTTTGCTTCGGTGATTGACGTATATTCAACTGGCAATTCTGAACAAAAATGTCCATGGAAACATCTCTAAACTGTCTTTCGAGCCTCTTGATTTTTAATTTTAGTTCTTAATCGATAACAAATTATAACTATACAGAAAGTATGATTATAAGAGCAGAAACTAAGGAAAATTTTAATTTAAATTTTGGATTGGGGTGGCTTAAATTAATATTTTTATTTATTTATCTTTTCATATATTTTTTAAATTTTTTTGAAATTTTAACTGAACTCCATAAGTTATTCCGCCACTCGAACTATTTACTTGCTGGCAGCAGTTTTAATGCATAACAAAAACAATAATAAGATGGCAAAAAATTATGCAAGAAGCCGTTCCCGCTTGCAAAAAAGGCCAGACAGCATTTTTATGAACTAAGCAATTTCATATTAACCAATAGCTCTGTTTGCTTCTTTGCTTTAGTTCTTGCTTTACATACTTTTTTAGCGGTGTTTCTTATTTGTGTTTTTATGTTGAACTGACCCAAAATCCGTTGCGTGTTTGGAGCGCGTCACTCACAACGCCTCCGTGGCGCAATGGCTAGCGCGTTCGGCTGTTAACCGAAAGGTTGGTGGTTCGAGCCCACCCGGGGGCGTCGAGTTATTTTTTGCTAATTTAAATAATTTTTGGTTCATAGTTTTTTTTTTGTATAGAGAATTTGTAATTTGGGAAACTTAGCGCAT
>NW_023458562.1:24407582-24410619 GCF_013731165.1 Rhagoletis pomonella
AAAAAAAAACAATGAACCAAAAATTATTTAAATTAGCAAAAAATAACTCGACGCCCCCGGGTGGGCTCGAACCACCAACCTTTCGGTTAACAGCCGAACGCGCTAGCCATTGCGCCACGGAGGCGTTGTGAGTGACGCTCTTCAAACACGCAACGAATTTTGGGTCAGTTCAAAATAAAAACACAAATAAGAAACACCGCTAAAAAAGTATAGGGGTATTCTCTGAGTCTTGCAAAGCCTTTGCACGGTGCACGGATTGCACGGTTTGCAAAGCTGTCCCATACGAAAACCGGTTTTAACCGTGCAATCCGTGCAATCTGTGCACCATGCAAGGGCTTTGCAAGACTCAGAGAATACCCCTTATGTAAAGCAAGAACTAAAGCAAAGAAGCAAACAGAGCTATTGGTTAATACGAAATTGCTTAGCTCAAAGCAAAAATGCTGTCTGGCCTTTTTTGCAAGCGGGAACGGCTTCTTGCATAATTTTTTGCCATCTTATTATTGTTTTTGTTATGCATTAAAACTGCTGCCAGCAAGTAAATAGTTCGAGTGGCGGAATAACTTATGGAAATTGAGTTCAGTTAAAATTTCAAAAAAATTTCAAAAATATATGAAAAGATAAATAAATAAAAATATTAATTTAAGCCACCCCAATCCAAAATTTAAATTAAAATTTTCCTTAGTTTCTGCTCTTATAATCATACTTTCTGTATAGTTATAATTTGTTATCGATTAAGAACTAAAATTAAAAATCAAGAGGCTCGAAAGACAGTTTAGAGATGTTTCCATGGACATTTTTGTTCAGAATTGCCAGTTGAATATACGTCAATCACCGCAATAAGGTATAGACAAAATTTTAACCCCCCTAATGTACAAACTGGTACATTAATTCTTGAATACATACCCCGGAAAAGTTGTGCGACTAATCTCTAAAGAGTGTATTCCGGAATTATTCTGAAAAAGGTACAATTGGGCTTTAATTAGTCGCAACTAGTCTCATACGGGTATTATTGGAGATTAATTAGTCTCGATTCATCCATTACGGTTATAATTGGAGATCAATTAGTCCCCGACTCTGCTTTAACGAACGATTTAATGATATGTGCGAACTTGTTCTATGAATTTTCATGTGCGGCGTCGGCACATAGAGAGAGTATCCACTTAACAAACAGGAGAACCCTAGTTCGAATCGCGGCTGGCGTAGATTTTTATTTTCTTATTTTTTAAAAGTGACTAGTCGCTTTTTATACCCATTCGGCTATAAAGGGGAACAATTTGTCTCTTTTGCTCGAACAAAAGCGAATAGTTCATTCTATATAAAGCGATCAAAAGTGGTATTAGTCGCATGTTCCCGTGCGATTGCTCCCGGATGTGTAATTAAAATTACACAATCCAAACCCTGCAAAAATTTGAGGACCAGGTGGTCTACTGGGACGTATTTTTAAAGTATGTGGAAAAGGACCAGGTTCCATACGAGTAACTTTTTATGCTGACTTGGACAACTTCAAACGTAAAAATCTGATATACATACACCTGCGTTCAACTAATTAGCAACGAAATTGAAAATGATATTGATTGCAAATTATTTTTATTTTTCTATTTTTAATAATTTTAATTTAAAATATAATTCAATCTGTAACAGATAAATAAAGTTTCAAAACTTGCAAAACTTACAAAAAATCAATCAAACTTCAAAAAATTTTCACAAATTTCCAAATTTTTATTCAGAATATTAAGAAAATTTTCGGGTATGCAGTTCTGTAGCCTATTCAATTGTAGTCTAAGAAAGTGCAAGTCGTTAAAAATTACGGTTGATTTTTTAGAATTTTTTTTGTGCAGGGTGTTGCGCATTTTCTTCCATATATTACTTAATAAAATTTTTTTTATATGAAAAAAATTCGCGACACCCTCTACAAAAATCAACGGTAATTTTGAACGACTTGAGACTGGCACTTTCTTAGACTACAATTGAATGGGCTACAGAACTGCATATCAGAAAATTTTCTAAATATTCTGATTAAAAATTTGGAAATTTGATGACAATTTTTTGAAGTTTGATAATTTTTTTTTGCAGTTTTTGCAAGCTTTGAAATTTTTATTATTGTGGTTTCTGTTACAGATTAAATTATAATTTTAATGAAAATTATTAAAAATATAAAATTAACATAATTTGCAAACAATATCATTTTGAATTTCGTTGCTAATTAGTTGAACGCAGGTGTATGTGTTGAGCACCACCTCTTCGTGACCCATCGGCACGGCGAATTTTGTAAGAAAATTCATTTTACATAATAGAGTTTGCTATTAAAATTTAAAAGGCACTTTTGAAAATGATCAAATATTCGGTTCACAACAAAATCTTATGAAATTCAGTCCGTGGTCCAAAAGGAGTAGTTGTCTAGTTGGTCTCATGTTATGCAGCGGTGGACCAGAAGTGGTCAGGTCCAATAACATCGCAATGTTAATGTAACCATATTTTCTCTATATGTTTGGACCATTTAGGTTACTAGTGTTGGTTTTTGCAGGGAATTTATATGTACATTTACATACATACATACATACACGGTGCTATAAAGTGCTAGTCTTAAGTGCCTTAGAAATACCGTTGAGTTTTTGGCAATTTCTTTCCTGACAGAGTCAGTAATTTTCTTCCATTCCCAAGTAGGTTTTAAAATTTATTTGTCCTATAAACGCAGATTTTGTTCTGAATAAATGTGTTTGAAGGGAATAAATCTAGTCTACTTGAGAAAGTGGCACTTAAGTTGATAATTTACGTAAAGTGGTATTTTTTCCAAGAAAATTAAAGAAATTTAAAAAATCCAGGAAAATTTTCCTGATATTTATGTTATGATAAGTTTTTAATATTTTTCGGAAAACTGGAAAAAACGGAAAATTTTTTGTGTTCGGCTTTCACCTTGAATAACTTTTGGAGGAAAAATCATAACTACTTTTTTACAGCTTTCAATTTATTTCAAAAACATGAATATATCCCACGAGTTATAAAATTTTAAAATTGAAAACAATTTGTTCCTCTGTTA
>NW_023458562.1:24410719-24417204 GCF_013731165.1 Rhagoletis pomonella
TTTTTTTTTGTATAGAGAATTTGTAATTTGGGAAACTTAGCGCATGTTTTCATTAGACTAATTTATGTTTAAATTCCGGCGTTAGCGCCCTAAAATATGCAAATGATTTGTTGAATGTGTATGAGCACTAAAATTTTTGTGATGAGAGCTTCGTAAAGTGGTATTTTATATGAACATTTAAATGTAAGTACATTAGGGTGGTAAAAAAACGACAAACACTCCGCGACCCGTATTTAAATTTAAAAAAAAAAATTATGTAAAATTTTTTAAACCAAATAAAGTTGGTTTGCAATAAGTTTTGGGTACTAGATACTAAGCTTACGGTTCAAAATTAAAACGTGACAAACATTTTTTATATCTCTGAAAGTTTTTGGAAGGACTTGGAATTGACCCGATACATTCGATAATTTGATACATACCGACACTTCAATGAATTTCATAAACACTAAAATACGATAACTCAACAAAGTTCAATAACTCGATTAATTTTCGAACTCAAAAATGTATATATGTCGATGTATATCAATAACTCGATAAACTATGAATAACTATAAATTTCGAAAGTTCGTATAATTTTAATAACTCCATATTTTTCGAAAGCTACCGACAAATTTTGTTGCACTTTCGATAAGCAGTGATAACTCGGTAAACTTAGATAACCTAGAGATTTCGATAGCTCGATTTATTTTGAAAATTCCAATAACCTCGATTCGATAAATCGACAGATTTCAATACCTCAATAAATATCGATAACTCGATAAGTTCTAAGAACTCGTTGCATTACGATAACACAATAAATTTTGTTAGCTCTATAAATAATGGTGATTAAATAAATATCGATAACTTGATAAATTTCATTAACTTGACAAACTTCGATAATCCCATAATTTTTATAGCTCGATAACTATGCGTAAAATCGACAACTACTTTTCTGCTTTTCGACAGTTCAATAAACATTGATCAATTTGAATAATTCGATATGCTGCGATAACTCGATAAATTTCGATAACTGTAAACCTCGATAATTCGATAAATTTTGATACCCTGATAACTTTTGATAACTAAATTTTTTATGACTGAATTTATTTCGATTCCTATCGAAAAATTTCAGTAAATTATCTTACCCTTTCAGATACCCTAACTCTTATGTATTTCTCATTGTCTTCATTTTCGTCTTTATAATCAATTTTTCCCTCACTTTTTTATCTTAATCGTTACCATTTATTTATCATCATATTTATCTATATTACAAAGCTTAATTTCAAAAACGAACTAAAAAAGGTTGCAACAAAAACTACACACAAATAAGGAAACTTTTAAACGACGATTTTGGCCCTAATTTTTAACCAATTTTGGAACCATAAAAAATCTCCTCATCTACATAAAAATACCTCTCCAATGGTGTTCTTGTATTTAAAATCCGTTGAATCGCCAAAAGTACAAAATTTATGTTAACGTATTAATACCACATACCACAACAAAAAAAAACCATAAAAATATAATTTCTAAAGATTTTTTTGAATTTTTTGAGTGTGCAGTTTTGCAGCCGATTAGAATTTAATATAATAAAGTGCAAGCTTGAAGTAGCTAGGGAATATCGTTAGGCATTTTGTGGAAAAAATGCGACGCACCTTCAACGAAAAATATCCTCAAAAACCAATTTCGAACTTTCATTTTTTAATGGGCTATAAAACTGATTAAAAAGATGATTTTCCTGTATACTTTTGAACCAACCTAATGCACATATGTATGTATTTGCAAATGCTTGGTCAGATGTAAAATGACTTTTTGGAAGGGGCCAGGTATTGCGTTTGTACATATGTATGTACATACATACATGGTAGGTATTTCCTTAAGACTGGTGTTTACAATAGCACACTATTTTGATCAAACGGCCAACAGAACGTTGCATATACATACACAAAGGTAAACACAAATTTGTGGTTTCTCTAACTCTTTTTTACTTCTATCTTCGTGCATGCTATTGTTTGCCAAGCTCTTCGGCGTTGTTTTCTAATCCTTTTTTAACTGAAGACACTTGTGCATAATAGCTTTCGCTTTTGTGTTCTTTTCTGTTTATTAGCTTCGCAAAAATTTCGCATGCATTTCAAGGACAACCAGTTTGAGTCAGAAAAAAGATCTAGGTAAATACGTAAACACATATACATATGGCGGTAGAAAGGAAGCTGAATTTTTTACGGACTCATAATAATCATTACCGTGCTTGTTTGGAAAAAATGTCGAAAGATAGTGCAGAAAAAAGTTGCACTGATTTTTAATGTACATACCGACTCCCCAAAGTTATTGCTTTAGTTAAAACCTGCGTAGTTGTTTACTTAATATTTTGGCGATGTCTCAATTTCTAGCTCAATTTCTTCTAGGTATATAATATTCCTGACTTCTAGGGTCTTGCATACATATGTACATATATGGGAAAGTTTTGAGAATTTTTCGGACTAAGAAAGCACTAGATAGGCGTTTCGGAACCAACCCGTTGAGGGCCCAGATAGCCTTAAATTTAATTGAAAATTAATATCCAGAAATCGGAATAACTTATCTCATTTAAAATGATATTCACTATGAAAGAGATTTTCCATCGACAGACAAACCTTTTATTCAAGGAACCTTGTATGAATGACCACAACAGACTTATCAGACCTTGCAGAACGCTTATTGTCTCCATCGAGAATCTGAAACATGACATCCTACAAAGCGCTAAACTTAATATGTATGCATGTACCTAAATGACCTAAGGGGGGAGTGATTTCTTAAGTGTTGGGCAGGTCGTAGGTAGCTCTAGCAATAATAATAACAATAACCGCAATAAAGAGCATAACCCGAAAACTAAGGAAGGATTCGACATATCGAAAGTACACTACGTGACCACAGATACCCTGAAGAATATAGCCCCAGACATATATCTAAGTGTACTAAAATCATCCCTAGCTTTTGCCGCAAACTAAACAGCCACCTAGATTGAAACTAAATTTGACAAATGATGACGAAAATTCATTGCAAACTTCACTGGACCACTACAAGTTATCTTGAATTAAAGTAAAAACGCTTGATTCCTACTAACTACCCAAACATTGAGTCGCAACCATTAAATTCAAAGCTAACCAATCTTGGTACATATAATTTCACTGAGAGAAAAATCAACCAAAACTTCGTTAATATTACCGAATTCAAACTTGAAAAGGAATCAACGTGATTTTTGGTTAATAATAACAATGCCTTGGTTGATATTTTCAACAATGGCTTGGTAATATTAACCACAATTTTGTTTACATTAACCGATTTAAGTTTATGTTCTGCAATTCACAGATGCTTTTTTATAATTGGAAGCTACAAAACAAAAATTTGTATTATCATTTTAACACGTTGCCTCTGACGGGATCAGCAAATAACAGCGAGCATCTCTACACACTCACTACAGCCGCTTTATAAGTCTGCCTTAAAATGTACAAGTTGAATAAATTTTTTTCGTCGTTTGATTTGGTTCTGCACTTCACAGAGGCTTTTTCGTAAGTAAGAAAAACCAAAAAAAGGAAAAATAAAGATCGTACTGCTGGAAGCCAATAAATAACAGCAAGCAGCTCTGCTCGTTCAGCCGCTGCCATACATGCGAATTTGTTCTCACATCTAATTAGTATGGAAACCAACAACAAACGAAGTTACCACATGGTAAAATATTTTAAAAATTACTAGGTGGCAAAATTAACACAGTAGAAAATATAGAACTCTGAGCACCCTAACGTATAAGATTTAATATTCATAAATATTAAAATTTCAAAATGCGATATTTCCGCAAAAGAAAAAGATATTTGGCCAAATTCAACAAATGAACTATGGACAAAGAAAAAGAGGCGACGGCAATTTCTGCATAGGTACTTACGTAGGTCAAACAAATTTTTTTGGATTATGGCATTCTTGTAGCGAATAAGCGATATGTACTTCTCACAATTTTCAGTTTCAGAATTTTACTTTCTTAGTCTTTTACGCAATTTTCTTTTGCGTTCATCCTCTTTACATTTTGGTTTCCTTTCTACTTTTTCCCCAACATTTTTACTGTCCATCCAAACAATCGCCAGGCGGTCGCTGATCAATGTCGGCGTGCACCATCCACCGACTGAAGTGTAGTGACATTTGGCCTACATACACTCCCAAGTATTAAAAATAAATAAATATATATATATTTTTTTCAACTAACAAATGTCTGCAGAATATTATACACACCAAATGCATATAAAAGTTGTTAGGTATATACATACATACATATTTGGGAGTATGCGCGTATGCTTATATTTAAAAATTATGAAAGCACAAAATCGGTCAAATGGAATTCGATCGCAAGACTAGAGAGCATGCTTAATAAAAATAATAAGCAAAAGGATAAACAGAAATATACTAGGTAGCTCGTCGATCAACAAATTAAAGTGTAGGTAATCACGTCTTCTCGATTATTATATCGGGTTTACCGAATATCTACCCTTATGGGTACATTTTTTGTAAGTTTAAAAAAATAAAAATAAAAAATACCACGAAGGCCTGAAGGCATTCATACATATGAAAGTATGTACTTATATTGTTTTTTAAATAATAAACATACATACTTTAATTTATAAATATATTTATTTCCACAACACTTTGTCTCTTTTCAATTCTTCTACTTCACTCCAATTGCACTTAAGCTACAATTTGACGCTTCATTTTATTACCAAAGCACTCAAGTATGCACAAATTAGTGGCTATAAATCTTGTATGCTAAATCAATAATTCACAGATTTTGAACATTTCGGAATGTTCAGTCAAGTGGAGTATCATCATTATTTATTATTTAATAATAGAGTATGTTTAATGTCACGGAATGTTTTTCGAATTGCTAGAAATTAAAAATCAATTATATAAATAAGTAAAAAAAATAGAAGTACAGAAAATAATAAACACTTGCATAACCAGGGAACTCGTTAGAGCGGAATGTGCATAACAACAAGAAGCAAATTGTTGGATAGTCCAATAGTTGCCAGTATGTCGCCGAAAATCGATTTTTTTTTGGTATTATAGTAAGCTTTCCTTCTCCCACTCACTTCTATATATCGTCGTTTACAGTGCCAAACCGCGTATTGCTTGCTCACTGCCTTATCCATTCATACCAAAATATCGAAATTTAGATATAAAAGGTAGAGATAATTGGGATAAAAGAGAGAATCGTTTTGAAATAAGACAAGTTTTACTCTCTCCTGTAAAATTTGGGCAACATCACATACAAGGTTTTGCATTATCTTGATACCTGGTTTTGACTTTAAAAGACGATACGTATGCATGTACCAAGGCACATTAAACAGGTAGTATCAGTAGAGCAAAAACAACATTTGCGTGTATTTTGTTGTTGCTTCTGGTATCGAAAGTGTCAAAAACTGTTCTGAATTTTTTCTTCTAAATCAAAGCGTGCCATGTGAAATACAAAAAATTATAAAAAATAAAAAACTGAAATTGGAAAAAATAAAAATTGATGCAACTTTCTTTCCTAGTAAATTTGTTTGTTTCTCGAAGCATTGATCCATCCTTTGCAAGGCCCAGTAATCAGCGGTTGTGCTGCCGAGTTGGGCGAACGTTCGAAAAGCAGCTATTCAATCGCTTGTTTTGTATGGAAAAAGGTTTCACATGCAAATGGATTTTAACAATTCAGAATTTTTGTGAGAAAAAATTAAAAATATTTGACATTTTCGAGAACAAATAATTTGAAAATAAATCAAATCAGCTGCTCTACTGATACTACCTGTTCAATGTACCTTGGCATGTACCTTTTCTTTTGTCGAGTTTGGTCTATCATCCAATGACGTAGGGTTTCCGTGTCTTTATCAGAGCTTGAGAGTAGAAAGTAGGGCTGAGATCTTTTTTAACAGCCTTGGAATAGGTTTGGCTAAGTTGTCGCGGTCGACTATAAGACACAATTGGGCTCCAGGCCCATTGTGATGCTACATGTGCATGTCAATTAGAGAGTGTCCTCTTATAACATATGTGTACTAATAGACTAATGTTATGCTTATTTAGGCTCAGTAGTTGGCCATTGCTTTTAGCAGTGAGCACCGCAGACAATTGCTTGGCAATTTTGCAGGTAATTTCGTCCTGACATATGTCGTTCGCTATTTTAGAAAGTCTAGGAGAGACGGGAGAAGTACCTTTCAAGTTTGTAAGGGTACTACAATTTTATATTTAATAGGAATTTGCCAAGTCGCGTTTTCTGCATCGGCCTCTATGTCGCAGTATCACGGGAACCCACATCACCTTTGAGCGAAATGGCTGAGCCTTCTCGTTAAGAGATTCAAGGCATTTTGCGGCTACCATGGAGGTTGTCGATTGCTTCGTGAGGGATTTCATTGTCGCCTGGCTGTCCATGAAGATTTAGATATCAACTTAATGTATCATATCACACTTTACCAGTTTTGTGGCCCTGTCGATTTCCATCAGTTCCGCCTGAAAAA